>NW_017263652.1:1467054-1768408 GCF_001662655.1 Pseudogymnoascus verrucosus
ATGAATGGAGTGAATGAATGGAGTGAATGAATGGAGTGAGGCAGAGAGGGAGATGATAATTATTGGGGAAATGAATATGATTTGTTGGGGGGGGGGGGTAGGGGGAGGTAGGAAAGTAGGCAGAATGTAGGCAGGTATGGTATGAAGAAGGTACACGAGGGAGTAGTAAGTGTGGTGTGTAGGTAGCTCTCTCTTCTTGGTGGTGGTAGGGGAGGTGGAGGTGGAGGAGAGGGAGGCAGGCAGGCAGGCAGGTGAAGAGAGGTGGAGGAGGAGGGAGAGGGAGGAGGGAGGAAGGAGGGAGGAGAATGGGACTGGTACCTGCTGTCTGGTGGGCTAGACTGGTAGTGCAGGTGTTAGATGGAGGTACTCTTGAAGTATACCCTGTGCATGAGGTATGAGATGGATCAGTGGTGAGGTGGGTTTTTAGAAGGGGCGATAGGTGGACGATGCGACGGCGATGAGTGGGCGACAGGTGTGATTCAGCATTCAGTGTACCTGGCAGGTACAAGAAGCTTGGATTGATCGGGTGTTATGTATCTGGCGACACCATATGAAAAGTGGTACCGTGACGGGAATAGCAGAGGTGGTGTACTAGCAGAGGTGGTGTACTGCAGAGGTGTACTAGTAGACGTGTGCTAGCACGAGATGGTAGCTCAGCAGCATATTATACTAAGATTAGTAGAGAAAGGTACGATACTATGATACTATGATACGATGATACGATGATACGGCGATAGGAATACTGTATATAAAATGGCTGGCTATTTGACGTTTATTTGGCGCATTAGTGTTATTACGGTAATACTCGAACACTCTACTCTGAAGCAAAACAACAGCAGCAGCAGCCATCAGACAAAGACAAAGTACATGCATGTCAGCACATTTCCTAGTCGAGTAGTCGAGTAGTCGAGTTAGTCGAGTAATACTCGCACCCTACTGGTACCTCGTACTATGCCCGCGCTCTCTTTCTTCCCGGTCGATGGCCGGAAAGAGCTCATGGCTTAGACTAGTCCATGCCCCATATAACCAACTCTCTCGGTAGATTGGTAGAAGGGGGCCATATGGGCTTATGGGGGAGAGTCTAGCTAGACTTCGCCTCTCCTACTCTACTGGTGGTTGGTCGTAGTTTCTTGCTGCTAGTTGCTGTTAGTTGCTGCTACATAAAGTTGCTGGTAGCTGAGTAGACTAAAAAGCTCAGGTGTGTGCCTTTCGCCGCCTGTCATTCGCCAAGCTACCAGTAAGTCCGGTAAGTATGAGCCGGAGTTGTATAAGCTACCAGACTTAGGAGCCACTTAGGTAAGTATAGTATTGTGTGTATAGTACTGTGCGTTATCGTATTGCGCGTCGTACTTTATCACACATCTACTCAACACCGAAGTTAAGAGAAAGTACACTTCTCTAACACCAACCAGATGCATAAGGCTAACAGGGATACTCAACCACCCTTCTCCTCCTACCTCCTCCCTCTGCCGCCCATAACCCTCTCAGCCCTTTCAACGGCCGAACCCAGACACACCACAGACCGACCAACACCCAGACCACCCAGACCTTCTTCATCTCTACCAAACAGCAATCCCTACCCCTTCCCTGCCCCTTCCTGCCCTTCCCTGCCCAACTCTGCATCCTGTACTGTAACTTCAACTCTCCGATGCAATACCACTCTTCCCTGTCGCATACACTACCAGCCACGAGGTCTGACGTCTTTGCTGTAGAACCCCCCCGGACTACCTCAAACGACACCATCATGTTTCTTCGCAGGGCGCTTCGAGAACTATCCCCTTGCTCTAGGCCCTCCTCACCGATATGCGCGTGAAATATAGACCAGGTACCCTATGGCCTGCCGTTCCACCTACCTACTATTTACGGGGTGCCGGATCTGACGTGACGACGACGACGCTGGTGGTGTTGGTCCTGCTGCACCGAAGCGGAAGGAATCGCTGCTGGCAAGGACAGGGTCCCTGGACCACCACCACCACCGCTCACACACATCCTGACAACCCACCACGACGCAGGCAGCGTCGTATCCATCCTTATCAAACCAACCTCTGCCCTCGCTCGGCCCGCGGGTGCGTGAGGAAGGACCGGCCGGCTGCTGCTAATACTGCCGGCCATCTGCGCGAGACGGTGCTGACGACACCCCGCCAACGTTGCGGCATCCCGTGGACAATAAGCCGTTTAGCCGTTACTGTTGATGCGGTTGCCGTCAGAGGAGGAAAAGCCTGAGCCAGCGATGCTGGTGTTTTGAGTAGACGGTGGTGATTTATCTTCATATGATCTATTTCTCTATTTATGGAGCAAGAAGGCTGCACTGGCTGTGCCTTGCTATTTGTTCACACGGTTGTGCTTTATCTACAACATGTGCTCTTTGATATATCCATGTCCTCGCGTTAATCTACCTCCACCACCAACGCTCATACTCCAGCCCTCACAGTTGGTGGACAGGAGCTTCCGTCACCACCAAGCTCGACTTGATCTGCCCGATCTCGTCGTCGCTCAATTCGCAGTGCTCGCGGATATACCCTTCAGCCCCGCCATACCTCTCCCGGATCATCGCCAGCGTTGCCATCATATTCTCAGCCCTGCATCCCGTTAGTCTCCACCTCTTGAGTATGGAAGTGAACTTACCTCGCACTGAGCATATTCAACGCGCCGGTCCTATCAGAAGGTATTGTGTGCGACGCCATGAGGCCGGCGACGACCTCTTCTCTCCAATGAGCCAGCCCGACTTCCGTCAAGGAGTACTCACGCGCAACGGTCTCGTCGTCCACACCGCAGAGGGAGAGAATCAACGCGCAGAGGACACCAGTCCTGTCTTTCCCAGCTGTGCAGTGGAGGAGCAGCGGCGACGTCGGCCACTGTGCGATGTGGCGTAGAATTTGCGTGTATGACTGCGGGGCATTTTTGAGAATATCCTCATATGCCGCCGTGAACCCCTAGACGAACTTAGCTATTTCCCTATCCCTCCGAGCAATGCTTCTTCAAGCTGCCTGCACTATTCACTGGAGAAAGCTTACCTCGGGGCTACCGCTCTGGTAATTCTTGAACCGCACCATGAGGTTCTGCGGGCTGTAATCAACATCCGTAAATACCGGCGCAAACACCCTCTTACTGCCCTCAAACTCTACTACACCACCCCTACCAGCTGCCTCAGCCTTCTCAATTTCAGGATTCGACCGTAAGTCATAGACATGGGTGATTCCCAGCGACTTAATCGTTGTCCATCCATCCTCGTCGATCTTGCTGCTGGGAGCACCAGCGCGATAAATTACCCCGCGACGGATGGAGTTCTTGGAGCCAGGTACGGGATACCCGCCCAGATCGCGCAGATTAGGCAGACCTTCTACCTGGATGAAGGGAGGTGATGGCAAGGCCGCACTGCTGGAGGTGGAGGTAGACATTTTGGAATGTTGAGTTCTGAGAAATGTAAATTTACTGCTGTTCCTCTGATGGGTCTGGACGTAGATAGACCGACTATCACAGCCGAGGTTCATTAATCGTAGCTTGGTAGACCGCATTGCTCTTTCAAATCCTTGGCAATTATACCGATCTGCCTAGCTTTTGGGACCCTGAGACTACCATAACGACAGTGCAGCTTGCAAAGTCTATCTTGCATCTTAGACATCATGGATTGGTACCTGAATGGAGAGGGGAAATCGAAAGATATGAGATAGGTCACGTGATCATATGAGCTCAAAGCTCGAGTCTTGCCACCCTCAATATCAACTTAACATGATGACTGGGGGAGTACTATCATTCATCCTCTCACATCGAAAAATGAGGCACAATGCCTAACGAAAGCTACCCCCCTTCCAGAGAAGCACCTCCCCCCGCGCCGTCCCAAAACCAGACATCCGATGCCGACCCTCATACCACCACCACCGCCGCCGACCCCTCCTCGCCTCCCGACGAAAAGAGACAACGCATCCGCGTAAAGAACCGCAGGAAAATGTACCTCGACACTCACCCCTCGTACTTCGACTCCCCCGACCTCGAAATAGTCGGTAAGTAACTCCCCCCCACCTTCAGCGAAGCACCATCTAACCACCCGCCCAGACCCCCTCCTCTACGACCGCTGCGTGCGGCGCTTCCAGACCAACGCCGAGCGCGAGGCCGACGGGCGGGCGAAGGGGTACTCAGGGGTGCTGGAGGCGGATCTGTATCGTTCTGAAGCCAAGCTCGCTGCGCTCTCCGGACGCGGGATGGGCGATGATGGCGCGGAGAGGCGGCAGGAGGATCTAGCGTATGTTCCTGGACCTGATGGGCAGGTGTTGCCGGAGGATGAGGATGAGGTGCCGAAGACGAAGGAGGAGGGGATGGAGAGGTGGAGGGAGGCTATGACGTTACGGTTTTTGAAGGGGGGGGATGAGGAGTTCGATTATGGGGAGGTGGATGGGAGGGAGGAGTGGGATGTTATTGAGCGGGAGGACGCGGAGGAGCATTGGTTTGAGGAGGAGGAGCCGGGGTGGGCGGAGGGAAGTCCGGAGGATAGCGAGAAGAGGGGGGAGACTGGAATACAGGATTTCTAATATAATTATTATCGAGTATCAAATGTAGAGAAGGAGTCAGGAGAGGAACATCATGTGACGGGGATACACGTGACATGGGATTGACCCGCTAGACGAAATTTGCGTGAAGCGAGCTTGTAGCTTCGAAGAGACCACCGAGAAAATCTATTTAAACTCCGTCCACATCCCACCCACCTTAAAATGCCACCCTCCTTAATACCGAAGAATTGTTCTTCAATTCTATCTTCTTCCCAATCGTCATGTAGGACGGGAACCATCAGAGTTGCGCAGCCTCTGCGCTCGTTCTCTGCCTCAACCAAAAATCAAGGTCCTACGTACCTTCGCCGGAAGCTGTACGCATGGCTCCATGGACCAGGAGCGGCATTCAAGGAGCCGATAGAGGGGGCTAACTATCTCGGAGCCTATGACAACAAGGGCAACCTGAAGAGGGCGGCGACTGCTACTCCTGGAGAACCTCTGCCGCCGCCAAGGGCGTCTGATCTCAAGCCGTTCCCGAAAAACGATGATTTCGTGTCACAACCTGTCACGAGTGAAGCGTTGAGGGAAGCGGTGTGGGAGAGGATTATGAAGAATGGCCTCTCTGTCAAGGAAGTCAGCAAGGAGCTCGGAATCGAGATGAGCCGCGTTGGCGCTATTGTGCGGTTGAAGGAAGTCGAGAAGGCATGGCAACGTCAGGTAAGACTCCACATTTCTCTACTACTCAATCCCACCAGCCTTGTCATCAAGGACTGAAGACACTTTATGATGATTGTATAAAATCGATTAGTCTATAAGACAAAACACATGGTTACAATACACACGCATGCGAGCCTCTCTGAATAGTGTTCCCCAACATTTTGGATTTTAACAGACTGCTTTCTATATTCAGCAAAGCTAACATTCAATCCCAGGGCAAACGTCTCGCGAAACCATACTCGAGAGCAGTCATGGCAATGCTGCCCCAGACTCCCTACCCGAATACGTCATGGACCGGCGTAGTGCAACCCCACGAATCCATCAACGACCTCCCCGTCCACGCTGCCACCCAACAGCAGATCTTCTACCCCACCTCCGAATCCAGACAATTCACCCGCGTCGACGCCGCCCGCATCTTCGCTGACGGCCTCCTCCCCGCTGACTTGCGCGTCCCCCACCCCGAGTTAATCGAGGACGAACGCCTCCGCCTCGAAGGCGTGGGCGCCAAGGACATCGCTGAGCGCGCCGAGGCGCGTAGCAAGGAGGCCTATGAGAAGAAGGCTGCTTTCGACGAGCGCAAGCGCGCCCGCGAGGCCGCGGCTCTCAAGGTTGTCCCGGGTGTGAGGTGGGACTTCAAGTTCCGCGAGGTCAGTGTCGATGCTGCCGGTGAGACTGGCAGGGGCAAGAACGGTACGGGCTGGAGATATGGTGTCCCGCTGTACGACAGGCGGAGGGGCGAGATCAAGATCCCTACCAGGGTGGCCTGAGTGTGTTTGGATAAGAGGCCTGTATAAAGTAAAGTTGCTGTTAAGGGCGTTTTTTTGGGAGCATTCATTCAGCCTTGTACAGTACGATTTGTGGATGGGAGCATTTTCACTGAGCGTTAGAGCGCCAGGTATTATAGCCTTGTAGGATGAGAGATATTATATGTATAGATTGATTGGGCCATTGATGGCTGTATCTCAAGAATCAAATCAAATTCAAGAGATATATGAACGAGTTTACTAGAGTGTTGCTACTATCTAAAGAGTGTTTGTTGTTGCCCGTGGAATTTGGTTATCATTGTTGTTGATTGTTGTTGATTTCTGCCCTCTTGATTATATCAGGTTATAAGGGGCAACATAGTCCAATATTTAGCATAAATTATATAATTTTTTTTAGATCCCAACGTAACTTGTTTCTACATCTACATCCTGAAGACACCAAACTTGGTGGGCTTGACCTCGTTCTTTCCACCCATCGCAGCCATCAGTCCCAGTCCCAAAACCTTCCTCGTTTGGCTGGGCAAAATCACACCATCGTCCTATCTCCAAGTTAGCAAATGACCTCGCAGAGCCACCAACACACGGGATCAAACTCACCCATAACCTCGCACTCGAGAACACTGCCTCGCTCTCCCTCTCTATCCTCGACTTCAACTCCGGATCCACCTTCTTCCCCACCGCCTCCATCACCTTACTCAACTGCTCCCCTCCCATCACCCCAATCTTCGCATTGGGCCACATCCACATAAACCTCGGGCTATACGCGCGTCCACACATGCCATAGTTCCCCGCGCCATTACTCGCGCCCACCACGACCGTGAACTTGGGCACATTCGCGCACGCGACCGCCGTCACAAGCTTCGCGCCATTCTTTGCGATCCCCTCACGCTCCGCATCGAGCCCAACCATGAACCCCGAGATATTCTGGAGGAATACGAGCGGGACGCCGCGCTGGGCACACAGCTCGATGAAGTGCGCGCCCTTGAGCGAGGACGACGAGAACAAAATCCCATTATTCGCCACGATGCCCACCTTGTGGCCGTAGATGTGCGCGAACCCCGTGACGAGGCTAGATCCGTAGTCCTTCTTGAACTCGGAGAAGTGCGAGCCGTCGACTATGCGGGCGATGATCTCGTGGACGTCGAGCGGACGACGCAGGTTGGTGGAGGCGATGCCGATGAGCTCCTCTGGGTCGTGGAGGGGTTCCTCGTAGGTGCTTGGCTCGGGGAAGGGCTTCTGGGGCCAGTTGAGGTTGGAGATGGAGCGGCGCGCGAGGATGAGCGCGTGCGCGTCGTCGACGGCGAGGTAGTCTGCCACGCCCGAGGTGGAGGTGTGCATTTGCCCGCCGCCGAGGTCCTCTTGGCTTACTACTTCGCCGGTGGCGGCTTTGACGAGGGGTGGGCCCGCGAGGAAGATGTGGCCCTGCCCGTCGACGATGATGCTCTCGTCGCTCATGGCGGGGACGTAGGCGCCGCCTGCGGTGCAGGGACCCATGACTACGGCGATCTGGGGGATTCCTTGGGAGCTCATCCGCGCTTGGTTGTAGAAGATTCGGCCGAAGTGGTCGCGGTCGGGGAAGACGTCTGCTTGGTGGGGGAGGTTGGCACCGCCGGAGTCGACCAAGTATATGCAACTATTGTTAAGGCATCGTTAGCTGGCTGTTGCGACGGCTCCACGAGAGGTTATTAAGAATCCCTTGGAAGAGTACTTACGGTAGGTTATTCTCCTCTGCAATAGCCTGCGCCCTCAAGTGCTTCTTCACCGTAATTGGGTAATATGTGCCGCCCTTCACCGTACTATCATTTGCAACAATCATGCACGTCACACCCTCCACAACACCCACGCCCGTAATGATACCTCCCGCCGGCACGTCCTCCCCATACAATCCCTCCCCCGCCAGCGACGACAACTCCAGGAACGACGTCCCTGGATCAATCAGTGCCGTCACACGGTCCCGCGGCAGCATCTTGTTGCGCGCGATATGCTTGTCCCTGGCCTTGGGCGGGCCGCCCTGGCGAACCTTCTTTGTGAGCGTCTCGAGCTTCGCGATCACCTCGCCCATCTGCTTCGCATTCTCCTGGTACTCCGGCGACGAGGGGTCGACGTTCGTGGGGAGCACGGAGATGGCATTGGCCTGGTGGGGAGGCACGAAGGTCGCTGCTCCGCGGATTGAGCTTCTTGAGGTGAGAAGGGTTGCTGTTACTGGTGCGCGGTGCTGGGATGCGCGGAGGGTGCTGGCGAGCAGCTTCCGTGAAGCGCGGCTTGCAGACATGATGTTCTATTCGATACTATCTCGAGAGTTCTCAAAAGTAATTAAACCTGCAAGAATCCAGAGTTAAATGTTTTCGTGACCTGCATTCGTTCGTCAGTGTCTATGCCGCCCGAGGTTGGCAGCGGAGGAAAGGCTATTGGCGGCTTTCTGCGGCAACCGTGGTTATCAGCGACGTTCGGCTTAGTGCGGTCTCCCCGCCATAAATGATGATTGCAGATGAAACATTTGTACATTTCAACCTTGTATAATATAAAGTTTCTCAGTTCGAGATTCTATATTATAACAATTACAGCTATAACAGCACGAATCTCACATCATGGCTGCCCCCTCAGTCCTCTTACGCCGAACTCTCCGCCCTCTCTCGAACATCAAACCCCAATCCCTCGCTCCGCTCATAGCCTCCCGCAACGCCTCCTCCAAACACCCCAAAGGCTTCGTCGCCCCGACCCCCTCAGACCTCGCCGAGCTGCGCGAACGAGTCCAAGAGTTCACACGCCGCGAGATCCCCGAAGAAGTCGCCGCCCACACCGACAAATCCAATGAGTTCCCCGCGACAATGTGGAAGAAGCTCGGCGACGCAGGCCTCCTCGGCATCACAGTCGACGAGGACGTCGGCGGTCTCGCAATGGGCTACCAAGCCCACGCCATAGTGATGGAAGAGCTTTCCCGCGCCTCCGGCAGCATCGCCCTTTCCTACGCCGCACACTCCCAGCTCTGCGTCAACCAACTCCAGCTCAACGGCTCGCCCGCGCAGAAGGAGAAGTACCTCCCCGGCCTGATCGCAGGCGACAAAGTCGGCGCGCTCGCCATGTCCGAGAGCGGTGCCGGCAGCGACGTCGTCGGCATGCGCACGACAGCCAAGAAGGTCGATGGCGGCTACGAACTCAACGGTACCAAGATGTGGATCACCAACGGCCCCGACGCGGACTACATCGTCGTGTACGCGAAGACCGAGCCCGAGGCTGGATCCAAGGGCATCACAGCCTTCATCGTCGAGACGGCGACCTCGCCCGGCTTCGCTGTCTCGCGCAAGCTCGACAAGATGGGCATGCGCGGCAGCAACACCGGCGAGCTGGTCTTCGACTCGGTGTTCGTGCCCGAGGCGCAGATCCTCGGCTCCATCAACCGCGGCGTTAAGGTGCTGATGGAGGGCCTCGACATCGAGCGTCTCGTGCTGTCAGCGGGTCCGCTGGGCCTGATGCAGGCGGCGCTCGACGTGACGCTGCCGTTCACGCACCAGCGTAAGCAGTTCGGCGCGCCGATCGCGCACAACCAGCTCGTACAGGGCAAGCTGGCGGATATGTACACGAAGCTGCAGGCGAGCAGGGCGTATACGTATGAGACTGCACGGAGGGTGGATGAGGTGGGGGAGATCCGCACGCAGGATTGTGCGGGGGCTATTCTGTATGCGGCGGAGCGCGCGACGGAGTGTGCGCTCGATGCGATACAGTTGTTGGGCGGGATGGGGTATATGGAGGAGATGCCGGTGAGCAGGATATTGAGAGAGTGAGTCTTGTTCCTGTGTTATTTTGGGTGAGCGGGTGCTAACTGTGACGTTTAGTGCGAAGCTTTATGAGATTGGAGCGGGGACGTCGGAGATCAGGAGGATGGTTATTGGGAGGGCCTTCAACAAGGAGTATGCTGGGCAGGGGCTATGAGGTCATGGTTGGCATAGAATAGACGGCGCAAGTGGCTCTGAACAGGAGGTATTGGAAATCAAACAGCATCATTACACGGATATGGGAGTCATATGAAAGGAAGTGTGATTGTATATAGAAGCCGGCTGTAGGAACTATCGGCGGAATGAGCGGCCTATGGCGTCAAGTTATCGACGAAGGCATTACAACAGTTAGCGAAGCACATTGTCATCACGAAGCGTCATTGTATTTGAAGTATTTTTTGTGTTATTAACTGTGATAATGAATCTATATGTGGGTATCATGTGTATCTCGCTCTACTACGCCTCCAAAAAGGAAACGTTTGTGTGTGTGAACACAAAGGCAATCAATCTATGCCATGTCTTCCTCCACATCTGGTGTGTATGCTCCGAGTGTTTCCAATTCCACGTATGTCCCGCCTGCCTTGGCCATGCATCCTTCCCGTTACTTTGGTAATCAAAATCCTTCCCATCCAAACTAGGTGTATATGCATCTTCAACTAACCAATTTTAGAGTAGTGAATATCCAATCCTGCATCCACATCATAACGAGCCAAGTGGCCTTCCAAAATTCGGCGTCTGCTTAAGTTTAAGCATGGGAATATCATCCGTCGACGCTATAGCGACCAGGCCCTCGCCATCTTCATCGTCATCTCTCCTTGATCCATTTACCCGCCCAATAGCCCGTAGTGCATTCTGTAGCACCTGCCCATCGCTCAGCTCCTGCTCATCCAACTCCTCTGTCCTCTCGCTCTCCGCCACTTCCTCAAGCTTGCTCGTCAGAGCAGCGAGGAACTGCTTATCCTCAGGCGCATCATTAGTCAGGCCCAGCGGACCTGAGAGTTCTGGGTCCTCAATTGGAGACTCATCCTGCTCGACAACAGTAGGTATGGATTCCTGGCTTCGCGCTGAGGACTTCGGCGTTGTGACCCCACTATCGCCGAGATCGAAGTGAATCACCGAATGGTTCGGCGTATGTCCTGCGTGCATCGTAAGCCTGCGGCCCTCGGGCTGCTTGATAATATCCCGGGCCTTTCTTGGGCCCAGCATCGGACTGTGGCGGTCGTAGCTTTGGCTGGGTCGCGGCGGCGGTGCAGTATCAGGGGAGAATTTATTAGGCGACATAATGGTGCTGGATGGACTGCGTATTTGGGCCGCGAACATGGGAGCCACCGCGGATGACTTGATGGGTACGCCCTCCAGTTCGGGCTGGATGAGCGAGATGTCGATGCTGTCGCCTATCACGGTGTCTTCACGAGGTGAAAACTGCTCGCCTGAATCGGGGCTTTTTTGGAAGTCTGATTCACTGAGTTCTTTGGATGTCACACGAATGCCGGTCTCGCGTAGAGTAAACATGTCATCGACCCGCTGGTCTATAGTGGATGTGCCCTCGAATGTCCTTGATGGATGTTGTGGGGCAGGGGCATAGAAGGGGCTGCCATCAGGATTGCGGCCAGATTCCTGGGTCACCGATCTCGAGAGCGGGGACCCAAGATTGCTACCTCGAGAGGTGGCCGCATCTGAGGTAATGCTTGGGCTCTGCTGCACATATGCTTTCTGCGTAGCATCAACAGGGGGTGGTAAAGCAGAAGTGGCAGGAGATTTTCGAGAAGGACCAGTGAATGCCGCAAGTTGTGCTTCGAGTTCCGCGATGCGCTCCTCATACAATGCGCGCTCCTTGTCCCAGAGTGACCGCTCCTCCGCCATCACCTCTTCGGCTCGAGCCCTGTCCGCCTCCATGTGTGCCTTCTCGCCCAGGAATTGTTCTCGTTGCCTCCTTGTAAATTCTCGCCAGTCGTCGACCTGCTCGACACCTTTACCATTGAGAGACGTCGAGCGGCTGATCGGTGGGGAGACGAGACGGCCCTTCTGGTAGTAGTGCGGGGATAAGGCTGAGGGTGAGGTTTTGATGGTGGAAGGCGGGGAAGGAAGATCGTTCGTGTAGTTTCGGCTACTGGGTATGTTCTTGCTGGAAGGTTGGTTGACGTAGGCAGGTGCGCCTCCTGGAAGGGTGAACCCTTTCGGCGAAACAGGTGACTCTGAGGGGTGTTGCCGTTCGAGCGGCTCGGACTGCTCCATATGACTGACCGCGGTGAAGTGATCGGGTAGTTGTGTTGCCATGTGGAGGTGGCTCCGGTAATATCAACGAAGCCTGCTGCAGGCCATATGGTAGGAGGTGAATGTTGAGGTCGGCGATTCGAGATTCAGGCTTGTGAACGGTGAATGTTGAGGTCGGCGATTCGAGATTCAGGCTTGTGAACGGTGAATATCGAGGTCTCGTGGGTACTTGGAGATCGGTGCCGCAGGATGGGAGAGGGTTGGTGGTGTGTGAGAGTTGTCGTGTGAAGCTATCGTAGGATGTCGGGTGCTGTTACACGGAGCAAATTTTGTCTGTATAGCAATAGTGAACAGAAGATGGCTGGTGGGTGAAGATTGAAGCCGACGATGAATTTTGGTTTGTCTAATTTCTTGTCGCTGGCGCCGAGGCTCGTGACTTCCTTACGTGTTCATACATGGCAGTACATGAAATATAGTGGTTGGTGGAGGCACGAGTGAAGTATTGTTGGTGTAGCGGAATGAGGATATGCGTGGTGGTAGTGTGGTATTTACTGTACACCTGGGAGTAGTTGGAGTAGTTGCAGCACTGTAGTTGGAGCACTGTAGTGGGACTCTGTAGTGGGACTCTGTAATGGGACACTGTGCGAGTCGGGTGTGGAGAAATCCAACAGGGTGTCGCAACTGTGAACAGCTTAGCTTTTCTCCAATTTTTACTCGTGATACCACCGTATATATGCCGATGTCGATATGATGATCTATATCTGCTAGATTAGTGTATATATGTGCTACATAAGTGTTATTATAATACAATTTGTATATAATAGTAGGCTTTAAAAGGAGACCCAATGCCCATCACGTACATATATACTCCGTAGTATACATAACGTGCTTTCTAGTTTCTGGTAGACCTCTCCTAACATGAAAGAAAACTAGGGCTCGGCTTAACAGGCAACACCCATTCGGCCGATATGCCGCTCTGTGCCGCTTTGTTCCTACTTGGAGACTTGGATGAGGATTATAAAGATAGCGTACTCCAATAGTTTACTCTGGTATACCTCATACCTATACTAGGTAGTGCGTGTGAGTGTTCTCACACCAGCCTTCGATGGCGAGCTACTGCACCCATCTTGGCTCCTCCCTCTCTGAGACTAGTGCCACGACTTGACCTCACAACATATAAGTTTGAGGGCCCCAAGTAGTTGCAATGCATCGTATTAACAAAAGGGGTGTGTATTCACTTCATTATTTTGATTCTCTGGACGTGTCGTGACGTTCCTGTGTTCTCGTTCGATTTCTATAACCTAACGGGGTTGCTCTACCCCCGCCAACCGCGCCTGCCCAGCAAATTGGGCAGTTATGATATCCGATGCTAGAAAACAGTACTCACATGGGACGCCAACAAGACATGCTGTGTACCAGAGAAACCAACGAGAGAACCTCATATGATACGTCGGCGATTATCCAAAGATTACCCTCAATTTTCGAGATATCAATCACTATTATATGCATGAAATGAGTTTAAAAGGCAAGTCAATCTTAAATATAAATCATTCTCGTTATGTTTCTAGCAGTAAGAGCTATAAAGTACTTTTCCCCCGCTTTACTCTTTCTCTGCCTTTGCTTTTCGTTCCTCTCGACTCATATCTTCCTCCATTTTTGAACACATCCCTCCCCATTCTAAGAGGTAGGCCCGCAGAATTGCTGGGTGCATTTACCGCCTGGAGCAGTGCAGACCCCGCAGCTACTGTTGCAGCATACCTGTCCAGATGCGCAGACATTCGGACCGCAGGTTGCGCGAGCCTCAGTCGCCTTAGAGCATAATTCCTGGGTGCAAAACCCGCCTGGCTTGGTGCAATAGCCACAGCTATCGTTGCAGCATACTTCGCCGAATGGGCAGGTGTTTGGACCGCACACTGGGCCGCACGCTTCTTGGGTGCAGGCGACTCCAGGTTTGGCGCATTTGCCACAGCTCGCATTACAGCATACCTCGTCCGATGCGCAAGTGTTCGCACCACAAACTGGGCCAGTTGTAGCTGCAACTGCTGCGTTGGAGCCTAGGATACAAACCTCGCCGGGTTTGGTGCAAATGTCCATGAGGGGGTTGCAGCACACCTCGCCCGTTGCGCAAGTCTTTGAACCACAGACTGGGCCAGCTGAAGCTTCAACTACTGGGTCGGTCACCGGGCAGCCTTGGATGCAGAACTGGCCGGGTTTGGTGCAAATGTTGCAGAGGGCGTTGCAACATACCAAGCCGGCCCCACAGACAGCCGTGCCGCATTTCTGGCCGCCAACACACTGCGCAACGTTATCGATGACTTGGCAAACGGTGCCAGAAGGGCAACGGACGACATCGCAAGAGATGGCTCGGTCTTTGAGGACGGGGTTGGCGATGACGCCGATAGCCGCAGTCAGAAGCACCACAGCTTTGATAGAGAGAGGATTGAAAGACATCATTTTGATTGGTTGAGGTGACTGGATGGTGATGGCGAGCTTGGATTCAAACCCTCAATCGTGTCAGAGGTGAAGCCGAAATATATACGAACTGCTCTTGGCATCCGACACATCAATTTCACTCATCCAAAGATTTGGTCGGCTAAGATAGAACAATGGGATAATAGCAAAGTTACGACCCCGCAAAATATACGAAGTAATAAGCAGCTGAACCCACCAGTACCGCGCCAAGATTACTACCTTATTGCAGCTCGTCGAATTACGGAGTCAAAAATCCTGTCGTGCGACTGGTTTTGACGTCGAGCGTAACTGCTAAGCCTTGGCTTCGGGTCATCGATTACCCCGCCGATGAGAATAGGAAAAAGAGATTCTGGATACGAAGTCAACCAAGAGCCAAGGTAATTACAGGACGCGGGCCTGACGGGAGAATTCGCAGTGGGAGGCATCAATGGCTGGATAATTGACGTGGGATTGAGGTGTGATTGCAGCAAGGGGAAGAAGGGGGTTGCATGCTTCGGTTGGGCATGCAGCCTGTACACCGTTGGGGTCTGGAGTGTGCTGAGTGAGACGGACAGATCACCGTCTCCGATGCGGACAAGACCGACACAGGAGCGATATAAGCTGACGACGAAGCCCAGCTTCATTCTGTTCGTTGGGCTATGGGCGTTTTGATAATGGTTCAGCTCGAGCATTTGTTGACATATATTTCAATATGCCAAGCGTGGCGGGCTGACGGGTCAATCTAAACCAAAATCCAATTGGGGGGTTCTTATGTTTCGGCACTGGAAAAGCAGGTCCTCAATCTTCCCCGCAAATGACTCCAAACCCCCGGCCAGCTATCCATGTAGCATTCTCTGCTTATTGTTCTCGGGTGAGAAGTGAGAGGAGAGTGGTAAATGATTTACATTTGCTTACGCGCCATACGAGATTCATACATGCCCCTTACTTCTATATCAACTTGGCACCGGTCCAAGTGTGAATCAACCCACTTAACCCACTTATAACAAGTTTACAATCCTACTGCCATCCAAAACTAAAATAAAAAAAAGAAACCCAGCTATCAGGGCATCAGCGGTCGCAAGTGACGTTACTTTAGAAACGGAAGGTTATAACCCAAAAAAGTAGCAAAAAAACATACAACAGTAGGTATTCGCTGGTGGTCACCCACCCAACTACTAACCCACCGATCTCAAGCCTTTGTAGTGGATTAATACCCGGGAGGGTGCTATCCGGACTAGCGGGTGCGCGCCACCTCTCCAAGTTTTGAAGCCCCTACGATCATCTGGTTATCTCCTTTGGCTACCTGATGGCGACCATGTCGACACACACGAAGTAGGCCTTGAGTTAAGACGAGATGAACGCGATGCACAGCGACTTTTGATAGCCATGGTTAATCTGGCGGTATAGATGAGCGGGTGGGCAAGGGTGAGCAGGATAACCGGGGGTGGTGCGAGGGTGAGAATCGTAAGGTTTGAAAGTAGTCTAAGTACAAGACCCCCCGACACCTTCAGCTTTTGCAGACTGGTTTTTGTATGCGCTATACCACAGCTAGGCTGGCGATCTGTACCCTAGGATGGGAACAGGGACGGCTTGGGAATGCCACTTGAGGCAGCGAGGCGGGCCTGCGTGGTCGGTCCATGGTAGATTTCACGCCATATGCCGCACAGTTTTTGGACTTGAAGTGGACTCGTGTGGCAGCTGTAGTCATATGGCCGGCGACTTCCTTGCTCAGCGACATTTGCTATAAGACGGTGACCGTGACGGTTCACCGATGCACGACAGCAACGGGATAGATATGGAGCCACTTACCTAGGCAGCCGCTAATGGTAGGCTACTCTATGCCTAGAATAAGGGCGGCTATGCTGCCCACTAAATCTTAGAACTAAACCAATAGCTACTAGCACACTGCACACGGCACAAGCCGTACACTACAGCGATCTAACCATTAAAAAGCTTGTTGTCCCGCTCTTACTTAAGCACGGACTACTGGTCTATAATAACATCTGAACCAGTAGATCTAAGAATATGAAAAGCTTCACCGATCGCAACCTTGCAGCTAATATGAAGCCGTATGTTGCCACCGCTACTGTACGTACGAACGCAGACTAACACAAGCCAAACGTTTGGATTGGAGGGATAGATGGTGGACAGTTGTCTAAGTCCGTCAGATACTACTACCTTAGAATTGTAGCATCACGATGGGGGACAGAGCAAGCCGAAGGACGGGAGAATCAGCGCTCCAGGCCACATTAGTAG
Organism: Pseudogymnoascus verrucosus; assembly: GCF_001662655.1. Taxonomy (NCBI): domain Eukaryota; kingdom Fungi; phylum Ascomycota; class Leotiomycetes; order Thelebolales; family Thelebolaceae; genus Pseudogymnoascus; species Pseudogymnoascus verrucosus. The sequence continues at coordinate 1,483,714 of NW_017263652.1, forward strand.
CATTATGACTTGAGAGAGAGTATTGAAAAGTTGGTATGACGGTAGCTATAGATAGCATAGATCAGCAGGGAAAGATTAGATAGCTCAATGAATGGTCTTCTGTTAGGGCTGTGTAGGCTGTAATCGAGCACTATGAGAGTGACACTCATTCAAAGAACAGTCCAGACCAACTAAGTTCAAGAGTCACTCCCATTAAAAAAACAGTCTATATAGGGATCTAGGATTGTCCCACACAAGTATGGTAGATGCTAAACCTAGCTGCGTCATATATTGATTCGATGGTCTGTGTCAATGTCAACTCAAAGGAAAAACAACATTAACTTCCTATTCCCCCCAAATCATGTACAGAGGCAAACAACTCACATCGTTTGAATAGCACACTGTCATATTATGATTTGACGTAATATTGTCTCACAATAGCTCCTTTACCAAATCGGGCACTGTTCGATCACTTCTCATTCATGCCAGATCTTGGTTGCACTATCAGCGGATATGGCTACCATTACAGTGTTAGAATGCAACGGCTGACATTACAACGAGACGCCAATTCAAGCCTTCGTATAAAAAGTCGTTGATACTACCTTTGACGTCTATTTATCTTTTACAAGGTCTCTAAGAGAATGGTTCTATATCAAGGAACGATTCACTTACCATGGCAAAACTTCTTATAGTCACCTTGCTTGTACTCTGTTAGTCTCCCAACATATTTATGATTGCAACTCTATTTCTCTATCACGGCGCGCTAACTTGAAAAGCCGTGGCTGCTAATCCGCAGGGCGGCGGCAACAGTGAATGCGCACAGTGGTGCGCCGCGAACTTCGCCCATCCCGGAAATATATGTACAGCACCAGCCGCTCATGGCGAGGGCCCATGCTACGTCTGCGGCCCAGGCAAGGCCTCACCAACAGAGCAGCTATGCAACGGTGCGTGTAGCGAAACCAGCTCCGATCCTAAAAATTGCGGCGCTTGTAACAATGTGGTAAGATGCGAGTTTCGAATAGCTTCCTGTATGATTATAACTCAATTCTAATACCGCTGCTCATATATAGTGCCCTTCTGGCAGCACCTGCAAGTCAGGAGCTTGCATATGCACTAATAGCAACTTGGCACCATGCAACGGTGCTTGCCCAGACCTAGGATCTGATAGCAATAATTGTGGAACGTGTAATAACAAGGTAACATGATAGTTGTTTGTAAGCATCACAGCTTATTCTAATATGTCTCCAGTGCCCTACTGGCAGCACCTGCAAGTCAGGAGCTTGCATATGCACTAATAGCAATTTAGCACCATGTAACGGTGCTTGCCCAGACCTAGGATCTGATAGCAATAATTGTGGAAAGTGTGATAACAAGGTAACATGATGATCATTTGTGAGAACTTTACAACTTATTCTGACATGTCTCTAGTGCCCTGCTGGCAGCACCTGCAAGTCAGGAGCTTGCATATGCACTAATAGCAATTTAGCACCATGTAACGGTGCTTGCCCAGACCTAGGATCTGATAGCAATAATTGTGGAAAGTGTGATAACAAGGTAACATGATAATCATTTGTGAGAACTTTACAACTTATTCTGACATGTCTCTAGTGCCCTGCTGGCAGCACCTGCAAGTCAGGAGCTTGCATATGCACTAATAGCAATTTAGCACTATGTAACGGTGCATGCCCAGATCTAGGATCTGACAGTCAGAATTGTGGCAAGTGTGGGAATATAGTAAGTCGGTGCATCTTCTACACAGAATTCCGAATGCTCACTTGGCGTTACATCTAGTGTCCGACTGGCAGCAGCTGTAAGTCAGGAGCTTGCATATGTACAAATAGCAACTTGGCACTATGCAATGGTGCGTGCCCAGACCTAGGATCCGACAGCCAGAATTGTGGCAAGTGTGGGAATACAGTAAGTCCTTGCGTCTTCCACACATAATTCCGAATCCTGAATACTCACTTGTTACATCTAGTGCCCGACTGGCAGCACCTGTAAGTCAGGAGCCTGTATTTGCACGAATAGCAACTCAGCTCCTTGCAATGGCGCATGTCCAGACGTGGGATCCGACAGCCAGAATTGTGGCAAGTGTGGGAATATAGTAAGTCCTTGCATCTTCTAAACAGTATTCCGAATACTCACTTATTACATCTAGTGTCCAACTGGCAGCACCTGCAAGTCAGGAGCCTGTATATGTACAAATAGCAACTTGGCTCCATGCAATGGCGCATGCCCAGACCTAACGTCTGATAACAACAACTGTGGGACATGTAATCACGCGGTACGTTTCCTATGATGATATATTTCTTGAACTTGGCCCGTAGATTTTACTAACATGCCTGTGCCTGGAAGTGCGGTGCGTCCGCAACCTGCAAGAACAGTATCTGCGTACCGAATTGTGCTCCCCCGAAAATGGTGTGTAATGGCGTATGCTTAGATGTCCTCACAGACCCAAACAACTGCGGGACCTGTGGAAAGAAGGTACGGACACTCCCAACAGAGTATCAAACCGAAATAAATACACTTGAATGCTAATAATGAGAAATTAGTGTGCATCTGGCGTGTGCAACAATGGGGCTTGCACAACTCCAAGCTGCACCGGCAAGACGTGTTCCACATTCGGGCCATGTGGCCCTGGTGGATCTTGTGTCTGTGGCAGTACCACAGCAGGCACTGGGTTTTGCGTCGATGGTCAAACACCTTGCGACGGCCTCCCAACTTGCAACGCTAACTCCGATTGTTCATCCGGTCAGGTTTGCATTGTTAACAGCTGTTGCGTTAAAAATGTTTGCGTCGGTGCAACATTCTGTGGCGGTAACACACTGCGCGTTCGTGATTGGTTCTTCCCCACGGTTCCTCGCGCAGTCATGGCAACCATCGGCCATGCGGGCGTTTTGAGGGTTTAAAGGAGATGCCTTTGGGGACATGTTAAAAAGTATTCTGAACTCTGGTCTAAACTATGACAAATATTCCGTCAGTCTCGTCTATTTAGGTTCTGTCCTCTGGTTACAAAAGTTCTTTGCCTAACTACTTGCAAGCTGAACGTGCGCAAAGTCTGCATTCGTTATTTCGCCTTAACTATCTATCTTTTAATTAATGAGAATTAAGCTTTTTCAAGTAGTATATACTTGTATCATGACCCACACAGTATTACTCTCTTGCTGCGTAAATCATAATCTCCCAAGGAGGACCTATCAAGTCCTAGAACCTAGAGTGGACTCAGAGACGGTTCTTCCGACCAAGACGAGTTAACTTTCCCTACTCAAGACGTCAAAAGAATAGGGTGAAGTGAGAGTTTCACCTTATTCTTTTTGAATTTTTACTCCACTCCCTTTGCCGACCTGCAGAGCTGAAGGATTCCGTAGCTGCCTCGTAGATCCCCTGTCGTTTGTTCTCACTATGATACCTCGAGGCGGGCGTCACAAACGTTGACCTTTGGACCAAACAAAGACCAAAAAGTCGAATGACTATTACAGTCTAATTTTGGTTGCAGTTGGAATCTGGTTGTCTCGGGTTAACCGACTGCGGTTCAAGCACTGTTATCATTTGACAGTTGACAAAGAAGCATGGCACGCTGTGGTAACAAAGCAAAACGTCTCGTCTTGTTCTCACTGTGATGCCTCGAGGCAGGGGTCACAAACCCTGACCTTTGGATCAAACAAAGACCAAAAGGTCGAATGACTGTTACAGTCTAATTTTGGTTGCAGTTGGAATCTGGTTGTCTCGGGTTAACTGATTGTAGTTCAAGCGCTGTTCTCATTTGATAGTCGACAAAGAAGCATGACACGCTATGGTAACAAAGCAAAACGTCTCGTCTTATTAGAAGCCATGGTTCGGCGACCAAGCTGTAAGACAAAATCTCCAACACTTCGATGTAAAGCGGCTATTAATGTGATGCTTTGCCCATGGTAATCATGACAGAGTTAAACCCCGTAGCTCGACAGCCACGTCGAAATCACTCACTTGTGCATCAGCGAGTTTCTAGCCTTCAAACCTTCCCAGAACAAATCCGCGCGCCCAATAATACACAAATCGAGAACAAAGAGATAGTGGAAGTCCCAAAGGTGCGTATTGGAAATTCTCACTATACCAATCAGAACCTAACTATATAATCTTCAGCCCACTGAGCTACAGCGAAGTCCTCTACACTCGAAGCACCTTCGTGCCACAGTCCCAGAGAGTATCCCGCCATCAAAGAGCCAAATCATTCACGGATGCACCAGAGAGCGTGCTATTGACAGTGTCAAACGGTGGTTGGAGCCCGTTTCGGGATCAAAATTGGGATCCTGTCAGGAACGACGCTCCCACTCAGACTCGATCCAAAATCACTCTGAAGTTACCTACTCTGGCAACATCCCTATCCCTCGAAACTGCACAAACTCGGCGCCAGTCGAAGGGGGAACTCGAGATACCGAAAAGTTTGCTCAGGCACTTGCCATACCTCTGATACAATCTAGTCGGAACGGAGAGGATCACGGTACTCATTGCGACGATTGTTCATGCTCTCGATCAGCTACGCCAGAAGATGCATCTACAACCTTTACTATGTTAAGTAGGCAATCTCTTGTTGAGAATCCTATGTATAGGGCACATTTAAAGCAGAACGGCATCGATTTACTCCCTTCGTACAACCATTTGCCAGGGAATATTTCAGACTTCGTCAATCATCTATGGAAATATCGCAACCCGATAGGGCCATTGGAAAGTCAAATACAATCGGATAAGCGACTAGCAAAGCTTAGAACGGGTTCCGCAGAGAGCGAGGTCGCATCATATTTCCAGGAACAGCTATTCCTGGTGTCCGAACAGACAGATATCCTAAAGGGAAGCCTCAAGTTGCCAATGTCTAAGCTTGTTGTCCCAGGCGTCGATTCAGAATTGAGGGTTAGCATCCCAGTCCCTGATATTCTCTACGGTTACGACTGGTTAGGCGCTTTCACCGACGAAGAACAAGTCCAACTTAATTCAATGGTGATCCCGGTCTTTGGTAACAATGACGGCTTGGTATTTCCCTTCTTCGCAATAGAGCAAAAGGGGGATGGTCCAGTCAGTCGAGGGAGCTTATGGGTTGCAACGAACCAATGCCTAGGTGCCTCTGCATCGTGCGTCAACATAGTTGAGCGATTTAACCAGCTCCTGAGACAGTGCAACGATAACAACGACGACATTAAAGGCGGTAATATTGACGTCGGTCTACCCAATAGCACATCTTTTAGTATAGCTATGAATGGCTCCGAGGCGCGCCTCTACGTTACCTGGAAGCACGACGAGTTTAAATACCACACTGCAATCGTCGATAGCTTCCTCCTCCAAAGACCCATGGATTTCCTCAAATTCCGCAGGTACGTCCTGAATATACTCGACTGGGGCATGAGTGCACGCCTCACAGCAATCCGGAACTCGTTGGGCCACCTTCGCGAGGAGAGCAGGAAGATGGCCTCAAGACGGGCTAAGGCCCGACTGTCGCCTTCGATGGAGGACCGAGATAACGGACAGGCTCAAAAACGGCGCAGGGGCTACCGACGAGCCGTTGTGGATGACACGGAGTCGAGCATGGATCCACTGACACTTTAGGTTTGAAGTGATGGTGGAGTTGGATACGAGGCATCGGGCGTTAAATGTCTGGGAGATAGAGAGTTGGCTGAGCTGGAAGCGAGGAGTGCGAGAAGGGGAAATATTGTTACAGGCACTGTAACTGTCGATTATCTTGCTTTTGTTAACATATCTTCAGCTTGCGGTTATAACAACAGAAATAACAATAAATTGATATCAGTTATTAAAAACCTGTCTTTAGACTTCATGCTTTCGACTGTTTAAATGCCCCCTCTTCATTAGTCGGTGCCTGTTATCGTACAGCTCTTTAAGTCCCCACCACTGTCGATTCAGCCGGCTTTCGGAGCCGGTGTAGATAAAGGCGTCGTACAAGAAACCCCCAAACGCACATCCACAGAAGGGGGCCACCATAGGAATCCAGAAATAATAGCCACCCGCAGACCAGACCCCCGGACCATACCCAAGAATATATGACATAAGACGGGGTCCAAAGTCACGAGCAAGGTTAATGGCGTATCCGGTATCCCAGCTAGAGAATATAAGCCAGAGGCTGCAGCACCTTGATGTGTGTTAACGTACCCAAAGGCGGCTCCAAGTCCAAAAATCAGAAAGAATAATCCAAGGGGAAATAGCGGTCCTGGGCCAGACTTCCCCATGGCGCCGGGATTTGAGACATCCTTCAATGCAAAAATGGCAAACATGAGGATCGAACTTGCGACGAACTCGGAAACGAACTGGCTCGTTTTCGCGAGGAATGGCTGTGGATATGTGCAGAATATTGCTGCTATAGTAGTCGGCGATGGGGGGACATTTCGAATCCCATGTCCTTCAAATTTATCGATGCCATTCACATTATTAGCATAGACCACGCCAGCACCTACAAATCCTCCTAGACACTGAGCTAGGAAATAAATAGGACAACGCCTCCATGGTAGCTTTCGAAAGAGGCAGAACCCCATTGTAATGGCGGGGTTCAAGTAACACCCTGAGTCGCCTGCAATATAGATACCAAAGAAGATACCTATACCCCAGCCCCAGTTGATCCCCTGATAGCTTCCGTATCCATTTTTCCTTGGAGCATTTATTTCACCCCCGCCCAAAAGAACTTGAGCTACGCTCCCATTGCCGAACATCACCATTACCATGGTGCCAAAGAATTCTGCAAATGGTTCGCGGAATACGACCCGAAAGCTGGGCCAGCTAAAGCGATTCGTTGACTCTTGTTCTGGTCTTATGTGAGGATCTTCTGATAATCCCACTCTCTCTCGTAGGTGCGAGATTTGTTTCTCACGCTCCTTGAACTCTTCTTCTGTCATTTGTGAACCGTGTCTCGCTCAAGATTGACTGGTTGATGTAGTACGGAGAACTGTAGCGCGTCCTCCCTCCTCTTTTCCAACAGAGAGATCGGCATCTTGGTTCTTTGATATAGGGCTGGCAATGACCTCAGAAGTCGCATTTTCGAAGTGTTTCGCATGTCCTCTGTTTGGCGTTGCTATTTTCTCATCAGGATCGCGAATAATTGGGCCGTTACAACCGGGCAGTTTCCTCTCTTGGAGATTTTGGTCGGAAGACATCAATACATCCCTCTAGTTTTGTTGGCTTTGTTTGTGATTAATAAGGTCTTTGGTAAAATTTCCACAAAATTGACATGAACTACTAATTCCATCGCACTCTTCTCAGGAACCTGAAGCCAATTTTGTACTCCATTGATCAATACTTCAGTCTGATGTCATTTCTAACATTTGTAACCGTTATAATATACAGCCTCTTATTGGTCGTAGACGTGAGACATCCCCTTTGCCGTAAGAATGCATTGTTTGGGTTCCAACAAAGTTAGGTATGGATGCAACTCGCCCACGTATCATTTCATTCAATAGATAGACCTAAGGCAAGCGGATTATATTCATCTAGAATCTCGCGGCGTAGACCACAAGATAGCACATTTTCACGCAAACGATCTATATAGAGTGGTTTAAAGTAACCACACCCCCACTTGTACGCAAAACAAAAGAAACAATTCACCACTGAACTTACTAATCGCCCCTTTCTACCCCCCAAAGAACTCTCATGCACTACAGCACAACTCTCGCCTTTCCACTTTCCCATGCCAAAACAAGACCGGTCTTCCCCATCAGCATTGCTGGATGAGGCAAACCAGCCTTGCGTTGTCCTAGGTGAACATTCTAGGACCACCAATTGTTGTTATTGAGCTTGCTCAATCCTTTGTCCTTGCATTTCCACCTGCTGCTGCTGTTGCCCAGCGCCAGCTCGTCCCTGCTCGGCGGCCTTCTCCTGACTGGGGCTCTCGCTCATTGTCAAGAACTGCGAGAACATATTACGCTGGAGGTCGCCACCACCAGCGGCTGCAAGCTTCGCAGCTCTGCGGCGGAAAAAGATACGCTTACCCCATTTCCAAGTCTCAATACCAGCAAAGAAGAGGATTGCTTCGATGAGCACAATGGCCCATTCCCAGCTAATCCCAGTATGCTTGAAGACCACGTGGTTGATGACCGGGATATAGAGGACGGGGAAGACGGTGATGAATCCCGCCATGATGGCCCAGAACAGGAACTGGTTGCGCCAAACATCGTGCATCCATTGGGTGAAGTACTTCTTGGATCCGGGCTGCATGCGGAAGAACGAGCGGCGCATGTTGACCATCTCCCAGGCGAGGAAAAGGGCGAACCATGTGAGGCAGACAAAAGTCGTGGCCCGAGCGCGGAAGACGGTGTCGCACACTTCGCTGTAAGCATCGTTGCAGCCGATACCGAGGTTGCCATCACCGAAGCCGAAGAGGACAATGGAGAAGGCGGCAAGGCAGAGGGCGGCCATCCATAGGCCATAGACGACCATGTCGACCATTACTTCCATAGTGAAGACGCCAGTTTTGAGAGACTGCGGTGGGCGTTGCATGATGTCTGGGGCTGCAATTTCAACACCGAGGCCCATATCGGGCATACCTGAAAAATGGTTAGTGACAGGACGGGCATGGAAATAAATGGACAAGCTTACCAGAAGTGATCATAATAACCCAGAGAATTTCAACAGGCGCAAGAGGGAAAACCGAGAGGCCAGACTGGTCTTTGAAGGCAAGACCAATAAGAAGAGTACAAGCTTGTGCAATATTCTCGGCGAGGAGATGGAGAACAAACTTCTGAATATTGTCAAACATACGTCTCCCCTCCTCAATGGCGTTGAGAATAGAAGCGAAGTTATCATCAGTAAGAACAATATCAGAAGCATCCTTTGCAACATCAGAACCGGCTTGGCCCATGGCAATGCCAACATCAGCGCGTTTGAGAGATGGGGAGTCGTTGACACCATCACCGGTCATAGCAGCGAAGCATTTGCGGCGATGGAGCGCATCGATCATGCGGACTTTTGTTGTTGGGGAGCAACGAGCAATAACAAGAGGAAGAACAGGCAGGTCATCAATCTCGTCATCGGAGAGCTTATCGAATGCGCTGGCCGTCATGACCATAGAATCAACGACGTCCTTGGCAAAAGACGTCATATTCTCAGGAAGGATGCCAACTTGAAGAGCAATGGCCCTTGCGGTGCCAGGATGATCACCAGTTAACATATGAACTGCGATACCAGCCCGGTGGCATTCCGCGACAGCGCCGGCTGACTCTGGTCTTGGAGGATCATACAAGCCAACAAGACCACGGAAAGTTAAGTTCTCTTCAATGACCTTGCGGTCAAGTGGCGCATTCTTGCCCGCGGGAACAGTATATTCCTTGCTTGCAAGAGCCAAAACACGAAGACCTTGCTTAGCAAGAGCCTCCATGTTTAATAGAATTTCCTCTCTGAAAACCTCGGTCATCTTAATAAGACCTTGGTCATTGTCCCAGTGAACTTCTGTGCAGGATCCCAAGACGCGCTCAACAGCACCCTTGGTAAAAACCATGGAACTTCCATCCTTGTGCTCGAAGATGACCGACATCTTCTTGACGTCAGAATCAAAAGGAAATTCAGCAGTTTGGGACCACTCGGGCTCATCTCCACTGGTGAAACGGTCGCGGCCCCAGTCAAAGCGAGACGCAAAAACTTGAATGGCAATTTCAGTTGGATCCCCGCGAGCCTTCCAGGTATTTTCACTCTTGTAGACACGAGCAAGATTAGCAAGCGATGCAACATTGAGGAAGTCCTTAAGGTGAGTATTATCTTCGAGGAGGTCGGCAAATGGCGTAACCTTCTCATGATCTCCCTGGGGGACATTGGATGGGGCAAAAGCGCTGTGGCTAATATCACCAATCGATGGGTCGACGGGGTTTTCGGATGTACCAACGGAGTAAGTGCCCACAGCTGGAACCCAAGCCTTCTTGGTAACCATCTTGCCCTGGGTGAGTGTACCGGTTTTATCGGAGCAAATATCGGTCACAGCACCGAGAGCCTCGAGGGAATCCAACGTGCGAACTACAACGTTACGGGAAACCATTCTCTTGGTACCAGCTGCCATTGTGATCGTTAACACCACAACCAATGACGCAGGAATCATAGACAAGCCTGTGGCGACTGCATAAATTATGACCTCGTTGTTGTTCGAGAACTTATTGGCAGCCAAGACGATAATGGCGCAGACAATGGCGGTACCGAAGAGGAGGATAGCCAGTTTGGACAGCTTCCTTTGAAGGGGAGTGCCAACAGTTGTCCCAAGAAACTTGCCAATAAAATCGCCGGCAGTCAGACCCCATGCTTCAAGGTATCTGTGTGGCTTGACCTTGCCATCTTTGCTGCGCCTAGGTTCACGGGTTTTCTTGTCAGTAGCCCGCAGTGCCAGTGCGATAGATCCAATTTCGGTTCTCATGCCAGTCGCATAGACGATACCTGTTGCACGGCCCTTGGTAACGGTAGATGAGCTGTATGCAACGTTGAGGCGGTCACCCGGGCCAGTATCAGCGTCGAAGATGACCTTGGCCTCTTTTGCAACTGGGAGGGACTCTCCTGTGAGGAGAGCCTCGTCTGTCTCGAAGTTCATAGCATCGACTAATCTTTTCACTAAGTCAGTATGTGTGCGTTTATAATCGATCGACAATTGCATACCGGATATCCGCAGGAACAGTATCTCCAGTCTTAAGCTCTACTTTGTCACCGGGCACTAGATCACCAGTGGGGATAGTTTCTGTCTTGCCATCTCGAACGACCACAGCAGTAGGAGAGCTAAGAGACCGTAGAGAGTCCATCGTTTTTTCAGCGCTGAACTCCTGGAAGAACCCAACGACGACGTTGAGGACGATGACAGCGGCGATAACGCCACCTTCGATCCAGGATTTGATACCAAAACTCACGGCCATGGCCATGATCAGCACCTAAGTAATTACATCAGATGGCCGACTCTTTGAAAGGGGGTTGTGGATCTCATAACTAGAATCATTGCGTTTGCAATCTGATGGACCAGGATCTTGATGGGTTGCACACCCGGTCCATCGTCGAGCTCGTTGCGTCCCCATTTCTCCGCGCGAGAGGAGATTTGGCTGCGTGCAAGACCGTCTTCGAGGTTTGTCTCAAGTTGATCTCGAGTTTCGTCAATTGTCAGTGCATGTGCAAACACAGCTTGCGGACCGCCGTCCAGGCCCTTATCTTTGGCCATTATGTAGAGAAAATAAATACAGCAAACGAAATGTGACAGTTGTTTTTCACGCGACCAAGAATAATTAACAATGGAAGAGAAGTTGTACGAGCAGCAGCAACAACTACTGTATATGTAGTCTTGGAAGTACCAACAGAGGAATTCGTGCTCCACCAAACCTTTAGGATGAGTCTTCAAGGTAGCAAGAAGTCCGACTTGGCTTAGTCTTGGCCTGGTCTTGGCCTACAATCTTGGAGACACAAAATGAAAGAGAAGATGAAAAAGAAGACACGCATAACAACGGTAGGTAATACAATCAGTGGAACTCTAGATATCGTGGAGAAAACTAGATAACGCCCATTGCGACCTTGTGTTATCCACGTTGATATCTCCGCCATCCTGTTTGGTTAATGGGGTGGCAACAGTGCGAAGAGTCCAGTTGTTGGCCCAGATATATGACGAGTGCCAAGTAAAAACAAATTCGTACTCGGTATACATCCCACAATATATCCCACAGAACTTACTCAGATATGCTCGCGTGCCCATACCAAGGCGGCTAAACTCGGGCCTAATCGCATGATGTTGTACGTTGACCATTGACTAACATTGTACATATCTTAAAATATAAATAGAAGAGGTTTAAAAAGCCTCCAAAAAAAAAAGTGCTAAAAAGGCAAAAACATACAACAGTGGGTATTCGCTGGTGGTCACCCACCCAACTACTAATCCACCGATCTCAAGCTTGTGTATGGCAGAGCGGACGGGATGCCCAATTCTCTTGAGTCTATGGTCGTATGTGACTGTTCTTTTGCTACGATGCTATAAATGAATAGATTGTTGTTCTGTTCTTTCATACAATAGAATCATCGCAGCTCGACCCTACACCCGCCAACAATGGACATGACCATTGTGATTTTCTGCTTTTCCACCCCCACCCGACCGAAAGGCTCATTCTTAGGCAGTTTAATTTTCGGAAACTTTTGTATAATTCGTACGACCGTGTATGCCGCTTCACTGAGCGCAAAGTCCACTATCGTAGAACATAAGAATAAATGTCAGTCATAAAGGGGGATGGATGCTAGAGAGATTGTAGATGCTTACTTCCAAGGCATATTCTTGGCCCACCATTAAAGGGCAAATATCCCCATTTTGAATATATCTCGTTCTCGCTCAGGGGCATTTGTTCGTCCCATCTTTCGGGGCGAAAGAGTTCGGCATCCATGTCATATAGATCGGGTCGTCGATGCATTGTGTACACGCTGTATGCGACAGAGCTGCCTTTGGGTATGAGAACTGGAGCGGTGCGATCTGGCCCACCGCCGGTTGGAAGGATAGTTGTGCATAGAGCAGTTTGTGCGTTGACTGGCACAGGAGGATAAAGACGAAGTGGTAGCTAACTCAGGACTTATTATCGTGGGTTAAGAATCTGTGGAACTCACTTTCTTTGAGAACATTTTGAAGATATTTCATATTTCGAAGACTGTTTCGAGTCAGATCTGTGTTGCTGTCAAGCTTAAAAATCTCGTCTCGTAGTTTTTCGAGGACCTGCGGATGTCTAATAAGTAGAAAGAAGGTCCAAGATAGAAGGCATGCTGTCGTATCTCTGCCCGCAGTTAAGATGTTGATTATTTGACTTCTCAGTGCAGTTCGACTCGGTGTTTTCTTAGCCATTGCCTGTAGGAAGACATATTGGTCTTCTTCACCGTCTGTCATCTCGTGCGAGAGATTACGATCAATTATCTTGTCCGCAAATGAGTGCACTGTCTCGCACGCATCTCGGAAGTTCTTCCCTCCAATCAGCCAATACAGATCAAGAAGTCGAAACCGCCTAGCAACATAATCCTGTGCTATGTTGAAAGCATCTGCGAATGCCTGCTCTCCAGATCCTTCCCCCGCCTTAAGGCTTTCTATTGACACCCCAAATAAGAATGCCGTCGTGACGTCGAGGGCCAGCCGAAAGAAGAGAGGCTGAAGATCTACAACACCACCAGATGCTGGTATTTTTTCTAGGAGATTGTCGCAAGCGTCTCCAAAAAAATCCAAGTCCGCATACTTCTTGAAGTGAAACTGTGGTCGAAGCAGCTCTCGTGATTGCTTCCAGGTACCTCCGTCCTGGGTGAATATCCCGTCGCCGAACATGGGAAATGTAATCTCACGTCGTAGTCCCATCCCAAAATCTAATTAAATTTAGTTCTCATTGTATTTATCTTGGCTCTTAGCACCGTTGTAAAGCACGCCAGGGTTTCGAAACTGACCTTTGAAGTTGGAAGACAAGATAGCCTCCATGTTTGCTGGATCAACGGTTCCAAACGCTGGAACCCCCAGAAACACCTGCTCCAATGTCCATCCTGTTTATCGAAAGTGAAATAGGAAAAGCTCCATCAATCGTGATTCTGTGTTCGCACGGAAAATCTGTTCCAAGCGATCCACGCCAAAGGGACGCTGGTTCTGAAGTCTGGGGGCTGGAAGGCAACCATGGAGGTCTCCAAGTGCTTTATTTGCCTTCATTGCATTTAGTGAACGTTAATTTCTAGAGCTTTCGGATCCAGACCTTGCGCCGTTCAACTTTCTTGTGCCTATAGCGCACAAACAAACATACGGCGAGAAGCGCAATCAACGGCTGAATATACATGTGTATGGCGGCACCCATGTTAGCGGATGATGCAACTATCATGAACGACATTGTTGTGCATCGAGGTGTTAATGTTTGTTTTGTTGATTAATATGAACAAAGAACGGCATGGACAATATTGCGGTGTAACGATCTACAAACGTGATCAAAGAACAGCGTAGTGCTAAGGTATGCAAGGGGTCACCAACTCAACCTCGGGTTCCTAAGTCAGGCGGTACAACTCCTTAATCCCAAAGACCTATCCGTCTTGTCCCCATAGTATTTACGCTTGATGCGAATAGGCGCCGCCTCCCGAGGATTACATTTTTGTTATATTTGAAGTTTTAACATTTCTTATTCCTATCTCTCAAACCTTGGGGTTTGCATTGGCATCGACATCCTCGGCGTGCTCAAGGTCATCCATCTCAAGTTTTTCATTCTGGTTCTCAAAGAGTGCCATGTCATGCGACATACCCTGTGTTTTAAAAGAGCTGAACTTCCACGCTGGAATATTAGCATCGAAGAGTTGATCTATTTCCTCCAAGTTACGACCCTTGAGCTCAGGCATACAGAACCATACCCACACAGCACCAAGAGCAGCAAATCCTCCCCAAACGTATCCTAATTTAGCCCCGAGGTTGGCATAAGGCGCAGAGAGCAGATATGGAGTCGTAAAAACCACCACAAAACCGACGACAACATTTATGGCAGTAGAGAAAGCCATTGTCTTCTCTCGAAGAGATGCAGTACCAATCTCTGCAGCCGTAATATATGCTGCTGGCCCAAGTGTTGCATGAAGGGCCGCGGCGTAAAGGATGAATGATGCGACCATCCCATCGGTCTCTGATTGGGTGCGGTTTGCCTTAGAGCCAATACCACCAATGAGACAAAGGAACAGAGCTTGGATCCAGTTTCCCCAGAATGTGACTTCTCGACGGCCAAATGCATCGAGCGCCAGCATACCTATGATGGCGGTAACGACTGATACTCCGTTGTTGACGGCAGCATAGACAAATGCCTTCCCTCCGAGTCCAACCTGTCTGTAAAATGTAGGGCCATAGGAGCTGCTAAATGTAACACCAGTCAATTGTTGAAGAGACATGATGCTCACTGCGATGCTGCAAGTACGTTAGCAGCGCTACCATCTATTGTCATGTTTTTCAATTTACCCAGTTCGTCTTCTGTTTTTGCTGTTAAACAGAGCCACCCAAGGTTGTTTGTGTGTAATCTTCGTGCCTTCCTCTCGAAGCGCTGCAAGCTCGAACTCGCAAATCCCATTTGCTACATCCTCTTCACGTCGAAGCTTCTGGAGGACACTAAGAGCTTCCTCGCTACGATCTTTACTAACGAGCCAGCGGGGGGAGTCTGGTTATCATTAATATAAGGAAATCAGAGTGTGGCGAAGGGTTCTTACTAGGTGTAAATGGAATTCCAACTAAAATTATTATAGCAGGTAGAACCTGCAAAGCAGTAGCGATGATCCATCCAGCATCGGTTTTGCTAGTTGACATCGAATTGTTGACGATGCCGGCGATGAGTGACCCAAACGTAAGAAAGAGTTGAATTGATCCAACAAAGAATCCACGTAGAGGAGCAGGTGAGATCTCGGTTTGATATGTGGGTACCACCTGAATCTACTGTCAGTATGGAACGATACCTAGAGCCTATGTGGAAGACCTACATTTTCAACTAATCCGACCGCTGTGTAGATGATGACTCGACCAACTGTATATTGCGCCGGTGTTGAACTGGTAACCTGGACTATTCGCTAGTTAATCAGCTGAGAAGCAGGATGGTGTCTTCTAGCTTACTGATAACCCCAACGATTTGAGTAACACAAGTGATGAGCATCGTTTTCTTGTGTCCTAATTTTTCGATCAGGGGCCCGACGAGCAGAGTTCCCAAGAATTTGCCAATTAAAGCAAGGCTTAAAGCCGTCAGCAGAGACCTTAATAACGTGCTAATTTCAAGACTTACCTGTTCATCAGCGATGCAAGCGCAGGAGGTAAGGCGTAAATGCGTTTGGCTGCGTTGAACTCTCCGAATTTTCGTGCAAAAGGAGTAAAGGCTTGCACGCCAGCAAAAGAAGCCCCGTCACTGTTGGAAATGTCAGGTTGCGCTCCTTAATTATTGTAAGGGCATGCTAACTATCCTAAGTATTTGTTAGAGCTTGATCTATAGTAAAACTAGAGTAAGGTAACCTACCAAAGAAGATGCTTCCCATAGAGTAAACTAAGCACGCATAGATGAGTCGTGGGGTTGCCGCAGCCCATGACTGACGGCTCACAAAGATGTTGCCTTTTCCAGCCATGATGAAGGAACAAGAAGAACTAGATTGTCATAGATTTTACAATAGCGAAGCCAACGTAGATGGAAGGGTATATATACTTCGACGGGGTTGTTAAATCGGCATGCGGGGGATGGGGTCAGAGTGGGGAACGTGGAGCCCGATACCACTTTGATGGCGGGGGAGGAGAGGGTAGCAAATGATACGGCATAAACATCAGTGAGGGCTTCCTGTAGCCCATGTTCAGGCCTTCCGATTGCGGGGAAGAATGTGAAAGTAAAATACCAGAAAGGATGTAAATGCAGGCACAGCAGTAGAAAGGATTTAGTGATATGCTAAGTGGAGTTGAAGGTTGCCAGGAGCAGTTGAGTACACCACTCGGAGCATGATCCGAGACGCTTATTTTGTTCCCCGAGGTTTCGTTGTGTTCCCCGAAGCTTTTGTCTCCACTTCCAAATTACAGCCCCATGAATTACGGATATATATTGTTTTCATTGAAGTGTTCCGTGCTTTAATGTCGCAACTAGAACCTGAACATATCCTCGGGCTTGCAAGTCATGTGGGTAAAGACTTTTCCTGCCTCTTAGTCCGTGGTAGAAACGATTCATGGAACAACGCCCAATATGCAAGATTATTAAGACGCACCCCACGCGATATACTCTCCTGGGACGTCTCTACTCAAACCCGTCCTGCTGATTGAACTGCCATCAAAAATATATCAATTTTTGCGAATCATGGCGATCTTCGCACATACACCCACCTTTGACGTTGTAGTCTATGGTTCTACTTCTGGTGCTGTGGCAGCTTCAATTCAGAGCGCAAAGCTTGGACTTAATGTCGCACTGGTAAGTCCGCAAGAACATATCGGTAAGTCAAGATATATATGTTTAGAAGAAACTCCATTAATTGGTTGACATGCAGGTGGCATCCAGATTGAGGGTCTTGGGGCAACAGACATTGACAACCAAGACGAGGTGTTTAACAGCACCACCGTGGGAGGGCTTGCTTTGGAATTTCATCGGAGAATCAGTACTTTTTACAACAGACTGCCACGTCTTGAAGAGGTGGTTGCAAAGAACATCAAGGATACCGAAGTGTGGCGGTTTGAGTCAAGGGTTGCTGAGAAAGTAATCCTCGAGTGGCTTGCGGAATTTGACAACATCAGAATAATATTTGTATGTGCTACTCGATCCTACAAAGCGGCCATCTACCTAATACGACATAGGGAAGCCTAGCTGCTACAGATTCTGTAATCAAGAAAGGTGCTGAAGTCTGCTCGATCAAACTCCGGACTAAACAAATTGTGTCCGGCAAGGTAAGATGGAGAACGAACCTAGGACACTACTATGCTAACAGCCTTAGGTTTTCATTGAAGCTTCGTATGAAGGAGACTTGCTAGCTGCATCAAAAGTCACTACTACACACGGACGAGAGTCAAGTTCGACCTTCGACGAGAGCTTGGCTGGCGTTCGAGAAAACACGCCTTACACGCAATTGACCGTGGACATTGATCCATTTAAGATCCCAAAAGATCATTCTAGCGGGCTAATTTACGGGATATCCACCGAACCGTTTGGCAAAGCGGGTGACGGCGACAAACATCTTGCTGCATTTTCCTACCGTCTTCCACTTACAGATGCCGTCGAGAATCGACTGCCATTCTACAAGCCAGATGGGTACAATCCAGCCCATTTCGAACTGCACAGACGTTTCGTCAACTCTGGCGGAAAGCTATATACCCCTAAGGTTAGACTTCCAGGGCAAAAAACAGACTTGATTGGATCGGAGGCACCTCTGGCGACGGATCTTCTTGGAATGAATGATGGCTGGGTAACAGGGTCTGAAGAGGAGCGAAAGCAAATTCTCGAGGATACAGCACGATTTACGAAAGGCCTTATGTATTTCTTTGCTAACGATGACTCCTTACCTGTAAGTGACAATACTGGAACTGCAACAGAAGGCATTGAACTAACAGTGTTTCAGCTCGAATTCCGTCAAGAATGGTCCCGCTTTGGTTATTGCCTAGACGAATTCCCAGACAACAATCACTTCCCGCGGATGCTCTATATTCGTGATGCACGACGCATGGTTTCGGACTATGTGATTACAGAACACACTGCGTCAATGGATAATGGCGAAACGCCAGTGGAAGACCCGGTCGGCGTGGCATATTGGCCGACAGACACACATTGTGTGCGCCGAATCTTGCGCGATGGCAAGGTGCACAATGAAGGGTTCATCTTCAAAGATGGTCATCGCTGGCGACCATTTGGAATTGCGTACCGTGCTTTGGTGCCACGACAGGAAGAAGCAACGAATATCATTACGGCAACTTGCCCTTCATCGTCGCATGTAGGCTATGGTATGTGAACTCTAAAGCACCAGAAATTGATCCTGCAAGTCAAAATCAAAGTTAAACTGACTAATTCTAGGTGCTGTGCGTCTGGAACATCAATTTTATGCTCTAGGACAAGCTTGTGCCAACGCATGCGACATTGCGTTGAAGAAATCGATCCCTCTTCAAAATGTCCCTTACGGAGACTTGAAGAAGCGCCTGTTAGAGCAAGGCATGATTCTTGACGTTAGCAAAGTTGGAGTGCCGCATTTCCCGGATAATTAGACGTCATATAGATCGTTTTTATAATTTGAGAATATAAAGAGCCTATGTCTAATAATAGTAGCGATCTTGCCTATTGTTAACGTTTAACAGAGGTCAAAGATGAGATCCATAGCAATAACACAGTCTAAAATACACAAAACAGACCTCGGGATTATTACCTTGGATCCAACGGTCTCACCCCTCGCGATAATTTCAGTTATATCTTCACCAGTCTCACATTCCGTCATAAGAGGTCTTGGGTAAGTTGGCGAACTGGTTTGTAGCATCTGCTCAGTCATTACCCGCACCCCACTTCGCACTAGTGGTCCCAGTTCCCCGGTTCTCGGTTCCTAGTCCCCCACGTTCCCCGGTCGGGTTTTGGCATCATTCCTCCTCTTGTTTCATCCCCGCCTTCCTAAAAAAGACTCCCCCCGATGACTTCCCGTACCAAGCGTTTAAGTTGATATGGAGATGCAGCACATCCTAGATGATCGGCGGCAGGAGTTTAATTCCCAAAATTGCGGCGTAGAGCAAGCGCCTAGACGCCTCAAGAACAAGTTAGCCTGTGAGGAATGTCGTGACCGGAAGATTCGTTGTGATGGAAGACGACCTGTCTGTCGTTCGTGCCTCCGTAAAAAGTTACCCCCGGAGCGTTGTTCATACTCCACTCATTCCTCAACCGACAATCATGCGGCTCGCGACGACAGGTATGCATCGAGTGCTTCAAATTCTTATATCTACTATCAACCCCATTTTTGCTATTCTTTGTTCTAACCTTGCATGTCTTACCTAGCTACACAAAAGCACTTGAGAACAGAATTGCCGAGCTCGAATCTGGCCATGGACACAGTCCGAGAATTGCTTCGGTCCCAACTCCCACCTCACAGCAACATGTCGAGCGTCAAAACGCTACTGACAATAGCCCGCCATATCTGGGCCGAGCTAGCGCAGTGGGTTTTATGGAAGAAGTTATCGAGACGTTGAAACCCGCTGAAGCATTAGCAACCAAGACCCTCAGTAGAGGATATATTGCAGTTGAGGCTCCGGAATCCTCACCGTCATCATGGTTCGCTGGCAATAGCAGAGGAGATCAAGATTCGATAGTTCTAGGAGTAGATCTTGTGTTACCACCGAGGCGTACCGCAGACAGCTTGCTCCGAAGTTATTGGGTTGGAGCTCACCCATTACTTCCCATCATTCATAAGTCGGCTTTTTTAGCACGGTATGTTTATCCTCACGGTCATACGATGCCAACAATCGCATTGTCTCATTTGTTTATGTTTACAGTTATGAGAGACTTTGGAGTGGTACTCTATCTACATCAGAAAACGACGGAGAGAGCTCTCGTAACTCCGAATTAGTATTCCACTTTATGCTCAACATTGTATTCGCACTTGGCTGTAGGTTCATGTCAATATCTGGCCAGGGCCAGCTTTCTAGCGACCTGAATTCTAGGCAGCCGTTTTTTGATCGCGCCATGAAGCTCATGACTTTGGATCTCTTAGACGATGGGTCTATAGAACTTGTTCAATCCCTGCTAATCACAGTTCAATACATCCAAACTTTAGAGCTGTCTAATAAGGGTTGGGTGATCCTTGGAATGGCGATACGTTTAGCCCAGAGCATCAACATACACGTCGGTGTCGGGAGGGAAAGCCAAGCAAAAAGAGAGGAGAGGAGGAGGACTTGGTGTGTTTGCATTCTTCTCGATAGGTAAGGAAATAAGAGGCACCTAAAGGCAACTTAAAATAAACTAATCAATCGTCTAAGGGTTCACGCTATGACCTTCGGGCGCCCATCAATGCTGCATTCGCAACACCATACAACGCTGCCGCAAATGATCGATGACGAATATTTTGCCGTGGATGTAGATGAGGCAGACAGACAACACCCTCTCGGGATTCCGTGCAAGTCAGCATACTTTGCGTCCATTGTAACGCTTTCCGATATTACTGCGGAGATACTAAGGTAAAAATCTCATGTTTCGTTGCCCCCTGAAAATCTGCCACGAGAAAAACAGTAGTTGACAGCTTGTGGGCAGACTTTATTATACGACAACTCCCGGTACAGCAGTGGGATTAAAACCTGAGAAAGACTACAACTCACTGCTTCAGCTTGATGCCCAGCTGGAGAGCTGGAAACAGGGGCTACCGTCCTACCTCCGTTTCGGTATTGACAATCAAAGTGGCGATCCTACTGATTTATTTGTCCGACAAGCACATCTGCTCCATCATCGGTGAGTTGAAATGAAATTTACTGCTTGTCATGGTTACTGATATCACGTCGCAGACTCTTATATTCTAGAATTTTACTGTTTCGAAGGGTAGTGGTACGACTAGCCGCTGAGAGTTTTGTCCAGCCACAAAAGTCAACAACGACAAGATTAGAGCAAACCTTAGGCCTGGGATGTGTGGAAACATGTAGGTTAGCAGCTCAAGAGCTTCTCGAAGTCATACATCCGCATATAGGCACATGGCTACTTCCTCCTCCGTGGTACACTGTCTTTGGTATGTTCACTCGAATCAACTCATACTTTTAACAGCGAGTCTCATATTTATATAGCAATTTATACGGCGGGGACGGTTTTAGCTGTTGTCTTCATTACTCCAGCTTTCCGGAATGCATTGGATGCACACCAACTAACAACCCTACGACATTCTTGGGAGCTGAGCATCGATTCCTTGAAACAATACCAGCAACTAAATGTACCATCAGCGTCGAAGTGCTTGTTGAACCTTCTAAAAATATACAAGGTTTCGGAATCAGAAACACGAAGCAGTGAGCTTAGTGAGTGCTTCTACAACTCTGTAAGTATTTTCCGAGGCTAACATATTTGGCCGCCGATTTAGACGCCAATGATGTTGCTCTAGCAGGTACTGCACCAGACCCCGGATCTGCTACAGCGCGAAATTTATGCTTATCTGAAGATGGACAATGCATATTTCCCGGGCAAGACGATCCCAGGCAACTCGAAGCACTGTTTCTTGATTCTACGTTTTGGGCCGACGAAAACATGGACTGGCTGGTAGATCTATCTAATGGTGCATGAACAGTCGTCAGGGATCGGTTCCCGGAAACCGGACCATTACAAAGTGAATGAGATACCCGGGAGATGGAAGAGGAAGTCGATGATATGGACAATGCCATATCCCTACTGACCTTTCAACGATCGGGCTTGACAATCTCCCTAGAAAGGAGCGCAAGAACAATCTGTAAAGCTAACCACTGTAACTCTATGTATAAGCACAATCTCGGTCTCGAGAGGATACGCCATCTAAGCATCCAGAATATCATCCCATGGCATCTCACATCTCTGCAGCAAAACTCTATTCTCGAAGGGATATATCGGGGACCAGCATAGAAGCAAAGGACTTCGGGATGACACACATGACACACCCGAACTCTCGACAAGACATCCATCCTTCCGCGCCGTTTTCGCACCCACCTCGTCGCTCAGGCACAGCATTGTTACCTCAACACATCGTCAAATCCCTCCCTCCCTATCGCGAGGCAATGCTGCTTGGACGAAGCGGCCCGAGGATCCTATCAAAATCCGCAGCAAGCCTAAATCGCGCGCATGCACACGACACGGGTGACTGTGTTACTCTACTCTATTCAGGATTGGAACTACAAAAAATCGCTCTCCAAATGCACATCTCTGTCCCATCCATCCCACGTGCAGCCTCACCCCCCCATCCCCATCTCCCATCGCCCCCGAAATCCCAACCCACGTAGACATCCCGCCCACGCAGTGCCACGGTGAAGAAAAACCAGCCTCACCTCACAGCGCCGCCATACCCGACTCCACCAGTGTCGTGTGCAAGCACACCGCAACCGTCCAACCCACATCGCCAACCCACAGCCCACAGTTAGTTGGTTGGACCGCGCCCCTGCGCCCTCCGCCACGCCGGCCTGTGGAGAGCCTCAAGGTTTCCTCATCGCGCGGTGCTGCTGTTGGACACCGCACGGAGCACGACAGGCTCGCAAGCACGCAGTTTAGTTGGACGGGTCCGAACGCGGCGCACGTGATTGGTAGGGCCGTAGTGGGGGGATGCAAGGTAAGTAAGGGGCGATGCTGTGTTACTTTGGTGGACGCGCTGCACGTTCTGGATTGGGGAATCAGGCACAGGACCGGTTGTTGAGGGGGCGGCCGGGTGCGCTCAGAGCTCAGCGAGGCATTCTCTTTTCTGTTGTGCGAGGACAGGTATTATCCAGCCAGCCTTGTCGATTTGTATGCGTCAGCATCCCGGCTGGCGCGGACCTCACCGCCCATTTGGATGCGGTGGGTGGTGCTTGGAAAGCTTGATTGGGGAGGCAGATGGGCGCTGCATGTGAGTGTTCTGATGGAGGACCATGGGTCCACTACGATCCAGTGCATTTGATGGGGATGGATGGGGAGATGGGGAGATGGTGTCAGGGCTGAAGGGGATCGATTGAGGCAAGTGCGGTTTATGGAGAGGAGAGTAAGTAGTTCAGCCTGCGACACGCATCCCTATCCCCATCCCATCCAGTCGACGCGACGGCATAAATGCCTCACACGTTTTTACGAGTCGGACCTCCGTCGCTTCACCTACCTTATATTTATGTTCCCGACGCGCGCCCAAGCAAGCAAGGAGAGGCATCTGACTCTCCTCTATCCTCTCTCCTCTCATCTCCTCACTCCAGCTGCATCCTGCAACTGCACCGTACCGTGTAATATCGTAAACGTATCGTATCTATCTACAGTGGCGGCGGCGGGCGTCGGGTCCAGACACGTACGCCCTTCGCCCACCACAGGCCGCCCCGAATGCCGGGGGGGCGTCAGAAAACGGAGCGACGTCGCGAGACCCCCACGCCTCTCATGCAATCATGTGTGAAGGAAACGCATGCCAATCCGACATTCCCGGTCATATCCGCCCGTAGATCTAAAACGAGATCCCCTTGGGATCTGGGAAGGGGGAGGGGGAGGGGGACGTAGCCCCCATCGCTGCCCTAAGCCGTTCTATTGTTGAACTCCGCACCACGATACGCTTACGGGTACAGTACTGTACATAATCATTACCTATCCCGTACCCGTGTGTGTCCTCGCCTGATAGATTCGAAAGCGACGCGGACGGACGGTGTAGCGATGGGGCGGCCGTGACCTACAATGGACGGACGCATATGTAATATGTAGATGGCGATGGGCGGGACGGGAGGGAGGGTGAGGTAAGAAGTGAGGTAAATAGCTGGGATGGGAGATTTGGAGGTCATCGTGGCCCGCGCTGGATGGCTGTCGGCGAGGGAGGAGGGCGGGGGTCGGGAGGAAAAAGAAAGGTGCGCTGCTCCGCTTGGATGTCTGCATCGCACACGCACACGCGCGCATCGCGGGGTAGGTGATGTGTTGATGGGTGATTTGGAGCCCGATGGAGCGGCCTACATACATATATATGTAAGGTAGGCAAGGTTTATCATATCAGTA
The DNA here is from genome assembly GCF_001662655.1 of Pseudogymnoascus verrucosus. NCBI lineage: Eukaryota > Fungi > Ascomycota > Leotiomycetes > Thelebolales > Thelebolaceae > Pseudogymnoascus > Pseudogymnoascus verrucosus. The sequence continues at coordinate 1,507,758 of NW_017263652.1, forward strand.
TGGGTGAGATAGGAAATGATAGAGGGAAAGTGGGTGTATCTATCGGATCTGAAAAAGGCATCAAAAGACGCTGTAAGCGCCGACTCTTGGCTGGCTGGAGGATAGATCTGGTAGCCGAGCGAGCCGTCAGTCAGCATTAATTAATGGGCGTCATTCATAATTAATTACTTAATTTCTGACTGTTCTCCAACAGATGTGTGCCGTTGTCCGTGAATTTACTAATGAGATTGAAGCGACAGTGCGTATCTCTCGTCCCACGCGGGTCGGCGCTCATAATGTCTTCAGTGGACAGTGGAATGACTAACGGGGGAAAGTAAGGGGGAGGTACGAGGAAGGATAGGATAGATCATACTCCCCTCCACTCCCGTTCTACCTGCTGTCTCCTCCCGTTTCCAGCTTCAATTTCCGCCGTTGATGGTCGCGGCATGAGATCATGAGAAACACAAGAGAGGCTGTGCGATTCGAATTAAGAAAGTAAAATTGCCGCCAAGTGCTTGGTTAAACATCACTCGTAACGTTGTTTCGGGTGCTACTGATAAGGAATGCGAACAGCCTCTGAGCAGCTCTGAATAGCTCTGAACAGCCTCATTAATAACCACATCTCAACTCTCAAATCTCAACAATGTCTTTTACTTGTCTTATTGTGATTTGGCAAAAGGAGGTGAAGACGGGTGGATGCGCGCCAAGCATCGACGACGATCGAGGGAAGGAGCGTTCCCGGCCGTCTCGGTCGCCACAGAGTCGTCATCAACCCAGCGATCGACTTCTTGGCTTTTGGAGTTTTGGGGTGTGCTGTGGGCGGCATATAAGCCGGAATGGGGCATCTTGAGGATATCAAGCCATACAGAGCCCTACAGCGCCATTCAGAGCAGCACAGAACCATACAGAGCCATTCAGAGCCATCTACCAAGCCATCATGTGTGACATCTCCCCCTCAACCGTTTTCTCTCGGCGTCGCTCTTTCCCCTTACTTCGTGCATCGATCATCGATCATCGTCGTCGTTTTCTGCCTCGCCGTCCTCCTGTCGTCGTCCCCGTCGACCACAGCCCCCCCCCCTTTATCAAAAGTGTCCCCAAGCCCAAGAGATCACCACAGATGCCAAGTATCGTGGCATTTGTCACATAGCGCAGCGCCGAGCACGCAACTGTGGCAGCCGTCGCAACAAGTGGTGGTGTTCTCTGGCGGGTATTGGCTACTTTGGCTGCTTTTACCTGATGGATACGCGGCACGTTGAATTAGCTAGTTAGGCCGAGAAGGAACCTTCTTTATGAAGCCAGTCAAAGTGTCCGCAAGCCAGTCATAAGTCTTGGATGGCTCTTGTGGGCTCCTTCCTGGTCGTGGTTGTAGTGGGCTATGATGATGGGATTGCCTTTCTCCGGTCCATCTCCCACCCCCCATCTTTCCATCATCTATCCCCTACGTACGTACCTATTTCTTGTATTTATTTCTTGTATTTAAGTATCGACGCCGCCCTTCGAAAATAGTGACAATCTTATGCTAAAGTAGTGCCGCCCAGGTCATGTCAACCAATGCCAATGTTTTAACGCCGACTCGGATCTTTTTTGCTCCACCATCAATATTTTGTATAGGGTACCTACGACCGACTTGTTGAGTCCGTACTTACTCCACTGTACGAGAGTAGAGTAGAGGCGTAGGACTCTTAATCAATCACCTCAATCATTTTCTACACACCTATAATAAAACACTTCTACATCGAAACCTACCGACAGCTGAGACTGGCACGTACATACATACATTCTTCGTGTGTGTGTGTGTATATATATATATATATATATATAGCGCGAGAGATATATATACCTTGCCTTTCCCTGCCCTGCGTTGCGCATCTTTTTGCATCCTATACCAATACCAATACATACCTATACCCATACCACTACCTATACCTATACCTATACATATACTTATACATATACATCTACCTACCCATACGCTATACGGTCCTTGATACCCCGGACTTCGGTGCAGTGCCATACTGTACGAGACACCACTTCTATCCTCCTCGGTACGCACATAATAGAGACAAATAGAGACAAGAAGGGTCCCAAGTTTGTCCCAAGCAGTCCCAAGTGTCCCAAATCCTGGAAGCTGGAGTCGCCAAACAGAATATCCGTGTCACTCGCAGGCAGACTACTGCTCAAAAGGCTCTATTTCTGCTCGACAGGCCATCGACAGGCCACTCGACAGGCCGCTGGACAAGCTACTCTACTGTACTATCTACCGTACTAGAGCACGCTAATTAGCTTGCTTCCTTCCCCCTCCAACTCTCTCCAAACCAACTCTCTCCAAACCTCTCCAGATTAGTCGGTTAATCGCTAGTCATCGCTAGTCGCCTCTCAAAACGTCTACCACTATCACGTACCTCTATCACGGAGACAAGTACGGAGACAAGTACGGACAAAAGTACAGGCCTAAAAAGAAAGGCTCCACTCCTCTACTCCTATTACCTACTATTACCACCTCCACGCCACCCTCTAACACCACTTACACCACCACACACACCACACACCACACACACACTCCAACTCCAACTCCAACTCCAACTCCATACCACTACAACTACACCCACCAACCACACCCACCAAACTACCCACCCACCACCCACCACCACCAACCACACACCTAAAATCCGCCAGTCCGCCAACAAAAGAATCCCCCCACCCCACGCTCCCACGCTCCCCATACTACATACAACCCTCATACAACCCTCCATACATTCACACCCCCCCGCCTTCAACACCGCCCCCTCCACCCACCCCCCCCTCCTCCATCAACCCCCCAACTTAGGCTTGGGTCTTGGAATCTCCCGTTATTCTCAAATAGACTGCTGAATGCATTCCGTCTCCTCTTTAATAAACTCCACCAAAACCCTCATTCTCCAACTACCAACTACCTCAACAAAACAACTACAAACTAACTTCGACTCTATATCGAACATATATACTTATTCAAATCACCAATCGCTCCCGCTTGTCCGCCTAACTGTCACCTCGGCTTGCGCCCTCTACTCGTCATTCAACATCCTGTCTCAGACCCCTTCAACGGATTGGAACTAAACTCGACCACGGTCCAACCCTGTATGGGTATTGTCCAGACACAGCAGACACAACAAGTGCTTTTAATGGAGAATCTCGTCAATTCATACTCTGCTCATACGAATCTATATCCGCTGTGTGTGCCGTAACTGCACTCGGAAATCGGCTCACTCTTGTTCTCTGCAAACTTTGGTTCCTCCCGTCCAGTCCAATCGCGAGTAATCGGACTCTCCCGAACCGACTCTTCCGTCCTCTAACCAAGGACTAATATAAGGCCGTCACCATTTGACCGGTCTTTCCACTCCTCCATTGGCCTCAATAATCTTATCATCAGAAATGTCGTCAGTTCAAGTCGTCAGGATGCCACAGACTGAAAACTTACACTCGACTGCTCCGAATGATACCGCCTCGAAGCATCGAGCACCCTTATTTCAAATAGGCTCCACGCCACCCGCACAAAGCAGAGATCAATCGCCCGATAGTCGTCCTATAGACCTACAAAGTCCAATCCCTGAAGAAGAAGAAGACGAGACCGGCAGCGAGGCCGCCAACGAACCCCTAACTCCGACTGACACACAACCACCCCACGACTTCCGCCATACCCCTCCTGACGACTTAAAATACGACACTTCACAAGAGGCCTTCTCAAATGTAGGGAAGCCACCGCTGCTCGTCAACACCGCCGCTACACCGCCGCCAAAGTCTTCGTCAGACAGGAATCGAGAGCAACGTGCCTCCGTCGACGAATCTCTATATGCGTCGCCACAACGGCCTACATCCGCCGTCGACTCCGGTATCAAGCGTGGCCTCTCGCAATTCTTCCGTCGATCAAATTCCCAGTCACAATACCCCGCAGCGGCTTCCGGCACATCCGCCATCGAAGACCCTTCCCCGAACCCGTCTCGTGGAGGATCAGACACAATGCTATTTCAACGCAGCCCTGGCGCACGTCGTGTCTCGGTGGTCGAGTCGTCGGATACAACTCGCTCGAATTCCCCGCCATCACCGTCGAGTACGCCGCGGGACAAGAAGGCGACCATGCTCGAGCCCGACGCTTCGCAGTTCCTGGGCAAGAAATCCCGCGCCTCTAGTGGCATCGGATTCCGCCAGAGATTCATAACCTTTGCGGGGCCAAAGGACCTGAAGGAGCCAGCTCCCAGGCCGAGAGCGACCAGCGTAGATCTGCGGAGTACCACACAAATCTCGAAATTAAAAGAACCTGAGCTCACGAGACACGAGTGGGGTTTCCCTGCCGAGGCCGGAACGGGCCTGAAGGCAAGGCGCATGAGTCTGAGTCTGCCAGACGACTTCTGGGTTGACGTTGTGGACCTGCACAAGGAATTTTCCGACCAGAGCAAACTCATTGGCCGACGTGGCAAGACACTCGGTAAGGGTGCGACCTCGAAAGTTACACTCATGACGCGCAAGGGCGGGTCGGAGCTGCATGCCGTCAAGGAATTTCGCGGCAAGCGAACGGGCGAGGTGGAGGAGGACTACGAGAAGAAGGTCAAGTCGGAATTCAGCATCGCGAAGAGCCTGCACCACCCGAATATTGTAGAGAGCATACGCCTCTGTACGCACAACGGGCGATGGAATCATGTGATGGAGTACTGCCAAGAAGGCGACCTCTTCAGTCTCGTGCAGAAGAACTACCTCACCGGCCCCGACCGCCTCAATGACCGACTCTGCATCTTCAAGCAGCTCGTCCAGGGCGTCAACTACCTCCACCAGCACGGCATCGCGCATCGCGACATCAAGCTGGAAAACCTCCTCGTGACCAGCTCGAGCAAGATCAAGATCACCGACTTCGGTGTCTCGGAGGTCTTCTCGGGCATTCACCCCGGCCTCCGCGAAGCCGGCGGACAATGCGGCAAAGAAATGGGCGAGGTGCGGCTGTGCGCTCCTGGAATCTGTGGGAGCATGCCGTACATCGCTCCGGAAGTCGTAGTTAAGAATGGTAAGCCCGCAACCCCCCCCCCCCCCCCCCCCCCCCCCCCCCAACCCCCAAATACCCAAAACAAAATCCTAACATCAACCCCAGGCGAATACGACCCTCGCGGCCTCGACGTCTGGAGCAGCGGCATCGTCATGCTCCACGTCATCTTCGGCGGCGCTCTCTGGCCCCGCGCCGAGCGCGGAAACAGACACTACGACTCCCTCGTCCGCGGCTGGGAGAAGTGGGAAGCGAAGCACCCCCCCGGCGCAACCATCACCGAGCTCGACTACCCCCACGTCGTGGCCTTCGATCAAATGGTCAACCCGCCCGCCCTGCGCCGCATGCTCATCGCGATGCTGCACCCCGACCCGGCGAAGCGCATCAAGATGGCGGACGTAGCGCGCAACCGCTGGCTGCGCAACATCGAGTGCTGCCAGGTTGATACATACGAGGACCCTAGCACTGTCATCGATGCCAGTAAGGCCAGCAGTAGTGGGTATGCCGGGAATAACCGCGCGAGGGTCGTGCAGCATAATCATCTTCCGCCTTCGAACCATACGGGCCATCGCTTCGTGAGGTTACCCGGGAGCACGGCCATGTAGGCCTTTGCCTTGGACCTGCTGGTCTGGTGGGGAAGGAGCGTCTGCGGCGGTCTCTTTTTACTATTACCACGGTGGAGACGACGGCGCGCGAACAAACACCGTTGTATTATGATCCTTTTTTTTTTTTTGCATGGCGCGTGTGTTGGGTACGGGGATTAGGGAGGGATATTGTCGTGTATGTAAGGTGAAACATCACCATCTGCGCCGCGCGCGGGGAAAAACATTCCAGAAACCTTCTTCATCGCAAGAGCTGGTATAAGCCCTGCTAGGCCGGAGTAAAGGCGTTCTTTTTAGAGAAGGAGAGAATGATTTTTTTGTTCTGTTTAGACAAATACGATACCTACGAAATTGCTTGAGCTGGGTTTTGAGGGGAAGCTCACATTCACATTCGTTTTGAGTTTTTGGGCGAGCGTGATGGGTAATGTCTCGGATGGGTGGGGATGCTTTGGGCATGGTGGTGGTTAGGAGGTGGGATATGAAGTGGAAAGACGATGGATGAGGAGTAGACAAAGTCTTGGATTTGCGAGAATGCAGTCGTTGACCATACCATACATATATTCGTCTTATTGTGATACTCTTTACCTGTTATTCTAACATCTCTCCCCCTTTGATAACATTCACAGCACTCACTATTAACTCACCCACTCGACCAATGTAGTGGGCTCAGTATACATACTTTACGTCGTTGAGTTACTACAGTTGCAATAACGCCTTTTTTGCATTTAGGATAAAATCCGAACCGGAAACACAAACCACGAGTTTCCGTGGCTGGCGAGATGGGAAAGTTGGAAATTGGCATCTCGCCTTGAAGGACCCCTGGTGGGGGGGGGTGGTGGGGAAGTGTGTGTGTTTGGTTGGTAGGTGTGAGTGTGGCGTGGGGTTGGTTTTTGATGACGGTTGTTGGGGATTGTTTCTGGGATTTGTTTCCAGTTACTGGGAAGGGTTTTAATTACTACGGAGTGGGTAGGGGGGCTTATGATGGAATTGGATTTATATGATGGGAGATGGCTTTGAATGTCGAAATTAACTGGTACCAAGGTCTGGATTGACGGTGGTATTTTCTATTTTGGAGGTTGATATTATGGTAGGTAGATTTATATTTTATTTTATTATTTACTATTCACACGAAATTTATTATCCTGCTACAATACCACTCCCACAATTCCTCGATGGGCCAAATAAATACCTTGAACCATGTCGGGGGAAATGAGAATAAGTGAGGAAATGAGGAAGTGGCGAATATAGCAATCAAGTTTCCACCATGAGAAGGCGTTGATACTCATCCAGGGATCAGTGAGTGAATGCCTGGAAAGAGCTACCTGCCTATATGTACATTCTTATTATAACTTTTTTTCACACCTCTGTGCCTGCCGTGTAATATATTACTAAATATCCCTCTTCATAGACCTTCTACCAGAAGAAAAGGGACCCGAATATACCAATTGAGCGCCTTCCCTTCTTATACAATTCCGTGAACCCCAAATGCGAACACAACGACGGTCCACAGCACAGCGAGCGACTGGCCCAGTGCCGGCCCCTCACAATGCACAACCTCAAACGCCGAATCCGCGCAAAGTTCCACCGTCACAACTCCACCGACTCCAACAGCAGCAGCAGCGACATCCAACCACAGCGATTACCAGGCCTGTCGTCGTCGCAGCGGATCCCCAGCACCTCGCCGCCCGCCTGGCGTTCCAGCTCGAACGACGCCAGTAGCGTTAGTCTGGAATGCGATCCGCGCTATCGGGGTGCTGCGGAGCCTGTGCCACACCCACATCCACTCGCGCAGCCACAGGGTGGTCCGCCCGGCGCCACGGCGAATCTCGACGACCACGACCGAGACACTGAGACGTCGACTACGCTGCCGTCTTCACTGCCAACTACCGCACCGTCGCTGTCGAGTCCCGCTGCCAATACACCGACAGAGCAGGAGGAGGGAGATAAGCGCATTCACGACGCCGAGGATCTAGAGACGGAACGCCCAGAGCTAGAAAGCAACCCTGAACTAGTCGAGAAGCAAGAGTCAGGAACCCACCACCCTGAACAACAGCAGCAGCAGCTCGAGAATCCCGGCGCAGACGACCCCATCGACGACCTGGAGCCTGGAAATGGAATACAGATGCCGGTGAATCCCTCCGACAGCTCGCAACCGCGAGAGAGCGAGCGGCGCCAATCGCTCCTGCCGACACAGCAGACGGCGCTGATCCAGACACTCCTCGAGATCGGGAAGGCGGCGAACTTGGAGTCGGGAAGGGGAGAGCAGGGCAGCGCGAGCGGACAGCAGTCGACTATCAACGGCAGCATGTTGATGAGGAAGATCTGGGTCAAGAGGCCCAATTCGTCGGCGACGCTGGTTACTATAAATGAGGACGACCTGGTGGATGATGTGCGGGATATGATTTTGAGGAAATACGCGAATTCGCTGGGGAGGAATTTCGACGCGCCGGATGTTACGTTGAAGATTTGCTCGAGGGGGGATCATGCGAGGGACCATTCGAGAGACCATGGTCGTGAAAATCGACATGAAAGGATCCTTGGGCCCGAGGAACCGATTTCGAGGACGATAGACGCCAACTTTCCCGGTGGCCAAACCGTACACGAAGCTTTGATTATCGATGTCCCCGTCAGGCCGGCTCCGCGACAATCTCCAAGAGCCACATTATACTATCACGACGAACTACGGCCTAGTGAGTCTGGGACAGACTACTTCCCACCTATGCCAGTTACGCTCGTTCCGTCCCCCCACCATCAGGGCGGCGTGTCGATGCCAGCATCAGCCAGCTCGAGCATCCCGCATTCCATATCCGTCCTCGGCACCGGGCATATCCCGAACCTGCCATCACCCGGGAGGAAATATGCCGCCAGGCCGCGAGTTTCTCGCGTGACCAGCTCTTCGCCTCCCGTTATCAACGGGCAACAGACTCCCGTGTCCGTTGGGGCCAGTGGTCGGACTGCCTCGCCTCATGGGGCCAGGTCGAGAGTTCATCCGGTACTGGCAGAGCATTCCAAGACACCCCCTACTCCGAAACCGCCGACTCCACCGGAAATCGAAGCAATCGCTCCAGGTATCGTGGCCCCACCGCCCCGGGATTCCTCACCTGCCCCTAGCTCCAGACCGAAGAAGCCGAAGAGACTCATGAGGAACCTTCCCTCCATGCCCGGAGGGATGCTCAATGGCGCCAGCGTCCCACCCATCAACGTCCTCATCGTCGAAGACAACATCATCAACCTAAAGCTCCTCGAAGCCTTCATGAAGCGCCTCAAGGTGCGCTGGCAGACCGCCATGGACGGCAAGGACGCCATGACCAAATGGCGCCAAGGCGGCTTCCATCTCGTCCTAATGGACATCCAGCTCCCCGTGATGAACGGGTTGGAAGCCACGCGCGAGATCCGCCGCCTCGAGCGCCTCAACGGCATTGGCGTCTTCTCGTCGGCGTCGAGCACCGCGCCCGAGAAGCCAGAGGAGCCGGAGGGAGAGGATAAATTGCCCACGCCTATCCTGTTTAAGAGCCCCGTCATCATCGTGGCGCTCACAGCGAGCTCGCTGCAGAGTGATCGTCACGAGGCGTTGGCGTCGGGGTGTAATGATTTCTTGACCAAGGTACGCTTCCTTCCCCCACAGTCGGAGAATGATTGAAAGATAAATAAATACTAACTCCCCCTACCAGCCCGTCAACTTTGTCTGGCTCGAGCGCAAGGTGATGGAATGGGGATGCATGCAGGCCCTGATCGACTTCGACGGATGGCGCAAGTGGAAGGATTTCTCGGCGCAGGAGGTGCAGAAAGACGCGCCGCCGAAGAAGAGTGGCGGCGGTGGCGGAAAGGGGAAGGGCAAGAAGAGCCGGATGGGCGCTGCGCGCGAGGCGGTCGCTACGAGTGCTACTATTAGGGAGGAGGAGTAGGTGAGGGACGTGGTGATGGTTGTGGGTGGGGAGGAAACGCACTATGTGGTTGCTGTGCTGCGCTGCGTCGGAGCCATTCTACCTCCGTTCGTATCTTCTTTTTCCTGTTTTCGTTTTTCCTGTTTTCGTTTTCTCATGGGTGTCGGATACATATAAATAGCCTGGGCGTTTGTTTCGTGGGACGGGAGCGTGGTGCATTCTAGGGGTGTGTGTTTTTTATATTGACACTCTATGTGGGGGAGGTTTTCACCTCCCGCGGTCTCTTATCTATTTTCTGGTGGGTGAGGGTGGAGATGGGGAGGAGGTTATGTAGGATTACTGATGGCGTGGGTGAGCCAGAGGAGGTGTGTGAAGGGAGGAAGGGAGTGAGGGGGCTGTTAGTTAGGGATGTGATAGATGGTGGTGGGCGGAGGAGGAGGGGCGCTGTAGCGTATTATATACTCCTTGAGATGGGAAACTGAGCTTTTCTTGGTAGCTGTGAGTGCATTGAGATATTGCGATGAGTGACCCCCCGTACAAAAATATAGGCAACCCATTTCCTCTCATTGTAAACCCACGTCTTCCATCGCCATCACCCATCTCCAACCCAAACCACGAAACCCCCATCCTCGCTTAACCCTCCACCACCACACAAAAAATAATCCCAACCTCAACCACTATTGAGGTCAAAAAAGAAAGAAACTGAAGTAGGCAAAATGACAAAAAGATGATTTGGTCACTACGAGGGTCGAACTCGCGACCTTGGCGTTATTAGCACCACGCTCTAACCAACTGAGCTAAGCGACCGGGTTATTGATGGTTGGGGTGGGGGAGAGGGGTATTTATGTGGGTGTCGTCATGGTTAGTTTGGTTCAATTCAATTCTTCCGGTTGGTGGAAGTACGGAGGCGGGTGGTGGGTTGGGTGTGAGTGATAGGTAGGTAGGTGTTGTTTGATTTCAGGCGGTCTATATTATAGAATGAAGAGGTACTGCTCGCTCAGATTGGGAACTTTATTTTGGAAGACACGCTGCTTATTATGTATATCGTACTCCTCCCTCTCTCATATTCTGTAATGCGACCCGTTCTTCCCCCGGTATCTGTCCAGAAAAAATCCATCCATCCATCCATCCATCTAGGAAGAAAACAAAATCTTTTGTGATTAGAAACCCCCGTCTCCGTTCCCTTCCCTAATAGTCTCGCTCTCTGAAGTACTGGCGGATTGTGAATACAGGCAGTTTCGCTGATTGAAAGGACCGAGGATTGCGAGGCTCGGTGTGGATATACGGGGGGTATCCGTGTCCACCGTCTGTTCGGAGGGGAGATAAAATAGAATAGTAAAAGAATAAGTATATAAGTATCATAAAATGTCGTCAAAAACGCTTTTGTGTCATCAAGAGACGTGACATTTCACCAAGTCATCAGAAAGGTCGTCAGACTCCGCTTTGGCCCCCGTCAGCCGCCACAGCAGGATCTATGTCGTTGTGTCAGCTTCTCCGCTCCCACCTTCTATCCATCAGCAGAGGGTAGAGGTAGACTCACTCTTATTAATCGAAGACGCCGTCGTCAAAGACGGGTTCGTCGAGGTCTCCACCACATCACCCCGCTCAACCTGCATCTCCACATCCTCTCCCCCCTTTCCTCCCTTCCCACCCTTCCGGGACTCCTTGAGGCAAAACCGCCGCTCAGAAAACTTCCACGGCGTCCCAGCGTGCGCCTTCTCCTCGAGGACGTCGTCGAAGGTCTTTCCCTCCAATGCAGCGGCGCGACGGACGCGGCGCGTGCGGATGAGCCAGATGCCGTGGGAGCCGAGGATGCCGAGTTCGAGGATTATGACGGCGATGTAGAGGATGCCGCCGAGGATGTCGAATTCGTGTTGGGCGACTGGTGGTGGGTGTTAGGGTGCTGATAGTTTGGGGGTTGGGGAGGGGCGGGGGAGCATACCGAGTGCCATGAGGGAGAAGAAGGCGCCGAGAAGGTCGATGAAGATGAACCAGAGGCTTATGCCGACGACGCGGCCGCGGCGCTTCCACATCTCGTAGTAAGGTGGGAGGAGGCCGATGGCGACGAGGAGGGAGGCGATGACGCCGACGATTATCATGGGGTAGTCGATGCCGCGGTTGTAGAGGGGCTGTTGGGCGGTTAGTTGGAAATATTCTGGGGAGGCCTGGGAAGAGATCCCTGAGAATGAGGGCGAAGAGGGTACACATGGGTTGGAGTTGCAAAATTGGCTTTCTGCCCAGGGACAGATGGGTGAGATTGGAGACGAGGGGAAGAAAAACGTACCCTCAGCGTGAGGACTAATACCGCCTGAGCACCTCCAAAGATGGCCGCTGTGGTTACCCCATAGATGGTAGCTTTAAACCATGACCACCCACTGCACGCAGGTCAGTAATGTAAGCAAGACTTGCGGCCCTGATGAGGGATGTGAGGGAGGTGATATCTTACTTTCCGTAGACAAGGATCTGAACCCATGATATGAGGGACAGCGTGCAGAGGAGCTGAGGCTGGATCTGGAGTGGCGTATTGAAGTGCTTTTGACCGTTAGTATATCAAGGCAAGGCCTCGACTGGAGAGCATAGATCAGTTGGAAAGTGTACTTGGACGATGGCGTATGTGCCGAATGGGACTGCGGCAATAGCCCATAAAAAGACCATGGCAGGTGGCAAGCCATCTGTATCTTTGGTCTTCCAATTTGACCAGATTCTGAAGGGTGGTTAGGACGCAATGGCTAAGAGAACAAAAAGGGGTTGGCCATACTGCGGAAGTAACTGTGGGGTTGTTAGCATGTGTTCATGATATATTTGTTGTCACGTTTCTGGGGTGGGGCTGGTCTTACTTGGATGCACCATAATCTTGATGTGGCTGTCAGTAAAGTGGAAAAAGTGAGCCTTCAAAGGGTGGGAATATAACATACACTGTTGCAAGTTAGAAAGGTCACAGTGATCAGAGGCGCGGCATGACTTACCTGTGCCAATTGTCTACACCAAAATATCAAGGTTCAGATTAGATCTCTATGTGAAGTGGAAGTAAGAGGACTTACACCAAGGACATTTGCAGCCTGTTGGAGGTCAGAACATGTGAGTCGTTGGGTGAAGTCAGCGAACTTACAACAGGTTGTTCCTCTATAATTGCCATCTGCATCCAAAATGTGGTGATAATATCTGAAGTTGAACTTGCAGTCGAATATATAGGAGTGTAAGAAGAAGAAACAAGAAGAACACGGAGACAAGAAAGCAGGAAACCAAAAGTAGATTGGAAAGAGTAGATGTTGGGACCGGCTGCTATTGTTCGGTCTCGGGTATATATAACAATGGCTATTGAAGAAGGGGGAAAAAGAGGATCGAATCCTTACAAGTGAATCTGGACCCTGATAGACAGATAGATAGGGAGGTGATCCGGAATAGCTGAAATCCCACGCCAACCGCGCCAGCCGGGGAGATAGCAGCAGGGGGACGGCATCTCTTGTGGAGAAGAGGGGAAAAGTATTATCTCATGGCTGTCGCATGTCTTGGACGGCATTGGCCTTGACAGGGCCAGATAGCAGGTACAGCAAATAGTACGTCAAATATCGTCTGCACACTCCATCTGATACACGGTAATGGGATTTCTAGTGGGAATTTCTCAGGTTAGTGGTGATTAGCGGTTATTAGTGGTGCGTTAGTAGTGGTAAGTAGTGGTCAGTAGCGGTTAGTAGTGGTTAGTTGGTGGCTAGGGCTACTGAAAATGGACGTGAGGGTGGATGGATGTGATGGATGTGATTGATGTGGGAGGGAAGGATGGGAGTGACCGGATGAGAATATTGGACCTTGGAGACGTGATTGGCAGGTGTGATTACGCGCTGTAGGAGCCCAGAGCTCTCTGAATTGATCTAGGGATGTTTGAGTTGTGGAGCGACGGGCTGAGACGGGTTGGAGGCTAGATTTGGATTGGATTCTTCAGCGTTTTTAATATAATACTGCATATAACTGCATTCTGATCTTTTCATATCCATCTCAATCGGTGAGAGGCTGGCCATATAGGGCAATGTGCGGGTATTGTGGTGGTTGCAGTATTACGCACAGTAGAGGATACAGTGCAGTAATTACGCACATAATGTACATAATGCACGCACGCACACCCAACACACACGACCCGGTTCACGACTAACAAACCAACGATCAACGGCAGACCAGGCCGGTCAGCACAGGCATATACTGTATGACCTGCATCAGCTATTTACGCTAAGATCTCCGATGGACGGACAACCGAAGATCGGGCGATCCGCGACAAGGTGGGATGGGGATGGGAAATAGAGGGTTTTGAGGGGCTGGAAAGGCTGGAAGGCTGGTGGTGGCTCGATGTCGAGGCGTTATTTTTTCCCCAACAGGATATCCCGGGCTGTGGCGGCTATGTTAAAAAAGAAAAATAACTATTGATAGGCACGGCACATATACATATACATACATATCCATGCCGCACCAACACCAACGAAGACCAAAGAAGGGTCAAGTTCGGCAACGACAAGACACATAAGAATACAGGTCATATAAAGAGTGCATTCTCCTGTGCGTTGAGGGTCTGTCTGTTGGCCCTGCAGACTCACTGCCCCACCATTCATCCCTTGTCTCCATGTCTGGTCAATGGTCCGACGACGACGACGATCGATGCTGCAGACTGAGTGGCTAACTGCGTGGCTATCGCGGGTGCGGAAAGAACGAAGAAGGCAGCTGGACTGTGCCGATGCTCGCTGATATCCGTTTCTGGCCAGATGCCACCATGGCCCCCCAGGCCTCCAGGGCCCCAGGGCATGTATATCATGTATATCACCATAGTATACATGTATGAGCATACTCATCTGTTGTCCGGAACCACGAATTAGGGAAGACGGAGCTTCACCTGCAGCACATATGCATTTTTTGAGACTGAGGGTGTAGAAGTTTTATCCGCGCAACCAACGACGGGGTATGAAGTCAAGAACAATCCAGTGAGAATACAGCAAGCACCGTCCTCGCACCTACCCCCATTTTGTGATTTTATAATACATGCGCCAGACGCGGCTACATGTATATATATATGTTGCCGCTGAATATTCAGAGAATCTTCCGGCTTGACGTCACGAGATTTATTATTAGTAGAGAGACAGAAGGAGGGAGAGCGAAGAGAGTGACAGACAACTATGGAAGGAGGGCACGGAACGGAGTTATTAGAAAGTGCGGGGGGGAGGGGGAGCTATGGGCACAAGGTCCCCCAAAATCGGCTATCAACCAATCATCGCAGTCGTAACCTTGCGTGCTGAACCCCACATTCGTCTGGACAACAAATTGTGGACAGTTCATGGTATTTGGATATTTACTAAGGATACTCTACTCACAAGGAAAGTCAGTAGAACCTCAATTGCTTTCCACCAGTTCCTGAGAAAGTGATATATATATTATATACACCGTCCGCCCCTTCATATACATACGCCTTTGTATATCCAGTTTCAAGCTGCACACCTGCAGCTACCTTGTGTGTGAATTTGGTAAGTCAAACCACCCTCTCTTTCTTCCCTGTTCCAGCACTCTTTGGCCAGTTGCACCTGCATTGGAATGAGGATCATGCGGGAACCCACAAACAAACGCAAAGATGCACCGATCCGTCTGGCTCTTCTGGATCTGCGACTCACAAAATGCGGGATTGCTGGTGAAATATCTCGGAATAGCATTCTTTATCTTCGCTGGCCGCCTACACGCCCTCACCTATTACTGCCGCCTACCTGGAACCTCTCAATGAACTGTTATAAATATCGCCTACTCAATCAAGCCTTTTCAAATTCAAACCCGATCACACATTCATCTGCACGACCAAAGCTTCACAGTCATTGTCAGCTGCCACGAACAAACTGAGGCTTGAACCACTGTCAAGATGGCCTCCGGGACCGGCCCGTACCAATTCAGCACACCCACCAGGAAGCCCAGGCGAACCTATGGCCTCAAAATTGGCTACAACACTCCTTTTAGCAAGAAGAAGGCCGAGGACTCCTCCACGAACTCTTCACCTGAATCTACAAGCTCATCTTCATCAGCGCAGTCTGCTAACTTCATTGCTCCTTTTCCTAGTCCTAGCAGCTCCCCTGCGTCAGTCACATCCTCATCATCGGTTCAGCGTCCGCATACAACCCCCGCCCAATACGCAAAAATGGCAGTCCAGGCTGGCAGAGTCAAGTCTGTGTTGAGCGGTGACACGATCATCCTCACCTCCATCGTCAACCCAGCGCAAGAAAAGATCCTGTCTCTGGCCTACATTACAGCACCGCGCCTCAACAAGACCGGTGACGAACCGTGGGCATTCGAGAGCCGCGATTACCTACGAAAGAGCTTGGTTGGCAAGAACATCCAATTCCAGGTTCTCTACGAGATTCCGACCACAAAGCGACAGTTTGGCGTGATATTCCTTGAGGATGGAGTGAAGTTTCCGCAGGCAGTTGTCCGCGAAGGCTGGGCCAAGATCAAGGATGCAGCTGGCCGCAAGGAAGACACAGAAAAGGCTGTCCAACTGCTGAATGAGCTCAAGCTTCTGGAAAGCCAAGCTCGCGCTGAAGACCTGGGTGTCTGGTCACCATCTAGCGGGCACCTCGACGTTCAGCACGACCTGGGCAACTCCGACGAATTCATGGCAGAATACAAGGGCCAATCCGTGGATGGAGTTGTCGAGCGCATTCTCAGCGGCGACCGGATGCTTGTGCGATTAATAATGCCCAACAAGAAGCACTATCAACCTATGACTCTTGTTGCTGGTATTAGAGCCCCAAGCACAGAACGTGTCAACCCGTCAAACCAACAAGTGCAGCCAGCCGAACCCCTAGGAAACGAAGCCAAGGCATTTGTTGAGACTAGGTTATTACAACGCAACGTGAAGGTCGACATCCTCGGTGTCAGCCCACAAAACCAACTGATTGCCACCGTCAGGCACCCCAAAGGCAGCATCGCGAATTTCTTGCTTGCTGCTGGACTTGCGCGTTGCTCGGATCACCACTCGACTCTACTGGGTTCAGCAATGCCGGCATTGAGACAGGCTGAGAAGGATGCCCAGGTCAACAAGCGTGGCCTTTACGAGGGACATGTGGCCAAGTCGAAATCCGGCGCAGCTGCACAAGAAGTCACAGTCACCCGTGTTTTCAGCGCAGACACCCTGTTTGTCCGAAACAAAGCTGGTGTGGAGAAGCGCATCAACATCTCCAGTGTTAGAGGCCCAAGAACAAACGAACCTTCTGAAGCCCTATTCAAAGATGCTGCCAAAGAATTTCTGCGCAAGAAGGTCATCGGAAAGCACGTACGCGTGAGTGTTGATGGCTCAAGGCCAGCTACCGATGGGTACGATGCCAAGGACGTCGCAACTGTCATCCTGAACGACACGAATATTGGCCTTGCTCTCGCCCAGGAAGGATGGGTTTCGATCATTCGCCACAAGAGGGACGACACTGACCGCGCACCAAACTACGATGAACTTCTGGCAGCACAAGAGACCGCAAAGGAGGAGAAGAAGGGCATGTGGTCGCCGAAAGCCCCAGCCATCAAGACCTATGTTGATGCATCCGAGACCGCTCAGAAGGCAAAAATGCAACTTCAGACTCTCCAGCGCCAAAAGAAGATCCCAGCAATCGTCGACTTCGTGAAGAGTGGTTCGCGATTCACAGTTCTCATCCCCCGCGAAGGCGCAAAGTTGAACTTCGTTCTTGGAGGTATCAGAGCTCCAAAGTCTGCGAGGAACCCAAGCGAGCAGAGCGAACCCTTCGGGCAAGAGGCACACGACTTTGCGACGAAGCGCTGCAGCCAGCGTGATGTCGAGATTGATGTTCACAACATTGACAAGGTCGGTGGATTCATCGGTGAGCTTTTCGTCAACCGCGAGAGCTTTGCCAAGGCTCTCGTTGAGGAGGGTTATGCTACTGTCCACGAATATTCCGCCGAGCAGTCTGGAAACGCCCAAGAGCTCCTAGGTGCCCAAGGTCGTGCCAAGGCAGCGAGAAAGGGTCTGTGGAAGGATTGGGACCCGTCCCAAGACGAGGAAGCCGAGTCGGCTGAAGCCGCCCCTGAGAACGACACAAACGGCGACTCTGCGCCCGTTGAACGCCAAAAGGATTACCGCGACGTGGTCATCACCAACATCGACGACGAGGGTAAGCTCAAGCTCCAAATCATCGGCACCGGCACCTCGAGCCTCGACACCATGATGTCTCAATTCCGCAGCTTCCACCTCAACCCCACCAACAACGCCGGGCTCCCCGCCGACCCCAAGGCCGGGGACTTCGTCTCCGCCAAGTTCAGCGAGGACGGGCAATGGTACCGCGCGCGCATCCGCGCCAACGACCGCCCCGCCAAGGTAGCCGAGGTGCAGTACATCGACTTCGGCAACAAGGAGAAGATCCCCTGGGCCCAGCTGCGCCCTCTGCAACCCCAGTTCTCGATCCAGAAGCTGAAGGCGCAGGCGCAGGATGCGGTCCTCTCGCTCCTCCAGCTGCCAGTCAGCACGGAGTACCTCAACGACGCAATCGCGTACATCACGGAGCTGACGGCGAACAAGGAGCTCGTTGCTAATGTGGATTACACGGACAAGGACGGGACGCTCTACGTCACGCTGTTTGATCCCAAGACGAGCGATAAGCTGACTGAGAGCATCAACTCTGAGGTCGTGGCTGAGGGCCTCGCGATGGTGCCGAGGAAGCTGAAGCCGTGGGAGCGTAGCTTTGGGGATGTCTTGAAGGCGTTGAAGAAGGTGGAGACTGTTGCTAAGGACGATGAGCGCAGGGGTATGTGGGAGTATGGTGATCTGACTGAGGATTAGATGGTTCTCTCGTCGTCCCTCGTCGTTCGCCATGCCATCCTTACTTCCTACACGCCCTGAGTGACCGCATGCACTGGTGGTGCTTTGGGTGTTCTACCTCCTCTCTCCTTCATCTCTCACTCGCTACCGCAAGTTTTTGGATCCATCAACCCCCCTCTGCGTTTGGATTTTGAGTTTTTCAAGCATTGCACGTATTTTCTTGGTTCGGGATGCATATAATTTGGACAAAAAGGGCCGGCAGGCAGGCAGGCAGCGGAGCAGGCAGGGCAAAAAAGGCATAGGCGTGGACAATGAATGGTGCATTGCATCTTTTATTTGCAAAAAGGGGCAAACCAAACAAACAAAAAACTATAAATACTAACTCTTTTATTGGATTGGGGAGGGTGACTGGTGGTGGAGGGGATGGATGGATGTATTAATAGACAGACCTAAGCCCCGGCCGGGAAAGTAGATTCGGAAATGTGAATCTGATACCCTCCCTCATGGATTGTTTGTTATAAGAAAGTGCAGAAGGGTTGTGATGTGACTATGTGCTTAGGATGCTACGTGTCAACAACAACAACTATTACATAGTATCTTACCTATGATTGATTGGGACCTTCACACAGCCAACTACTTCACTGAATTCACAGCACGAAAACAAGCAAGAATCTATACACTCTCCTCTGAATTCACTCCAACACTCTACAACTAACTAACAACAGTGCGAGATACGCAAGCCTCAGCCCACGATCCAAGAACAATGAGTAGTCGTAGAAAGTAACAGTACTAATCCAACACACCAACAAACAGCCGTGCGTGCTGTCCAAGAACCCCTCCCTGTATTCCAACACCCAAACGAGGAGGAGCTGCTGTATGCAAGACGAGTTGGATATCTCCTATCCGAAAAAAGGGTCGGTTTTCTGCGATAGTGGTGTAAGAGATATCATCCAAGACATCATATTCGAACGGTTGTAATCAATGCTATCTGTCAAACTGTCGTGGAAAGAAAGCAATGTTGAATCTCAGAACACTGTCAGTGAGCGAGGCGTATTGTAAAGTGTTCGAGCTGCTGTGTGTTTGCGCTATTAAGAGTGGAGGTGTTCCGAGAGGTCGGATCTAGACCAGTTCTGTCGCACCGCCAGCGCGATGGCGGCGGTCGAGGAGAGTAAATAGGTTGGTTGGTGGTAATAATAATATGTTGTACAAGGCGAGAAGGAAGGACCAAGAAATCGTATGTTCGTGGGACCCGATACAGCGGGCTCAGTGAAACAATCAGGCCCCTCTCTATGCAATGCCCATGAAAGGTAAAGAGCGCCGGGAAATCGAATGCTGTGCGAAAATGCTGCTGGTGACAAGGAAAAGGCGCCTGGTGATGCAATGTGCTGTGCTGGGGGATAACGATGAACTCCTGACAAAATGAGATGGTATCCTGCACTCTCAAGTTGATATCTCAACAAGAGGTAGTGCGGGTGTGGGTGGCGTTGTGCTAGCTAGCCAGTGCCTCCGAGTTCCCTGCGCCGCCCTGAACGTTGGTATGTTTCACGTCCTGGTTTTGAGTCGCTTTGTGCTGCGCAACTGTAGGCAGTGGGTAAGTCGGAGACGCTGGCTGGTCATCTTGTGCATAACCGTCATAATCATCATCATTATAATAGTACCTCTCGCCTGAACCGTGAGGTGCATGGCTTGAACCGGCCGATGCGTGACGCCCACCTTGGGCTTGGCGGTCTTGGGTAGCTGCCGCGTTCTTCGCACCAGGTTTAGTCCCTTTCTTGCTCTTGCGGCCCTTCATCTTCGCCTTCTCCAGTAACCTCCGTCTCTCAGCTTCCTGCTTGCGGATGCGCCGATCTTTCATCTCGTATTGCCTGATGAGAGCTTCCGGTGGTGTGCCGAAGATTCTCTCGTACTCGCAGAACTCGCAGATCCATTCGTCCTCGGGTGCTAGAGGATGGTGATAATTCTGTAGCTCCTGCTGCTCTCGGCGCTGGCGAGCCGCGATTTGGTACTCCTTCCCTGCCGATCGGCGGTTCTTTTTGGGAGGAACAGGACCCTGTCTCTCTTTAAATTGTTGATTTTGCGACGGATCAAAGTTTTGCTGTGGAAGGTTTCCATTCGAAATCGGTGGGCTCGTCTGAGTTGCGTGGGTATTCGTCGGTCTTCCGTTAGAGCCATGGGGGGGAGCTTGAGGCCTCGGCCAGGCTACCGTGCCAGGGACTCGGGAGTCGCAAGTAAAGGTAAACTGTGCAGCGGTAGAGCTCGATTTTCGGGCCGCTTGTTCTTGAAGAAGACTCATGTTCTCCTGGCCTCTTGAAACAGGGGCTGAATTGCTTTCGGCATTGGCAATTGCTGTCGAGATAATCCCTGCAGGTTCGCCTGATAACAAACCATTAGTAAGATGAATATATTCCTGTAGTGGAACTGGTACTTACCCGGTGACCATGGAGCCTGTCTCTGCCGCGGCGTACGGGCATTACCCCAGTTGGCAGGACTATCTGATAAACTTCTAAGCGGGCTCCTTGCGCTTCTAACTCGTCCATAACGCCCCCGTCCTGGGCCAGACAAGCCCTGGACGAGATTGCTGACAGGCGGGCCATAATATTGCCCGGGGCCGGAACTGGATTCTTCACGGACAGGTGATTCTTCTGTCGTGGGATTTGATATAGCTAAGGACGCCATGTCGTTTGCTTGTAGTATCCCGTTAGAGATCGCGTCGCCAGGTGTTGGTATCTTCCTTTTCTTCTTGTTGTTTGTATTCTCGAAAGAATCATACCCGTCGGCGGACGATGTCGTGGATGCTGGCGGATCAGGTTTGGGATATTTGGCAGCCTCTGGTTTTTGAACGAAACGGTACGATCGGCCTGTGGGGTCTGGGGAGTGGCGTGAGTAACGACTCCGGTAGGCTAGTTCCGTGTATTCCTCGTCACTATCCACTTCCTTCAGGTTCCGCCTGGATATGTAGTTGTGCTCGACATCATCCTCACGTGTCCTATTGACAGGATAAGGTTTAGGGGACCGGTCTTCCTCTGTGGGTGCATGGTAAGGATAGTGAAACAGAGGCGCTATCGCTGGGGCCGTCGGCGGGTATACGATGGCGTCTGCCACATTGGGAGAGAGACGCTCACGCAGTCGGCGCTTTGGCATCGGCCGGATGGGGCGGTCGGGGTATGCAGCTGCCATCGCATCTGGTGAGAGATCTCGTGTATCTGATGAGTAGTGACCTATAAAGCAGAGAAAGAGAGTTATCAGCCACTGTATGAAGCTGTGGGAACTGCCCATAATCGGTGTAGGTGAGGTCTATGGGAGTGTCGAAGGGTGGGCGATGTGCTGGCATATGGTCGTGGGGTTTCGGGAAGGAGGGTTAGGCAAACAGGAGGAAAGAGCAAACCTACCCATGACAGTCGCGGACATGAGGAAATCGCAGCCAGATCGCTGGAGGGAAGCTTATGGTGACTCTCAGCGTCCTTATTGCATCGAATATTGGGCAAGGTGTCCCGAGTTGTAGAATTTCGACTGGGGGGGGCCCCTTTCGAGCTTTCGAGGTATTCAAGCAAGCCCTAGAAGACGAACAGAATCCCAATCAGTACGGCGTCCTCTCTGACATCAACAGAAGCCCGTCGTCCCTTCTCCGGTATGTGGCCGCGATAGTTGATCTAACGGTACCACTATGGGCTGTTGGGGGTTCGGAAATGTCGTCCTCGTACCACAGGGTCTTCTTACTAATTACAGTTCCAGCACACAAAACCACTGGAAGGTACTTTAATCGAGCCCCATGAATCGACCCTTGGGAAAGTTTCCGCGGCGGGCGAAATGTCTACCGGCGACAGATGAAGAGAGCGGAAGTAGCAAAAATGAGGGTATCGATGAGCCAAGTCTGCACAGCGGAATAGCTCTTTGGAGAGATGTCGGGGGGGAGTTTGTGGTGAGCGGCGATATTTCCTTGAGAATCTTCAACGGCGGTTCATGGACGGGGTACAAAAGTACAACGAACAACTCAGAGAGAGACACCACAGCCGAGCATCGAAGGGAGTTGGATGATCAGAGGCTAGTCCTGATCGGGTCATCGGGTTATAGATTCATCTCCAGAGAGGTTAGTTGCCTTGATTATAAGGTGTTAATTGTATATATATAAGGCACGAAGTTGTTGGAGTAGACTAGAGTAAACTAAGGAGACTAGTTGCCTCGATTATAAGGTTGCAGTTATAATATAGTCTAGTAGCCTCAATTATAAGGCACAAACCGCATCGGCCCCGCGAGCGATGCGAGAGGAAAGGTGCAAGAGGCACAAGAAGGTGTCCACCATGTATTTTGCCCATTTCCCTCCTCTCTCCCCCCCCCCCAATGTTCCGCCATGTTGATCTCAACATTCCAAATATCCTTCTTTGCCCTTTACTATATAACATTGGCGCGTCCATGATCATTCTGCTTGAATTCTACCATCTATAACTCCATCAATCATCCACTCCATCCATCGCTCTCTCCACCATAGCCCGTCTTTTAGACTCGGAGCTACCGTGAACGGACAATCGCTGGTCAACACAAGCTCAACCAACAACCAACATCACTCGATACGGGAGCTACGAGTGAGCGAGGGAGGCTCTACTATAGTGCGAATCCATTAGCCTCCCCGTCATTCTCTTTCTCCCTCCCGAAACAATGGCAGGCACATCCCCTCGCCGTTCCATCCGCTCTCGTCCCCTCACACAGCAAAATTCGAACTCACACCACTCCTCGGCCTCTTCGAACTCATCCAGCAGAGGAGAGCGGAATACACGAACATCTGCGAAGGCCGAATCGCCGCGGAAGCTCACCTCGAACGAATCGCTCTCCTCTGAGCCTCTCGACGACAGAGTCGCGTCGTCCATCGAGGAGTCGCTATCGACACGCCGGCGGAAACGTGGGCAGACGGACGAACAAGATAAAGAATTGAAAGACAAGCGATCAGACATGCCTAACGGCATCAGCGAACCTGTCGGCGAGGATGACGAGGCCGTTCGCTGCATCTGTGGCAGCGACGACTACCCGGGCCCGCCTCAGATCAGCGACGAGGACAAGAAGGGCATCAAAGAAGTCGTCGAACCCGACCTTATAACCCCCGAAGACTACACCGAGGATCTGGCCGGGTTTTTCTTGCAATGCGACATGTGCAAGGTATGGCAGCACGGCGGCTGCGTCGGGATCAAGAACGAGGACATGAGCCCCGACGAATACTTTTGCGAACTATGCCGCAGCGACCTTCACAAAGTCTTTACAGCCTCCAATGGGTGAGTTTTCCCATATCCTCTGATTGCGCAGCATCGCGCGCGCAACAGTAAGCGTCGCGAGACGTGGCGCAGCCTTATGAGACCAGGCTGTCGCAATCCTCCCCTCCAACCCATCCCCAACCTCAAACGCATTGCCCGCAACTCGCAAGCTCTCCCAGACCGAATTCTCTAACATGTCGCGACTTAGGCAAAAATACTCGCACTACCTCCCCCTCTACCAACACCAACACCAGCAGCACCAGACAACGCTGTCGCGCAGCACCAGCCGCGCCAGCCGCGCTGCCTCCTTCTCGAAAGACGGCACGCGCTCTCCCCGCGCAGGGAGCAAGAACGGCCGCCCGACATCGAGCAGCATGATGAGCGCGAACCAGAAGCGACGCTCCACGATGAACAGCCGCGACGCTGCGTACGACGAGGAAGAGCAGCTGCGCCGCGCAATCGAGGCGAGCAAGGGCGAGAAGTCGGAGAGCACCGACGGCGGTGGTGGCACAAGGCGCAAACGCGGCCGTAGCGATAGCGAGGAGTAAGTCTAGCCTCCTTCCTTTCATGTCCCGCCTTCAAATACTCATACTAACCCCCGCGCGCAGAAAGCCAGACTTCCCCAAGCGCCAACGCACGCTCTCGAACTCCCCCTCCCCCCAGAAAGAAGCCCCCACCCCCTTCGGCCCCTCCAACGACTCCGACGATGCGGAGGCAACACGACCGGTAGGCGCGAAGAAGATCCGCGGCGCAGCGGCACGGAATCATCGCGAGAAGGAGGCGCGAGAGGAGCGGGAGAAGACGAGGCTCGAGGCGGCGAATAAGAGGAAGGGGAGAGCGGAGAGGAGGAGGGTTGATGGTATGTTCTTCCTACTTCCTACATTATGCACCATGAGAAGACAAATTAACCACTCCCACCCTACAGACCTCGAACCACCAGAAGACCTCCTCCCCCCCCAACCAACAACCACAAACACATCCGCACCCCCCACCTCCACACCCTCCACAGACGACCAGCCCATCCCCGCTCCCAAACCCCCAGCTTCTATACCCCCCTCCTCCCCTCCCCCGCCGAAGACAACACCCTCCACCACCACCACCACTGCCACAACAACCACTACAACAACAACAGCCACTTCCGCCCCCACAACAACGACAACAAGCCACAAAAAAGGCGGTCGTCCCCCGCACACCCGCAAGGGGAAGGTGGGGAAAAACCAGTATACCCGCGATCGCGACGTGGAGGATAGTAATACCCACATCTCCCCGCGGCGCAGCGAGAGTCGCGAGGGAGGAGGTGCCTCTGGAGCTGGTGGTGGCGGGAGGGGCGGGGAAGAAGGCCGACGAGGTGGAGGTGGTGGTGGTGGCGGCGGGAGAGGGAAAACGAGTTTACTTGAGATGCGACGCAGGGTGGCGGGGATGTTGGAGTTTATCTCTAGGACGCAGGTTGAGATGGCTGAGACGGGGGATACGGGGGAGGCGGAGAAGATGGTTAGGGCGCTGGGGGGGGTTGTGGGTGTTGATTTTGGGGGGGGTGCGGGGACGGGGAATAATGCGGGTGGAAGGGGAGGGGATAATAGGGCTGATGATGATAGGCCGAGGGAGTTTGGGGAGTTGAGTCTTTTGGGGATGATGGATGTGTTGACGGGGGAGCTGGTTAAGTGGCAGAAGGCTTTTACGTGAGTATTGTCTCTTGTGTGTGTTTTTTTTTCTTTGGGGGGGGAGGGGATTAATGGGGGGGTATGGGATGAGGCAACGAATTGAGGGGGTGGGGTGTTTTGGGAGGGGGGTTGTATTAGGGAAGGGAGGGGTGTTTATATGTATTGTACTTCATTTTTGGGGGGGACATGGAATAAAGGGGGATATACCCACGCAGACAGACAGACAGGAGACAGGAGACAGGCAGAGAGGTAGAAATAAAGACGCAACTACTTTTTATAAATACTTCTACCAGTCTATCTATGAATGGAATGGAGGCTGTGAATTGGGATGATGGGATGGGGTATTTGAATGAGATGAGATGAGTGTCTGATGGCTATGGCTATGGCTGTGGCGATAGATAGTATATCTTCACAGGTGTTAGACAGTAACTGCTCTTCTTCCTGTGTTTGACAGTAACTGCCCTTCTCACTTCCTTCAACAGGCTCCATGTTTGATTTGTTTGATTTGATTGTTATTTCTCATTCTCATTTCTTCTATTTTAAGCCTGGTTCCTGGGTATGTTCGTGTCCAATTTTCCCCTTTCCTCCGCGCTTGTGGCTATATTCCGAGGTAAGGTAGGTGAGCGAGATCCTTTGCCTTGCCTCCCTTCATCCTGACCGAGTTCATTCTCTCAATCCTGGTTTCCTTGCTTCTTTCCTTCCTCTCACCCCTCCTTTCGGCGTTATGGTTTTTGTTCAATTTCAGGTACGTCGGTGCCTCTGTGACGCCAGTATAAGTGAGTGGATGGTATAACCACCCCCATCCCCCCCTTCTTCAAAGTTCCAATAACCTCCCCCCAGGCCAAGAACAAAGAAGAACCGCGCAAGACCCCCCCCAAAAACACAAACAAAACAGAAAATAAAACCCAATAAAACCCAATAAAAACCAAAGCAAAGACAAAAACAAAAACAGAAGCATCCCAAACGCCGTCCTGGTAATAGTCCGCATCCCGCTCGCTCGCTGGAGAAGAAAGAGATGTTTCGCTTCAATGCATGATTAATCCCCCCCTCCGCAAGCATAACACGCGATGCCGCTTTTTTTCAAAAAAACACGAAAACAAAAAAACAGAAAAGATCGAGAAGGTGAGAATGGAAAGGCAGGCAGACAGGCAGACAGGCAGACAGGCAAGTCGTGAGGTGAGTAAGCGAATGAGTCCCAAGACACACACCCCCCTTTCACATAACAACCTCCCTAACACTCCCCCCCTCCTCCCTCACCACCCCCCCCCTCACCACCCCCCTCTCATCCACCGCCGGATACCTAGCCCTCAACTCCAGCTCATCAAGCGGCAAGTGGCTCCTAATATACTTCTCCCTCCCATCATCAATCGGGTTATAATCCCAGCTCGTGAACTTCCCCTTCGTGAGCGCGGACCACACCAGCGTGCGCTGGCGCTGCGAGTGGTGCACTGAGCGCGTGATGGTTGGGAAATCCCACTTGGCGCTTGCTTCGGCGCGGAAGGCGGCGAGGGCTGTGGAGGCCTCGGTGGGGGAGGTGGTGGATTTGGTTAAGGCGGAGTAGTTGGTGGTGGAAGAGGCGATGCTCTTGGAGGGGGGGAGGGCGAGGTTGATGAGCTCGAGGGGGTCGGCGGAGAGGTCGTAGAGCTGCTCGGGGTCGACGGGGCAGGTGACGTATTTCCACTTTCCGCGACGGATCATCATTAGGGGGGATACGGTGCCTTCGCCGCAGTACTCTGCGTAGGCGGTGTCCTTCGCTGCGTTGGCTGAGGCGCCGCGGAGGAAGGGGTAGAGACTGTGTCCGTCGATGTCAAGGGTATCCCACAATTTTGTGCCGACGAGGTCGACGAGGGTAGGCAGGATATCCAGTGTCGAGACGTGCGAAGAGACGTGGCGGGCTGGGAAGGAGGCAGGGTGATGGATGAGCAGCGGCACGCGGACAGAGGCTTCGAAGAGGGACATCTTATACCACAACCCCCTCTCTCCCAACATATCCCCATGATCGCCGGAGAAGACAATAATAGTATTCTCATCCAACTTACACTTCTTCAGCACCTTCAGCAGCCGGCCAATACAATCATCCACATAGCTAACCGCGCCATAATACGCGCGCCGCGCCCGCTTAACCTGCTTCTCCGAAATCTCAGCATCCCACAGATCACACACCTTCAAGAGGCGCTTGCTGTGCGGGTCCTGCTCATCGCGCGGGATCGTCACGGTGGGGGCCACGATGTCGACGTCCTCGTAGAGGTCCCAGTATTGCTCTTCGATGGTGTAGGGGTCGTGGGGGTGGGTGAGGGAGACCTGTTTAGGACCAATCAGCGAGCTGCGTCGATAGTGAGGTGCAGGAGGGGCGCAGGATAGTCACAAGTAACTAAAACTCTAAACCGAGACATGGGAAGAAGAATGGGGGGGGGGTACATACCGTCAAGCAGAAGGGCCTGGCCCCGTCGCCCTGGCGCACATGGTCGTACAGGAACTGGGAGCTCTTATACATGACCTCCTCATCATAATCGAGCTGGTTGCTCCTCACACAGGGTCCAGCCTGCAAGATCGAACTGGCATTATGATACCACTCCAACCTCCGATCCGGCTCGTCCCAATTGACCATCCACCCGTAATCCCCGGGGTATATATCACTCGTAAGCCTCTTCTCATACCCATGCAGCTGCTCCCCGATAAAATGCATCTTCCCCGCCAAGGCGGTCTCGTAGCCCGCAGCGCGGAGGTAGTGCGCGTAGGTCGGCACGTCGGGACCGATGCTGTTGGCGTTGTCGTAGGCGCCGATCTTGGTGGGGAGCTGGCCCGTTACCATGCTCATGCGGGACGGGGCGCAGAGGGGGGAGGGGCAGTAGGCGGAGTCGAAGACGACGGCGGAGGAGGCGAGGGAGTCGAGGTGCGGGGTCTTGATTTGGGAGGCGGGGTTGTACATCTTCAGGAGGGGAGCGGCCAGTTGGTCCGCCATGATGTAGAGGATGTTTGGCTGTGAGGGGGGGGTGGACGAAGGGGCGGGGGGAGTGGCGGTGGTGGAGGGGGGGTAGGGGGAGAGGGGGACGGAGTTGAGATCTGGTGCCATGGTGGCGGGTCGCAGGGAGAGTTGGTGTGGTGGTTGTTTGTTTGTGTGTGGTGGTTGGAGGTGATCGATCGATTGAGTGAGGGTTGCAGATAGTCAGATCGTGGCTGAATCTGGCGTGGGGGGACCTCGATATTTTTTTTTGGTTGCTTGCTTGCGCTCAAACAGCGGTGGATGTGTGATGCCTTGAAGCTGTGGGTGCGAGTTTGAAGCTGGTAAAGCTTTGTAAGGTAGTAGAGTAGAAGTAGTCAAGGCAGTAGAGTGGCAAAATAGAGGTATAATGGCTTTGCTGGTGACCTGGTGTAGTCTGGTATAAAGTGGCAGAGATGGATGGAAGTGACGACAGCTGTAGATACACCGTGGGGATCTGGAGGAATTCACGGTCTCGCGATGGGATGAATGTAAGGAAGAAAGGAAGGAAATGAAGGAAGGAAGGAAAAAGGAAAGAAAGATGGCGCTTTTGAGGGTGGGGGGAGGAGTTTAGGCTTCTTGGTATTATTCGGGGTGTTCGGAGGAGGGAGGGTGGAGGAGGGAAAATGGTGGTGGGTGGTGGTGGGTGGTGGTGGGAGGAGGAGGATTTGTTTTCTTGGGGTTGGAAGCTATTACTGATAGGGTATGCACCAAGAGGGCGCGAGCGAGGAACGCATAACCGGTGCCGGCGCCTCCTCCACACCAAAGAGCACGAGACACGCGACACGGGGATGGAAGGGACAAAGAAATACATAATCGAAGACTGATTAGAGCAGAGATGGTTTAATGGACGGATGTACCTTGAGTGTAGTTTGTGAGTGTTTAGGATGTGTTGTTGTTGGATTGGTGTTGAATCCTCAAAAGTGTCGCTGTCATGGTCGATGAGGACATTCCCCAGTTATAAGATGCCATCCCCTCTATCCCACCTATATCCCCGGAGTTTCTCTGCACATCCCTCGGCGGTACGTAGTTGTAAGACTGTAGTGGTGTTACTACTAATGCACTACTCTTACGGATAGTCGGGGTATATTGATTGTTTAGTAAGGAGAAGTATTTACTAAGTATTATCTCTACTGGCTACTGGCTACTCTACTAATTAACTCTACAGATTACTCTACTAGCTAGTTATCTCTACTAACTACTCTACTAATCCCCATACTGATTACTCTTACTATCTTACTATATGTACATCCCTTCCTCCTTCATCCTACCTTCCTCCCTCTTACTCAATCAACCACCACCACTGCCACTACCACCACCACCACCCATGCCTGTCCTGTCACCTGCTGTCACTCACACAAAGAATGCCTCTACACACACCCCCCTCCCCTTGTCTGCTTCCCTCCTTCCCTCTTATCTCCTCCTCCCCTCCCTCCTCTTATCTCTCTCCTCCCTCCCCATCCCCAGTCTATGCAGCAACAACTACTGTAACTACTACTCTATCTACTGTAACCCTACACCTATCCCCCACCATCAGTAGTCAGACATCCAACACCCAAACAACCCCCAGGGTACACAACACACACACACAGACCCCCAATCACACGACCAGACAAAAATCCCCCTCTTACTTACCTCCTCCACACCACCAAACCTCGCACACTCTCCGAGCAGAAAAATAAACTATTCTATCCCTGTCTAGCCCTCCCCCCCATCCCAGCCCATCACCTGATCTCCCTGCTCAACAATTGGTCACCCACCCAGCACTTCCCTCCATCCACTCCCCTCTAGCTCATCCTTCTTCTCTCTCGTTTCTTGCCCTAGACAGCATTCGGTGGCTCTCATTGACGCTAACCCATTTCTGCCGAAGGGCGGTGAGGGCGGTGAGACGAAAACAATTTTCAGATCCCCACCCCACCGTGCCTTACATAACCCTACGACATAGCGTCGTTAGCGTCTGCTTAGCGTCTGTTAGCGTCATAACTCTTTGGGGATTGTTGGGTGTGCTGGGTAAGCAGGGGTGTGGTGTGTGGTGGGTGTTACCGCCAAGATCGACACTGGTGGTGGGGTGGGGGAAGGGGTGGGGTGAAGAAAGATGGATGGGGATGGATGATGGGATTCTAGCTACCTCGCACGTGCTTTTGTGAGATTGAGGGGCGGGATGGTGTGATCTGAGGTGCGAGGGGGGTACGTATATACTTTCTTACCCTCCACACGATAGACAGCAGGAGAGTACAGTAAAGGTGTATACGTAGATGGTACGGCTGGTAGTGGGGAGGAGAGGATGGAGAGGGAGGTACTGGTGATGTTGCTGTTGCTGGAGTGTGGGGTAGAGGGGTGTGAGGATAGGATGATTCACTTGAGGGATTGGCACGTTAAAAGCCGCACTCATACAGGCAGGTATATTACATACATGACGGAGATGTTGGATTCATATGAACACATACTGTATGTACGTACTCGAGCACCTCATCCTCTTTATCCCCTCCATCCCTCCCTCTCACCCGACGAACGACTCGGAGGCCCCGTGTGACGCACGTTGTGCGACATATATCCAGACACGACGAGATGAGACAGCCAGACAGACAGGATGTTCACTGCGTATCCTGCCCTGTGTGAGCTGAGCTGGGTCTGCCCCGATGCACACGCGAGGTGAATCCTTCCGAGTGAGCATGTGAGCTGCGAGTCGTGAGGATGCAGATGCAGGTGAGGTATATTCGTTGCTCCGAGGTCGGTCGTCGGCGATCGGCAGATGGATAAACAAGGAGTGCAGGAGGAGGTGAACTGTCTCTATTTCCTTTCCGGCTGGAGAGAGAGCGGAGAGGTGGTGGTGGTGGTGAGGATATTGTGTCCATCTCTGTCCGAGGGAGGTAGGTGAGAAACACCCTCTTCGTCTCCGTCTTTTGCCAGCGAGGAACCGCGTCTCTTCTCTTCCACCGAACACATCTGCCACCAACATACCCCGTAAACCCGATCATCTCGTATCCATATCTCACCCAAGAATCAAACCCCCTCTTCCCCCTCTCTCCCCCCTCTCCCCAACAATCAACCCCTGGTATAAGAAACCCCAAAAAACGCCAACACCCCCTTTCCCTCCCCTCCTTCTCCTCCCCTTCTAGAAAATCCACCTCAAGACCGCCCTCGCCTTCCCCTTCCACCCCACCGCCGCATCCCTATCCACCTCCCCCGGCTCGGGATGATACACATCCGTTACCAAATCCATCTCCTTCAGCCCCACAATCTTCGTCTTCTTCAGCAGTTTCCAGCCCACAAACATGAGTGCCATGACCGGTAACTCGATATAAAAGCTCACGAAATCCACCGCATTGAACCGCGGACTGAAACAACTCCACCCTTGCACCAGAACCAGGAAACTGCATCCGATCACCACGAACCATGGGCCGTAGGGGTACGTCCAGTTCCTGAAGGTGAGGAGGTGGGTTTTTCCCTGTGCCTCCAAGCCGGCGCGGAAGCGAATCGATGCGATACCGATAGAGATCCAAGAGAGCTGATTCGATACCCCGACGATATTCTGAAGCCACGTCCACAGCTGCCCCGCCCCAATAAACGACGCCCCAAAACAAAGTCCCGATATCAAACTCGTAGCCAGGACAGCAACCCAAGGCACGCGGTTGCGGTTCAACTTCCCAAAGAACGCAGGTGCGTGCCCATTAACAGCTAACGTGAAAAGCAGCCTCGTACCCGCGAACAACGCGTGGTTCCCCGCCGAAAGGACAGAAGTCATGATCATAGCATTGATAAAGCTCCCCGCGACATTCGACCCGACCATCTGAAACACCAGCGTGAACGGCGAGGTCGCAGAGTTCTTGGTCGACAGGTCTGGGGTGGTGTAGGCGACATCGAGGCCGATGAGGAGGATGGAGATGACGTAGAAGAGGAGGATGCGCCAGAAGACGTTTTTGATGACGCGGGGGATGTTTTTGTGCGGGGAGGCCGTCTCGCCGGCGGTGATGGCGATGGATTCTGTGCCGCCGTAGGCGAAGGAGGCGGTCACGAAGACGGAGGCGAATCCGCCGATGCCGCCGACGAAGGGGGCGCCAGGGAGACGCCAGTTTTCCCCGCCGATGTAGTGGTTGGAGGTGTTGCCGCCGGCGTTGACGGCAATCCCGAGGAAGATGAAGATCTGGGGGGGTTAGTGATGTGCTCTACTTTGTAGTTTAGTTAGTTTGAGGGGAGGCTTACGATGATAGTGATGATTTTCAACAGACTGAGCCAGTATTCAAGCTATCAGCATATTAGTTATGATAGTTCCCGACTGATAAGAAGGGAAACTTACCTCGCCATACGCTTTCACAGTAATGATATTAGCAAGGATGAGCACCACCCAGAAAATCAAACTCAATCCCCACCCTGGCATCGCCGTATTCCAATAACTCCAAACCAGCTACAAAATAAAGTCAGCAACCAAATCCCTCCACCACTTCACCACTCAAAAACCCACCTGCAACGCCACCAGATCCGCCGCCGTGCTCACAGCATCATTAAACCAATAATTCCACGTCAAAGCGAACCCAAACGCATCATCCACAAACCTGCCCGCAAACGTACAAAAGCTCCCCGCTACGGGGATGAAACTCGCCATCTCCCCCAGCGCCAACATCGTCAAAAACACAATCACTCCAATGATAATATAACAGATCAACATGCTCGCCGGCCCGCCAGTCGCCAGACTCTTGCCCGTCCCGAGGAACAAACCAGTCCCGATCGTGCCCCCAATGGCGATCATCTGCACCTGCCTCGCCGTCAGGGTGCGGTTCAGCTTATCCGCCTTGATGGGCACAATCTCATCCTCGTAGCCGTAGGCGGGCAGGCCGTCATCGCCCAAGCTGCCTTTCTCCCCATCGACATGGCGCGGAGACTTCTTCTCGACGTCGTCGCTCGTCAACGAAGCGGGCGCCAGGGCGATGGGCGAGGGTGAGCGGTGGTGGTGCGACATCACGTGGTGTCGTGGGGGTTGGATTGGGGGTTTATTCTTTCTGCGTCTTCAGCCTCGTGAGGAGAGCGAGGTGGCGGCTGGGATGTATGACGAGTGGATGCTGCGCGCGCGGTTGGGGCCGCAGTCCGGTGCTGTAGGTTGTGCAGAAGTGTGTTTTTCAGACGGAAGAGGAGGTGATGGGCAGGGGTGGTGAGGGGGATGGGGGAGGAGGGAAATAATATAGAGCTGAGCTTGCAGAGCTTGCTACAGAGCTACAGAAGGATTTGATGAGGAAAGAAGAGGGAGAAATGACCAGCGGAATGACCGACTTGGCTGCCTCTGGGGGGGCGTCGTTGAGGGCATGATGACCTTCCGTATGCAGGACGTCGAGATCGAGTGAGAACGGGGATGCTTGACGCCAAAGGCGGGTTCTAGGGAGGGGATGCATACTGCTGATACGACGGGGAGGGGGGAGTGGCCGTTAGTTTTTCTGTTGGTGCGGATTGCGTGCTCGCAAACAGCTTTGGTAGGTTCAGCGGGGAGTTTTTAGCACTAAGTAGGGAAGGTGGGAGGGAGATGGTGGGATCGGGCGGGGTGGGTTGGTGGTTGTAGGGTAGGGTAGGGGCGATGATCCCGAGATGGGTCCGGGAGTGGTGATTTTGCCGTATTACATACCCGAGAGTAGGGGATGTGATTGGCTGGAATGGCATTCCAATGTTGTCATGAACGTGGCTTTTTAACGGTCTTTATGTGGGTTTTTGACGGGTTTCAGGGGTCTAAAATAGTAGGGGTGGTCGGATGAGGGAGAAATGATAGTCCGAGTGCTTATTCATCATCGAGAATGTAGGTTGTCACGTGATAACCACACCCAGCTAAACGGATATACTTTCCCCCGATAAGCGCCGCTGAATATACAACTACAAACAATACAACAACTTCCTTCCAATCCCATGCTTCCAACATCCCCCGCCCCCAAAGTCCCTTGATTCAATTGCCCTCACTAGACACTTAACTTACCCTCCCTCCCCTCTGACCGTAAAAATGTGAAATCCTTTGAAATATTGATTTGTAGAGAAGACAAAAATTATTTTCAAGCTCCGTCCCCAGCTCCATCTCCAGCTGCATCTTCATCTCCAGCTCCAGCGCCATGTCCAGCTCTAGCTCCATGTCCAGCTCTATTTCAACTTGAGAACACTTGGGATCCTTTCGTTGGAAGCTCACAAACAAAATGGCCGATGCTGCTATACCTGTTGAACTGGCTGATAAGGCCGTCGCTCCTATATCTCCTCACCAGGCTGCTACGTCTTATCACCAGGCTGGTGCAGCCACTGATTTGCCAACTATAGGACACTTCCGCTCCGCCTCTGAATATAATCTCCAAACAGACAAGGTAGACGCCATTATTCGAGACGTATCCTATCATCGTGTACTCGAACGTCGATATTTCATATCATTCTCAGAGGATGAGCATGAGCTTATTCGCATATCGATATCGACATCCTTCCAGCGGCCCTCGATCGCGAGCCTTGGGACCCTTAACCGGCTACCTTATGAGCTGTTAAGCAACATCGCCTTGTCTCTAGACATACAATCCGTTTTCACTTGTCGGCAAGTAAGCACAGGGTTGAGACAGACAATAGATTCTTTCTCAGAGTATCAGGCTATAACAACACACGCACTCAGCGCTCTATGCGCCTTGTTACGCACGCGGGTGCTAGCTCCTAAAGTCTCATTTTTCGACTTCCACCGTGAATTGTGTTCAAACACCTGCTTTCGCTGCGGCGAGTTTGGCGAGGTCATTTTCCTACCAACGTGGCGTCGATACTGCTCTCTGTGCATAACACATGCCCCAGAGGTTCTAATGGGACCTCTCGACGCCATCCAGAGCCGGCTAGCCCTAAGCCCGGAGGCTGCCAACCAACTTCCGGTATTTGAGACTATAAGACAAACGCATTCAGTAGACATCAACGGCGACAGCTTACCCCGCGACACACTCGTTCCAATCCAACAAGCAGTGAAACTTTCTCCAATACCACAAAGGCATAGAGACAGGAAAGCGTTGGACCTATACCTTAGAAATTGCGAACTTTCAAAGAGTGCATCCTGTATACTGCCTTACTATAATAGACATTCTGGCAAAGCTGAATACGGACTGTCATGTTGTGGGTGCATTCATGGACATCATACGGGGGAAGACGAGGTTTTGAAAGTATTAAATGGGGAGGTTTTTGACAGGATATATGGGGACGAGCGCTTTCTACAGCACTTCAAGTGGTTTTGGCAGGCACAGTATTTGTGGGAGTTATGTGAGAGCGTTAACGCGGTTGCTGCTGGAACCGAATCCGCCATATCTTGCAGGCGGAAACCATTTTGGACTGAGCGCAAACTTCGCTATTAGGATATTTATTGCAATTCATCAACCCTACTAGGATACATATAAAATCGGCCGCATCTATAGCCTGTCGCAGCCTTTGCCGTGATACCATCGTTCTCCTCTTGTACCTCGTTCCTGCCCTCCATTCCCATGACTGTTGAGTATTAGTGCCTCAGGCCGAATTATACAGGCAGCTGCTGCCTATATATGATGGCACAGAACATCGGTTGTTTTCCCATAGTCAAGTCATACTCAATCAAGACGACTGCAATTTCTCTAACAATGACTTTGATGACATAGGCCACCTTTTTGCATTATATCATAATTAGTTACTGCTTAAGCTTTGCGATCTTCGCGCGATTTTCACCGTGTACAGCACTATCAACACGGCACCTATCAAAGGTCTCAGCTACCCCTCATATCCCACCCATGGGTACACCGTAACCTGGCCTCACCATATGCAAGCTTGTGACCTTGTGTGAAATATAGCTCAGTAAGCTACACTGCCTATCGGCCGTCAATAATGGCCTCCGAAATGCCTCAGGAGTATCTCTTCGATGATGGCTACCAATTCTCAGAGGAACAGGCAGACGCCATTATCCGAACCACCTCCTACCATCGTAAAGACTTCGATCTTGCCGTCATATGGTTTTCAGAACGTGAGCACCAAGGCATCCGCACGTCGATATCCACGTCATTCCAGAGGCCGTCTACAAGCCCTGCCCCCCTCGGTCGGCTACCTCAAGAGCTGCTCAATAACATATTCTTAAGCCTTGATATGCACTCACTCATCAAATGTCGACAAGTGGACCTACGGCTAAGACAGGCGGTAGATTCTCTCCCAGAGTATCAAGCCATATCCACTCATGCACTAAACGCTCTATGCGCCTTGTTACGCACGCGGCTTGCCCATAACGTCTCCCTCTTCGACTTTTACCAAGCACTATGCACAAAGAACTGCTCACTCTGTCGCCGGTTTGCTGGGCTCATCTTCCTCCCAACCTGGCGTCGATGCTGCTTCATATGTCTCACGCTAGGATCTACAGAGTTTCAAATGCACACGGTTCCTGCTATCCAGGAACAGTTCCCTCTAGACACGGAGGCAATCAGCAAACTTACATCATTTGAGACATTGCCAGGGACATACTCGATGAAAGAATATGTTCAGAGAGACCGCATTACTATCGTTCCCGTTGAGCAGGCAATGCGAGCTTCCGGAGGAGATAAAGAGGCACTTCTACGACCTGGGCCACCTTGGTTTCCACAAAATCCCAAATTGGCATTCATGGCATCGTGTGCACTTCCATACTACGATAGGCAGAATAAAACGGTCGAATACGGAATTTCCTGTGCTGGGTCCCAACTTGCTATTGACAAGGGCAACGCCCGCGGTATGGCATTGAAATTTGCTTACATGGCCCGAGACTTGGTATACACGAAGGACGGATTTTTAGAGCACTTTAAAGAGTGTCGGGAGGCGCAGCTTTTGTGGAAGTCGAGCAAGGAAGGCTCTATAGAGCCGCCGGAGTTACCCCAGATAGCAAAGGATGGTGGCTACTTGAAACCTAGAGAATGATATAAAGATATGTGAAGTTGGTCCTATATCTACCACTGTAATTGAAGTTACTCTGTCTTCTATAATCTAGCCGTCTTGATTGTAGTATTTGATCCATGTAAATACTATATATAGCCTCATTTCATCTCGCTACGGGAATTAAGAAGGCGATCTAGTTTTTATACACAGGCAACTAAAACAAAATAAAGCGGGCGGAAACCCAATACACACTAGTTAGAACTCATTTGCTCACCCATATGTTTTAGTCGTCCTGTGACAATTATCATCTTTTGGAGCCTAAGAAACCTGATCTTATATATCTACAGATTAGAACCTATAAATTGTTGAGCGCCATAAGCTGCCGCTCTTCAAGATTCACAGAATGGAAAACCAGGGAAACAAACCAGCATTACAGGGCCCAAGATTTATTATCGCAACGATGGATTTATTACCACTAAACCACTGATGCTTTTCGTTGTTGACGAATTGCGTATTGCCAAATATGATGGTTTTTGCCCCGGCTGCTCGGTCTGCAATTACCCTTCCCGCCGCTTTTGCAATTAAGAGTGGTTCTGGCCCTCCTCATCTTCGAGTGCTAATATGGCTGTAGTGGGGTTTGAAACGAAGGAAATGTGCAGAAGATTTTCGAGCGGCCTGGGCAATTAGTGGGCTTGTAATCTACTATGGCGTTGTGTGATAGGAGACATGTAAATAGTAAACAATGAATCAGAAGGAACAGATATAATTACTAGCAGACGTCAGAGAACCCACGATATCGCCAGGCAACGGTTCCTTTTCCTTGCATGCTCCTGCCTACTTAAATCAAATCAAGATACTAACCGCCGTCCTCTCAGGATCTAGGACCTGGTACTTAACAGTCTTATCGTCCATCTCATCCGAATATGCCTCAAATATGCCGCCCAAAGTCACAAGGTCGTCGTACAGCTGCAACGCCGCATCCTTGACATGGACTTGTTCCGCCCCATCAACCCCTTCCGTGCTTTTCGCCACGCTCAACGCGTACTCAAACAGCGTCTCTTGCTCGGCTACCTGCATACTTAGCAGGTATGGCAAATGTGTGGCCATTAGCCACTCCCGTGGATAGTTAACTGGGAGTGAGGCGATGAGTTCTTTTTCTGTGTATTTATCAAGCTCCGCGATGGTCTTGGGCAGAGGCGCGTATATCGCGGGTGGCTTATTGGGAATAAAAGCCTGGTAGTAATTCTGCAGGTAATTGACAGCGGTGTGTTGGGGCGATGCGATATGGATGCACATAACGACAGCATCAACAAGCTCGTCAAACGAGTTGAGGACCGGGAAACTCTTCATGTTTCCGCTAGACTTTCCGCGCATTTCAGAGGTCCAGGTAATGAGCGAGGAGTCGGAAGCGACGGAAGCGTCGTCGGGATAGAACAGCTTTAGGACTGAAGAGACAAATTTATGCAGCACCTGCCACATGAGGCTGATATCTTTGCCATAGACGTAGTTCTTGAATTTGGAGTCTGTAAGATCCTTGAGAGCAAAGCCTCGGCGCTCGAGCAATGCGGGGACATAGTTGGCTTTCCAGTCGAAATTCTCATATTCGTGGCGGATAAAGGCGTATGTTTGTGCCTCAGTGAAGCCGTTGATTTCGACGATGATGGAGGGAACAAGAGTGGAGCGAGCTCCGGCGTTGATAGTTAGTGTCTTGAGCCAATGAGGCATAAGAATCTTGTAGACTGGGTGGTCGCGTCGAAAGGAACGGTGTGCAGCTACGATTACGACTTCTTCAACAAGATGGCAGTTGGTAAGGTGGGCGGTGATCTCGTGGCGTGTCCAGTCTGAGCTTTGGGCGCATGTTTTGGCGTAGCGCCAGGGCCAGTCGGTTCCTTCTGAATTGACAGAGTCAGAGGGTACGTAACGCTTATTAAAGATGGTTACTGAGTTCCCCATGGAACCTTTGTAGTCGATTATAATAGCTAGAGGGTGGAGCTTGCCCTCCGGGGTCAGTTGCAGTAGCGTCACTGAGGCACAGCAAAATCGTGTCCCGTCTTTGGACTTTAACTCTGCAGCAGCAGGAGTGTCCACAGCAGCTCGGTAGTAGCTATTATCTTGCATGTAGAGTGATCCCTCTTTGATAACGTTGATCATAGCATCCTTGGATTGGGCCTTTGCTTCCTCGATAAACTTTTCCACCCAATCGTTGCTTGCTGCTTGAATAGTCACTGGGTTGGCGCCCGTAAATGACTGCTGTGCAAAGACGGCGTCTGTGTACCAGTCGGAACGCTCTCCTATGTTTGGTTCCGTATAAATGTCTTTCTTTTCCTTCAACAAGATTCGGTTGCTACGCTCAATCGCAGCAATTGTAGCACCCTCGGGATGATCGTGGTACCAATCCACAACCTCGTCTGGGATGACCTGAAAGAGCAAGCTCCCTGTATCTAGCAACCTAGAGAAATCAAAGAGTTGACTGAGATCTAATGCACCTCTGACCTTTCCGACAATATTTGGGGTCATATGCAAGTGGGGCGGGTAGAGATCGGACCCTGGTTCCTGGAATGTGTAGAGAAGTTTTCGCTCTTCAAAGTCTCTATCCTGAGGGACCGATGGCTCGAAACCCGCCATATCAAAATAGGACTCAAGCCTCAAGATTAGGGTTAGCAAGGTCGTGAAATATTATGAAGAACAGACTTCACCTCTTCTGGATGCGCAGAAAGACTTCTGTCATTGCCCTTGTCGTGGCACTTGCAGTAGTTCTGGGAATTTTGGTGAGTGGAAAATGTAGAGGAGCTATCAAGCCATTGGGACCGAGCTCTACATCTTGGCGAGGTAGGATCCTATTCTGAACTAAGGAGTTCGAGAAGATGCCTTGATTGAAGTGAATGAGGGGACGACGCTCTGATGGAGCATCATGAGCAGCTTCATGTAAAGCATGATCTTTCAATATTGCATGAAGCATATTCAAGAAAGATTGGCGAATCTTATCTCGGATGGTTGATAAGAGAGATCCCATTTAATTGGAAGATGAACAAATTGGACATAATCAAATAGCTTGCAAGAAATTAGAATACTTGCGACAGCTCTATTCTTTAATACATGTCAGTCCCCAACTACCTCATGTTGCTGTGCGACTCTAAAGTCAAGAGTTTAGAAAGAAAATGGTTCATCGGCTGCAACGTCATAATTCTTTAATACAGCATAGATAAGTCCGTTGCTAAGCTAAGTAACTAATGGGCTAGAGCTTCGCTGCGTCGCTGGCTGAGTCGGCTTCATCCGTCATAGGTCACAATCTTTTACTGCCATTCATAGTAGTACAAGAACAAGTAGTTTGACGTTTTCAGTAGCAGACCCCATTAACTAGTCTGGGGACGGGGATTATGACCAGGTGAGGTGTGGACATGTTAGAGTAAGCCCTGCTTAAACTTAAGAGTGATGAGTGGATC
This sequence comes from Pseudogymnoascus verrucosus, assembly GCF_001662655.1. Lineage (NCBI taxonomy): Eukaryota > Fungi > Ascomycota > Leotiomycetes > Thelebolales > Thelebolaceae > Pseudogymnoascus > Pseudogymnoascus verrucosus. Next base: position 1,548,181 of record NW_017263652.1, read on the forward strand.
TGTTGACCTGTCAAACTTTAATTTGTGACGGGCGTATCTCTTAGCTTTGTACCTTCCTCTAGACTAAATCGCGAAAGTATTTATCTAACCTTGGGGTCATGATGAGGTAAGCGTTGTTAATGGCGGAATAAGTTGTAGATCCGTCGATCTACAGATCTAGACACCTATATGTTGCTTGACATCAATCGATCGATCACCATAGGGTGCGTCATGACCGCCGGTCTAGGTTAAAAATCCAGCGAACTGCTGAGACCCCCAGGGGTTGTTGGGGATATGTACGTGTGGTACGGTGGACTGCAGCTAATTTGTAGGTGTAGTACGGTACCTGAAATGTTAATCCCCACGTAACGCGAAAGCTGGCCACAGTACAGTATAGTAGATTCAATTGCCTTTTCGATTCTAATGATTCTACGCAGTATTTATAGGCCCGTAAGATCTTACCGTAAGCCCTAGAGCCCTGGAGTAATCTAACTGTTTCTAGCGTAGAGCCTTCACTAGCCCCGGTGAGGACCATGGTAATCGTCCCATGGGACCACTGCCACAGTAGAGATAACTAGGCTTTTCAGGGCTAAAGGCTTGAAGTCTCTCCGTCCTCCGACTGGCATTCCCAACAGCGGTTCCTTGACAGACTAGTCATGTGAATAAATACACGGTTAAGTTTGAGAATAGTAAGGCCACCATCTCATAGCAGCTTTGGTCCATTTATGGCAGCTGGAGGCAGCCCCCACCTAAAATGCCCGCACGGGCACCCCATTTGGGAGAAACCTACGTTTAGACAGCTGAACGCCAGAAGTTGCTGCTTTTGAAAAATTGACGGAATGGGAAGCCAGGGAAAATAAAACAGCATTATAGGGCCCAAATAATTTACTATAGCATCGATAGATTTATACCACTCACCACTGATGCTTCTACTTGTTGACCAGTCCTATTTTGCCACATAAGATGGTTTGGGGCTAAGATGCTCCGTCTCCCCCTGCCGCTGCTTTGGCGATGCGGCCTATCCGTGAATGTGTGGTACTAGTACTTCAACTATCGCCTTACAATTCAAGACGCTTGGGCTGCATGTTGTGCTAGGCAAAGCCACGTAGTCTGCCTTACGGCCGGGCGTGGCAGTTTCCGCCAAGTACCCATGACTGCTGTGGCTGGCACGGCTGGTTGGGTTTAGGGCGAGCTCAGCCATATTAGAACGCAAATGACAGCTCCATTAATCTCTTCCCTCCTTCACATCATCCAAATCTTAGTATTATATTACATGAACAATGGCTGCCATTAGGCTTGCCGCCTTAATAATTGCTGTAATTCAGATCACTACAAGTGTGGCCACGCAGGCGTACAAATATGGCCGGTTAGTTAAGAATGCGACAAGTGACATCGGGAAGGTTCTTGACCACCTGAAGGAAGTCGAAGACAGTTCAACGAAACTCAGGGATTTAGTTGACTAAGGAGAAATGTTAGAGAAACCCTTGAAGTCATGGCCAACATTAGTCGCCCTTAGCAGCCCTGATGGAGCCCTACAACAATGCAATCTTGCTATGATGGCTCTTTACGCCAATTTAACGCTCGTGGAGGGGCCTATGAAGATAATTGAACTTGCCCGTTGGCCCGTAAAGAGAAAGAAGGTAGAACAGCTCTACTACTAGGCTAGGATACCTTACTAATATTATAGTAAAACTAGTAGATTTTACTACTCTCCTCTATGCTACTAGCTTTTATACTAGCATCTATATCTACTAGGGTAGCTACTATAACTAGTAATAGACATCTACTAGATTAATAGAAGCTCCTACTTCTCTTAAGTCCTATAGATGCTCTAGGTTAACATAACCTAATCCTAGAGGATAATTACATTTACTTTTATATACTAGTAGTTAGGGTCTAGTTTAATTATCCCTAACACTCTTTAGCTTTTACTTTGTCTAAACAGCCTTTTATTTCTATAATTTTCCTTCTTTACTACTACTATTATCTAAGATTCTAAGCTCCTACTCTAGGATAAGGATAATAGCAATATAATACTACTCCTTATAGTAGTTTAAAACACACTAACTATACTTACTAGCTAATCTACACCCTTTTAGGAGAACTATTAAGGTAATAGCCTCTACTAACATATCTAATGCTATCCTAAACAGTAGGGAAGGCACTCAACTAATAGGCCCTATAGCTATACAGCCTACGCAAGAAATGCTTTCTACAGGTCATATATAGCATACATAATTCCCTAGCATAGCACGTCCCCATACCCTTCGGGAGGTTTCTAGGGCCGCAGGTTTCACCCGCGTCCCGTAGGACGCAAATAAATATCGTCATCATCATCATCATCATCATGTCTTCAAGTTCTCTATTCTTCGCGTCTCTAGTTTAAGGCGCCTAAGCTGGCCTCTGAGGATCTGTTAGCCGTTGCGATGACGAAAAGCACGGAAACGGAATGGTTTGGCAGGTAGGCCAATTTTGGCTGATATCACTGTAATGCAGAATTGATATAGAAACCGTGGTCTCAAGATCTATGGTCCCCCTCAAGCTTTGGAGCGTCGAAAATAGGGAACATTGAATACATAAATAAATGAGGTCCATGGCACAGCCATACCATGTCACAAAGACGAACCTCCTCTCCCCCACCTCGGGCCCAATCCCCCCCCTCTTCAAGCCGCCAGCAACATCGCCGCTCTCCCCGTCAAAACAGCCACCAGCCCTGACGAAATCAAATAAAACCCAAAGCGCCTCGTAATATTATTGGTAGTGTTATGCGCCAGACTATGCGCGACCCTAGCCGCGACATACGCCCACGCGAGCCGGGCATCAGTCTTCCCGCCACCTGCGATCGCCAGCACCACAGCCACGGCGTAGAACTGCGTGGGCTGCTCGAACAAATTCGAGAAGTTGTCGGCCTTCCAGCGCACGGATGGGGGGGTCATCTTGTTGATCTCCTCGCGCGTGAGGGTGTTCTTCTCGGCGATGTTGAGGCGCGTGAATACGGGGAGGCGCGTCGCGAACATCCAGCCTTCGACGACGAGGGTCCAGGCGTTGAGGGCGATGATTGGAGTGAGAAGGGGGGAGGCGCGGATGGACTCCATGGTTGTGGCGGTGTGGGAGGGATTGACTGTGGTGGTTGTGGAGGTGGTAGTGGGTTTGCAATTGGTTGTTGATGATGTCAATTGAGAGTATATGGGAATATATATTGTCTTGAGACGGAGGTTCTCTATAGTCCGTTATGATGCCTGTCCTTGTGATTGCGGGGCAGGTGCGGGGCGGGTGCGGGATGTCGAGTCCCCGTCTTACTGTCATACTACCGAGGTTCGTTCTCATGAATATTTTGATGGTAGTGATTCAATGTGGGAATTTAATATCTCTTCGCGAACTTGTGCACAGCTGACATATTGATACACAAAATCAAAGCTACTGACTTACAAGTTATTAATTGCTTATTTTTATATTATAGTTGCCATTATAACATAGACTACATGCTATTCTAAGCTTCCAGGGGTAGCTCTTATGCACAGACCTCCCCCGCACTTTGGGCCGCACGACTACATGCCGTGTAGCTTGCATATTATGTACTCGTAGTGCCTCAAACCTTCTCAAATTCTACCGTCATACTGCTCAACAAACGCTTGAATAAATATAGCCATATCTATTTCGCGCATTCTATGATACTCCTGATTTGCTGTCTCTGTCTACCCGTTTGTTGAGTTGTAACAGCCGCAAGATGCGCGACGTCGGATTGGAAATCATCATCGCCGGTGGCCGGTATTTCGCATATTCCTATTGCCGGAGGCTTGCGGAAATACCTGATCCAGTGCAATTGATCGTTGACAAAATACCATTGGATCCTGAGCAGTATAGAGGTACAGTGCCCATATGCAACTCTAGCTGGGTTCTCGGCTGCTAGTCCGTGTTTCTAAATTTTCTTAGAATGGCTCAAAAACGAGCATGAAGCCCACTCTAAGTTAAAGGAGCGGCTAGACATTGAGATTTGTACTATATCCGAAGCTAGTAAGGCAAGCCTTGCGGAGTTTACGGATCTCTGGGAACCATATGCAGAAGAATTTTGTGTCCGTCCGCTTGGTGCCGTGAGCTGGCCTTTCGACCATAGAGGACCACACGGGTTTCTTGAGCGACCACCACACGCACTCTTAAATAAAGGGTTTGATCTTTGGATGGCCGATATGTTTGTTGATGCAACAGACGAATTGTATGGTGAAGCGTATGATATAGTCACCAATGCAGGCAGTGTAGACGAGATCCGCAGTCCTTGGAAATACGGAATTTACACCATCAATCTTGACAGGGAGACGTTCTCTATCAATAACCATACTTACTACAATCTCTGGGATATTCCTCAACACCGCAAGACTGGGAAAACTCCCCAAGCCTTACCCTTTAACATTGACTTTGAGAATTACTTTGGAGACCATCCCGATTACCGCGACAAATACCAGACAATTTACCACCAGTATGGTCACTCAGTGATCAATGCAACGAGTGGATCTCCCGACCCTTCTGTACAGCAAGCCATGTCAATGATATTCTTTGAAAAGCTCACTGACCCATACTCTACGCGATTTTGGGAGTATGCCCCTAGCTGGGACCACAAGGGCTTTGCCTTCCGTGAATTCGCCTTTGCAATTTTATCCATCGCCACAGGGAGATATTACTTCATCGACCGCGCCGACTATAGCAAATTCGCTGGCTATGATGACATGGGGTATATTATTGATCGAAACAGTGGCGAGACATTGTCAATACCAATCTTTGGCTTGGAATGCCATGAGCCTGGCGTGTCTCCTGGCTCGGCTCCAACTGAGACTATATACTGGTTTGAGAATGTCTTGGTGAGCCTCGTGCCCGACTCTGTTTTTAGGCAAGACACAGAAGCTGCCATAGCAAAAGCGGTGGAGTACGGGTTCGGGCAAAGAAAGACCAGTTTTCAGATTATCCTCTTTTCAATTTTCAATGTTATTTTGCTCGAGGCGTATGTGAAGGGTGGCGCCAAGGTGATCAGACGCACAGGCGTGATATCATTCCAAGATAGAGACAGGAAGAGCGACTGGACTTTCGAACCCAACAGGTTTGTTTTCCGGCGTGAGGCGGATATTGCGACTACCTTTCAAGAAGTTTGCCACAAACACGTGGGATTTGCCAAACTGCAGAATTTTTTCGATGTTGCTGCAAGACGGAATCTGCCTCCCCTTAGTACCAACGAACGGCTACCAGTTGAGCTATATGCCAATATTGTGGCATACGCTGATTCTAGCACGCTGCACGCCTTGTCACAGGTCTCTTGGGCTCTCCGCAGGCTCTGCCAGGAAAGATTCACGTTTAGTGATGATCTCGATGTCGTCGGGTTTGACGCCTCCCTCAAAGGGCCTCCATACACAGGACCCCAGAAGTATGAGCTTTCTGAAGAGGAAATATTAGAGATGGAGATTGAAGAACAGGCCAAGCCTAAGAACGAGCCTAAGCTGTGTCTTAACGACCTTGGCACGTTTGCCTTCAAGAATCGCATAACAGGACTTGTCACGACATCTGGGATGGACGTTAAACAACAGATTGACTACGATCTAAGGGGTTACTTTGCACACGAGGACTATTCTAGGATATGGTGCCCGGTGATTGGAGGTGAATCACGGCTGAGCTTGATATCACAGCTCATGTTTCACATGAACTTTTGATCTACGACACCAGGACATCACTGGCAGCCAGGATATCAAACCTCGAACAGTGAATCTATACTAAAATCTAAACTGAAATCTCCGGGCACTACAGACAATTTTTGTTTTCTCACATTCAAACGCCGTTTGTTGTCCGGATTGCCAACTTCACACCCTCTGTTTCTACCCGCTTTGCGATTGCCGCCGAAACAAACCCCAAATACGGCTTACTGGGCTGCAAGACTCGCGACAGATACTTGGGATGGAACTGTACACCAACAAACCAAGGATGGTCTTTGAGCTCGATCACCTCCATACGGACGTTTTTGTCGTCCTTGCCAATGAAATGGAGTCCAGCTGCACCGAGACGCTCAATGTACTCGGGATTAACCTCATATCGATGACGATGACGCTCACTGATGACTTCCTTCCCCTCATACATTTTGCGTACTTTCGACCACTCGCTTCCTTCCTGGAAGATAGTCGGCCGGCTACCAAGTCTCATTGTGCCGCCCATAGTCTCCTTGTCAATCTCTGGCATGAAGATGATAATTGGGTCTGGGCAGTTCGCAGAGAGCTCGATCGAGCCCGCTTCGGGGATGTTGCACATGTGGCGTGCGAATTCAATGACAGCTACTTGCATGCCCAGGCATATTCCTAGGTACGGGGTTTTATTTTCCCTAGCCCATTTTGCAGTTGCGATCATGCCTTCTGTACCGCGCTCACCGAACCCACCTGGAACGAGGATGCCGTCTGCTGAGCAGACTTTGCTCCACGCTAGGTCATAGTCTTCCTGTGAGGATTCCTCAGCGGGCTTTTCCAAGTGTGAGGCTTCGACGGCAACGAGGTTAAGCTTGTGTTCCCACGCCATGACGGAGTGCTCCAATGACTTGAGAACTGATACGTAAGAGTCCATAAAGGTGGTGTATTTACCGACCAGGGTGATTGTTACGGTTTTACAATTTTCGCTTCGGGGTGCAGTCAAGGCCTTCCAATCTTTCCATATTTTGGCACCATTCGCGGTCTGTTGTGGGGTCTTCTCCAGGAGATCAAGGCGGAGGAGTTTGGTGATCGATGGGAGCAGGTCTTGGTCTTCCAACAGGGCAGGGACGTGATATGTAGACGGAACATTGTGGACGGCGATGATGTTAGCTACCTTCACATCGCATGACGAAGCAACCTTGTCTATAGTCGATTTTGCGAGGAGAACTTCACAGCGGCATGCAATCTTTTGGAAATTAGTAGATCCACAGACAGCCGACGATGTATACTTACCAAATCGGGTTTCAGGCCTGTAGAAAGCACATCTCGCATAGCTGCCTGCGTAGGTTTGGTCTTCGCTCTTCATTCATTATCACAGGCACAAAAGTGACGAGAATGTGCGTCCACTGATCTTCCCCGACTCTCCCTCGTAGGCGCCTCAAGGCTTCCAGGAACGGTGCATTGTCCATGTCGCCTGCCGTACCTCCAAGCTCGATCACGCACACATCCGGTGCTTCCTTCGTATCGTCGACAGGTATCTGCGCCACGCGCTCTATCCAGTCCGCAATCGCGTCGACAAGATGCGGGGCGATCTGGACCGTTTTGCCCAAATACACGCCCCGGCGTTCAGCTTCAATGACATGCTGGTATATTTTCCCAGTAGTGATGTTATGCTCCCGAGTCAGCGTGATGTTCAGATAGCGCTCATAGTTGCCTAAGTCGAGATCGACCTCCCCGCCATCATCAAGCACGAAGACTTCTCCATGCTCCCTGGGCGCCATGGTTCCTGCATCGACGTTTATGTAGGGGTCGATTTTGATCATTGTCACGCTTAGACCCTTGGTTTTGAGGAGCAGCCCGGTACTGGATGCTTTGGGTACGATAAGTAAGTTTATGAGCCAGGCAGTTCTTCAGAGGATGCCTACCGATTAAACCCTTCCCAACGCCGCTCACCACGCCTACACTTGGGTTTGAAACTTCTATGAGAGGCAAGGAATTCCGCCTGATTACCTCCTGATACCAGTATGTACTTCATTTTGGTAGATCTTAGTATATTCACTTGAAATGCGTCGTGTTGTCGAACTTCGAAAAGATGAAGGTCGTCAAATTCTCATATACTGCCTGGAAGATCCCAAGCGAGGCCGTGTGTCATCGGACCCTGGTGCCTTGTTGGAACAGGGATACACGGACGGGTACAACCCAAAGGTTTTGGGGACATTATTTGGAATCTAAGCAGGTATAAATCACTTACTACACTAGCTTTCAATAGCAATAATAATATTTATTCAAAGACAACATAAGCAATCCAGACTCCAAATCAGACCCCGCCGCCGTGATACATTCTATACGACCCGTATCGACGCATCAGACACCGCCTGACCCAGGCCCCACCGTTCCCATCCCCCCACCCCGGCTTGTAGAAAGAAGCCTGCAAAAATAATCAATCATTATAAGTACTCCATTCTCCCTGGTCTACAAGAACCCCTTGCTCATACTTGTCTGCCTGCTCTGCGACCCCTTCCTCTTGGGAATCACGATCCCATCCTCATCTCCGAGAATGCTTGTATTCTCGTCATCCCACTCACTACTCATACCTCCTCTCGCCCACTGCCCGGACCGCCTGACGGTTCCCCCGGAGATAGTCGCCCCCTTCTCCATGCGTAGCGCCTTCCAAGCACCAAGTTCTCGCTCAAGTCGGAGGGCCTTCTCTTTCTCTTCGCGGAGCTCTCTCTCGGCCCTTCGAGCACTGAGTTGATTACTGCTGTCGCTGGCTTGGAGCTCGTCGATCGTTTTGAGTAACTTTTCGGCCTTTTCGCGGCTGCGGTTTATATCATCTTGGAGTTGGCTGTTGGCTCTCTCACGCCTCTCAATCTGTTGCTGAAGGTCTTTGACGGTGCGGTCGACGTTGCGGACATCACGCTGGGACTTAGATCGCTCGGATTCTTGCGCTTCAAGTTGACTCTCAAGCTGGGCGGTGTTAGCTATAGTCTCACTTGACGATAATGAAGAAATACATACCTCTTGTACCCGGCCATGGAGGAATCTAACATCTTGGCTGGCGCTGGAATAGCCTTTGGTTTCTAGATCCACCAACCGAACTTGCACATCTTTCAACGACTTTTCGAGAGCAGCCTTCTCTTTATGAAGTTGAACGGTAGTTTCGCGTTCAGCAACAATATCTTTCTGCATCTCGGATGTCAGAGCCTCGGCACGCCTCATTTTCTCTACAGCTGCAGCAGCAATGTCTTCGCTTTGAGCCAAGCTCGATTTCAGCCCAAGAAGCTCCTTGTCGAGACCGGCAGCGTTGCGAAGTGATGGGCTGTCTCCACGAACGAGACCTTCAAAGCCGTTCTTGGCTTCCTCTAGACGCGCTTCGAGGCCGCGCTTTTCGCGCTGAAGCGCATCGCGCTCAGCAGCAACGTCGTCAACTGAAGTTCTCAGGCTGCGAACCTGTGAAAGGAGGGATACAATTTTTCCTTGGGCATCATTGTGAGCATTGGAGGCTTCATCTCGAGAGGAGACCAAATCTGCCAGAGTGACTTCGAGACGAGCCTTCTCTTTTGACCATGTGGAACTGTTGAGCACTTCATCATCCCACTTGGATCTAAGATCATCAAGTTCTTCTCGTAGTCTTGTATTCTCAGATTGTTTAAACAGCCTCTCCTCACGGGCAATATCCAGTTCGTTTGTCAAAGTCGCAAACTCAGCCTGGTACTTCTTGCGTGTCTGCTCCATGCTTGTCTCTTTGTCCTCTATGTCCATTGCACGCTGACTACGGTAATCTTCAAGCTCGTGCTGGAGGCGCTTTCTAGCTTGGATAGCCCCCTCCAGATCGGCCGAGAGATCCTCCAGTCTCTCTTCATAACCCTGGTTTTGTCGCTGTAGGTCTTCGATAGAACCCTCCATCTGCTTCCTTTCAGACATGATAGTTGCACAAGTTTCCTCAGCCTCTCTTGCCTGGGACCTAGCAAATTGTTCGGCTCTAGATGCCTTAAGGACGGCAATTTCAGCCTGTTCAAGCTTGTTGAAGTACTCATCCGCCCGACCCTTATAAAGGGCAAGACTAGAAGAGACTTCCGCTACCTTGGAAGACTCAGCGTCGAATTGGATTTGGAGATCAGCAAATTCTTGTAATAGTTGATTTCGGCTCGTGACGTCCTGATCCCTAGCGCGGGCCATCTCTTCAAGGTCGGATTTGGCATCCCTAAGCTCAACTTCCAATGTCGCCCTGGCGTGTTTCAAGCCATCAAAATGGTCTTTGATATCAGAAAGCTCAGCCGCAGCATCGTCATTCAAATGAACCAGTGATCGTCTAGCGTCCTCTTGATTACTGATCAATTCATAGAGCTCCTCGTGAGACCTTGTCTGAACATCGCGGAGAGACAGAGCACCCGATTGCACACTTCTCTCTAATTGCGAAACCTTTTTCGCGGAGTCGTCGAGCATATCGTGTAACCTAGTATTTGCCTTTTCAAGTTTGTGCACTCGTCTCAACGAAGGGCTGTCATCCTGCCACAAGTCTCGGGACGGAGTAGAGCGTTCAATCTGGCTTTGAAGGTGACGATTTTGCATCTGCGTTAGCTGGAGTTGATTTTGCAGCTCTTCTAACTCAGTCTTGAGATCCATGCGATTGTTAAAACTTAACAGATCAGCAGTTCTATCGGAGCGGCCTGAGTCCAAGGTAGGATCGGCGTCATTGGTGGCTACTCGGCGAGTTGGCGTTGAAACATTGGAATGCACCCTGCCATTCGCCTTCGTACGCGCATGAGTTGGTGATTGGAATGGTAATTGATTTGGGTGGATCTCTTCAAGCATGGCGCGAGGCCTCTCAACCGATTCTATATCGGCTTCATACTTTTTGCGCAAGTCCGAGAGTTGAGATTCAGCATTAGATCGGCCAGCCATCTGTATTCGCAGGTTTTGTTGTAAGTCCTGGACTTTACGAACAAGGTCGTATTTCTCGAGAATTGACGTATCAGCCGCTCCATCTCCGTGTGGAACTTGGGCAGATACCTCAGGATCGACAACCTTGAGGAGTTGCAATCTCTGAGCCCGGAGTTCTTCAAGCTCTCTGTCGCGGCCATCCAGGCTTGATTGCAATTTCTTCACTAATTCCTGGGATTGTGTGCGCAGTTGCTCTTCTTTTTCGATCTTCCTCTTAGCCTCGGCTAGCTGTGTTGTAGTAGTGGACGAATTCATCTCGGCATTCCGACTTGCTTTGTGTTCACGAGAAACTTCGTGGTTGAGATCCTCTACTGTTAATTGAAGCTTCTCATTCTTTTTCTGGGCGGAAGCTGCAAGCATCTGAACCTCTTCGAGTTGCTTCAACAGCTTCATGTTCTGCTCTTCGTTTCTGGCTTTCTCACGCTGTAAGGCTATTACTTTTCCTCGTTGAGACTCGCTAGCTTGAGAACCAGCACGAGCCAGCTCGAGGCCTTTCTGTTGAATCTTGTTGAGAAGTGCACGATTGTCGTTCTCGGAAGCCATCAATCTGCTCTTAACTGTGTTCAGTTCGCTTTCGAGGCGCTCTTTCTGTTGATCGACTTGAAGGCCGAAATTTCCAGATTCGAGGATCATTTTATTGAGCTCGTCAACTTGCTGGCTCAGCTTCGTGCATTCGGCTTCAAACCATTTAAGGCGGCTTTGTTCGGCTTCGAGGTCTCTCATTAAACCTGCTTCACGCTCCCTAGCCACTCTTGAAGCGTTGCGCTCACCAGCAAGTTCCGCCTGAATTTTTAGTTCTTCCATTGCGGATTTGGCTTCCCTAAGTCTCCGAATCTCGTTTCTTGCTTCGTTTCTTTCTTTCTCTGCGGCGGCGCGACCTTCCGTGGCTCGCCTCAGAGTATCCTGCTGCACATAAAGCTCTTTCTCAATGGTGATCTTGGCTTCGTTTAGTACCTGGTATTCCTCCTTGAGTTTCTGGAATTTATGTTCCCCAAGCAATTGCACGTCGTCTCTTGATTGACGCTCTCTGCTGAGATCAGTCTGGACAGCAAAGAGTTGATCTTTGAGGTCTTTTATTTGAGTCTCGAGTAGCTTTCGACTCTGACCAGCTTCTGCATCTTCCGTAAGCCTGGCCTCGAGCAATTTCTTCGCATCGGCTACTTCGCGTTCGAGCTGAGATTTCTGTGTCTTCATCGCTACCATTTCAGCCTGGACCTCACGTACCCTCGCAGCAATAACGTTCTTGCTATCAAGCAGAGATTTCTTTTCGTCCTCGAAAGAAGCCTGGCTGGTCTCGTATTTCTTGTTATCCGACCGTAGAATTGCCAACTCGCTCTCTTTGCGCCTAACAAGGTCTTCGTAGCCTGTCGAAGTGGATGCCAATTCTGCCAATTGCTGCTGAGCTTTTCTGGTCTCGTCAGCGAGCGCTTGCTCTCGCGAGCGCGATGCTTGCAGATCCTTGGTTGTACGTGCTAGTTTAACGTCGAGGTCTTGGTCGATTTTAAGAAGTTTCTTCTCCAATTCCTGCGCCTTACGATCTTTCAGGCTCAGCTGGCTTTGAAGCATTTGGACTTCTTGGGATAGTTCAGCCTCAGCCGATGATCTCTGTAATTGAGCCTGAGAGAGCTCCTCAAATTTGGAATCCATGTCTGCCAGTTTTTGAATAAGATTCTGTTTTTCGGCTTCAAGATTATAAATTATCGTTCCGGCATGTGATAACTGCGCTCGTAAGTCTTCAGACTGCTCTTCGGCCTTTTTCTTGGCATCCAAGAGCTCGTCAAGGTGATCTTCTAATTTCTCCTGGTCGTCGATTGCGCCAGCCAGTTTGTCACTAAGCTCAACCTCACGCATCTGTAACCGCTTGAAGATTTCTTCCTTATCCAATGCGAGTGAGCGCTCGCTCTCTAAGGTCGTCTGTATTCGTTGCATCTCCGCATGGGCGTTGCGCCGTTCATCCTCTATCCTTTGGCGATCGGCCGCTTCTTGCTTGATTCTCTCTCCGAGTTTCTGAATCATCTCGTCTCGTTTCTTCACCTCACCAGAAGTACGAGTGGCGCCGAGTAAAGGTTTCATCTTGGCTAGCAACTGCCACCACGGGTTATCGCACAGGTTAAGATAAACCTGAAAATTTCGCTGGATTATTCGTGTGGCTTCAGCTCTATAGAGTCTCTTGTGTGCGATTCGCCGCTGACTGAAGCCTCGAGCAACGGATTGGAATCGAGACATGATCTCACGGATCAGCGCATCACGTTGCTCCTCAAGCTCCGCTAACACTCCAGCCCTGAAAAATACTTTTGTGAGGCCGACTCTGAACATGGACTTATCCAATGTTAGTTTGTCTAGCATAATGGTCGCAGCAGCTTGTCCTTCCAAATAACCCTTTGGCATGTTTCTGCAGAGTACTTCATATCGCTGGCGGAATTCAGAAAATGGCAGTCTATTCGGAAAGCCCGTCCGTGCAATTCTAATGCCTTCGAGGACACCATTGCAACGTAACTGATCCAGTACCAAAGGCGCGCTTAGCTGCTTTGGTTTTTTCTTGTGGTTTGGAATGATGCACCTGACGAAATGCGGATGTGTTGAATGAAGCTGTGTCATAAGGTTTGAGAGTTGCTCTTTATGCCTTTGAGCTACAGTGCGGAATAACCCCTTCTTTACACGACTACTGCGGATACCGCTGCTTTCATCGCCCGGGTCTGCACAATCCACAAAAAGGTTGGATACATGCTTATCCGCTGATTCTGCCAATAGTCTTGTGATATTGTCGTTAAGAGGATCCTTATTCTTTTCTAGCCAGCCTTCAGTCGAATATTCGACTTCAGCAGCATAGTGAGTAAGCAAAAATCCTTGTTTGAGTCGAGAAGAGCGGTACTTCGGAGTCTTGCGATCCCATAATGAGTTGAGTTTCTCCGTAAAGGATTTGTCGGTTGCTTTCGGCATCACAGAGTCTTCATCCAAGCAGGAGAAGATACCAATCGGGTTGGACAATTCAATCAGATCTATGGTCGGCTGCAGATCACGACCGAAATCTATAAATTTCCACTCGATCTGTTCTCGTGCGTATTCTTCCTGTTCAAGGACAAACATGTGGTGATTGAAGAATTGTTGGAGTTTCTCATTCGTGTAGTTGATGCAAAGCTGCTCAAAGCTGTTCTCTTCGAATATCTCAAATCCAGCAATGTCGAGTACGCCAATGAAATGAGAATCATCGAGTCCCATACCTGTTCGATCCAGTTGTTGATTGATTTTTGAGACCAAGTCTCCAAATCCTCGCTCGTAGATTCCTTTGGCCAAGGCATCGATGGCGAGTCTGACTTGTTCCGGGGTTTGAACCTTCTCAACCCACTCTCGGCCAGCTTTTACCCGCGGGTGCAAAAGGCCAGAAAGGAAGGGCTCAACTGATATTCCTAGCAAGCGGCAAAACTTCTCCGCTTCCGCACGAGCGTTTGGTGCCAGGCGAGCTTGATCCGCGCCGCGGCTTTCATTCATTACCGAAATATTGCCCAAATGAAGCACAGCAGCCACAGTCCGGAAGATAGAGTCTTGGTCTTTCTCTGAGAACCCCATGACATGGAAGGCCTCTATCAATGAGTTCCATTCGTCTCTGTCAGAAACCCCGGAAATTGTGTCGTTGCCATCCCTTGTGTATGTAAAATCCTGGACGTCTAAATTTTCGAGAAGGTATTTTTGCTTCATTTGGCGGTCGGCGCCCTTGAGCAGCTGATAAAATACATGGTAGTTCCGCTCGTGAGAATTAAGCCTGACTACTCTCGATTTTTCAAGTAAGTACCAATCGATAAAGGCCCCCGCGATTGTACCGGTCCTCGTAAACTCAATCCGGATGAATTTCCCGAAGCGTGACGAGTTGTTGTTCCGAACGGTCTGCGCATTCCCGAACGCCTCGAGAATTGGGTTTGCCCGTAGGATTTGTGCCGAGAGGTTTGAATGCTGAATCTTATTCTTGACGGGGGAATCTGAATGTGCAACAGCGGCAAGATATTGGATGACTTTCTTCGTGTTTTCCGTCTTTCCTGCGCCGGATTCTCCAGTGACAAGGATACTTTGGTTCTGTCCTTCGTCCACCAAGTTCCTAAATGCCTCATCTGCCATGGCATAAATATGTGGTTTTGTGTCTTCCCGGCTTCGTCCCCTATACATATTGATGTACTCATTGGTATAAATAGGCAGTGAGCAATAGGGATTGATGGTAACCAGGAAAAGACCAGAATAGGTATATATCAGATCGGCTTGGTATCGCATATGTAGGTTATGAACGACCGATGCTTCGTTTAGATGCGTTAGCTCGGCCATGTCGTCTGCCTTGTCAAACTTCGCGGGATTGACTTTATCGACATTCTCGCTATGAACTTCCCGTTGCTATGAATAGTATTAGCAAAGCCAGGGGAGGAAAAGTAGCTGATCTTACACTGCCATCATCGCATTGTACAAGGATTTGGCCTCCTTCGAGCTCCTCCACAATCCACCCTCGAATGAAGGCCGTACCAGGGTCCTTCAGCCAAACATACCGTTTACCCGAGAAGTCATTTTCGCCTTCGATTCCATCGATGGCCTTCGTTCTTTCTTGAGACTCCTCGGTTTTAATGAATGAAGGCGCAAAAGTATTCGAATTTGTGGTAGATATCTTTGAATCTGAGCGCTGTCGACTATGGACTGGGCCTTTTCCGAGCGTTTGAGTTGTTACTGGTGAATACGACTGATTTCGAGTGTGAGATGCCGAATGTGTCGGTGGTGGAGATCCTATCGAAGACGACGGTATTGAGCCAGAGTTGCTTTGATTATAAGGCGAGGTTGTTGCCCTTGCCCTTGCAAAGGGACTTGCACGCAATTGTGCAGAGCCATTCTGCGCCATTGAGGAAATGTCGTGGATGAAGCACCAGCTTTGAGAACGTGGAAGGCCCGTTACGAGCAGGCCATGAAGACTTTCAACAAACCGCAATAGTGGTGCTTAATAGCTGTGCCCCAATATCATCCAAATCATTAAATCCAAGCCTGCTTATGAATTGTTTGTCGTGGGGTT
The DNA here is from genome assembly GCF_001662655.1 of Pseudogymnoascus verrucosus. Lineage (NCBI taxonomy): Eukaryota > Fungi > Ascomycota > Leotiomycetes > Thelebolales > Thelebolaceae > Pseudogymnoascus > Pseudogymnoascus verrucosus. The sequence continues at coordinate 1,563,796 of NW_017263652.1, forward strand.
TATTGTTAGATGTTGACGTTCCCAAGTGTCACTTGAGGCTTATCGAGAAGTAAACAAACCCCATTAAAACGCGGTTGCCGTGCAGGGGTCTCACGTGATGCAGTGCCTTTAGTTCCGCGCTAACATCTCAGGCGCTAAGCGGACCAAGCGCCATGCAAATCACTCTGGTCTTTGTTAACATCTCAGCATACCTCCTCAATTACGCGCCTTTGTTCAACAAGAGAAGGAAACAGAGGATCGCGTCCATCCTGTCAGCAGAAATTTTGTTGTCCTTGATCCTCACCCGGGATTTAATCTTCGCGCGTTCCTCATCGAAACTGTAGACGGCATCCTAGTATACCTGCTAACATGATATCGCGGGTCATTGAGCTTCACGAAGAACCCTAATATCCCTTAGTTTAATACTAACTGAATGGGTGTAATTTCACGAGCGCAAGACCACAACTATCGTGCTCATGGCAGGATATCCCCCGCCACCCTCCTTTGGGCCAGCCCCAGGGCAGAGGGGCCAGGCAGTTCCTTTCCAATACTCGACGCCACAGAACACCGAATATGCATACGCCAGACCATCCCAATCGACAAATATGTCAGCGTTTGAACGAAACGCTACTACCCTTGCCCCTGGTCTTGAATATAACGCCAGGCCCCCTCCATTCAATCTGATTGCCCGAAATTCAGGAGCGCCTCCTCTCCCAATATATGGCGGGATAGACCCCAGTGCACTATACCAGATGCCAGTATGGGCTACACAGGTCAACCCCCATGGGGTTCAAAACCCGCTCGAGTCTTCAACGGTGGATGTTGTTTCTGGGCAAGGACCGTTCGCCTTGCAGCCTGAATCAGCGGCACAAGGTCGCGCTGGACCATCGGCGACTCGCCCGGGGCTACACGCCGCAGAGGAGGGCGAACTTAGCGAAGGCGAATATAAGGAGAACAGTGTGGAGGGCATTCCTGGACCAGCTCGAGGGGCGACAGGGAGCTATAATGACTATCGAAAGGATCGTGGACGACCTTCAAATGGAACGTCAAACCAAAGGCAGAGCAGTTTTGAGAAGATGACGCCTGTCCCATTGACCGGTACTTTTCCGCTACTTTTCGTTTGCATGCATGTTGCTAAATGATTTTAGATCCATATGGCCGGTCTCGAGATATGCACCGTCAAAGCTCGGATTCATATTCTCCGCCGTCCTCGGGTCCTGCTGCTTCAGTTATAGCAACAGGCCGGCAGCCAGACTGTATGTATTCCCCTCTGAAAGCTTTATCATCTTCTGATCAAAAATTAGTGCCACTTCAAGATGCAACAGTAAACTTGGCCCACAGACGAGAAGAAGAGAGACGGATGTTTGCCAAACAGAGAGGGGAATCAATGACAAACCACCAGGAACAAAATACAAAGCAAAGTCTAGACAACCGCGGTAGCCTCACTGCTACGTCTGCCAACCGTGCAAAATCAGTTCAGGATGCGAGGCGACAAGCACAAAATGCTGTTCTGAATCTCATACCATTAAAAGTGCGCTTCCAAAATTTCGTCGACGAAGGAATTGATGAAGAGATCATCAGAAGTGTTTTTGATGACATTGGCATGTCTTCATCTTATTCCTCCACTAAGCAACTAAGCGGTGGAATTGGACAAGCGCAACACACAGCTGGCTTTACCCCACAAGCGATTGCAAGTGCTGTGTCCGATTCTATTACTAGTGGCTCTCCTCAAATTCACTCCAACCTCAAAACAACCACCACCAATACGAATAGCAACAGTCAACAGACCACCAACAACGCTGTTCCAATAACAAACAAAGGTGAAGAGCGCAAAGATAGGATCGCTCGATTACTAGAAGAGAAAAGTAAGAAGCTATTGAACTTGCCACAGCCCATGTCGCCTGCTACCGCGATCTTGGCCGATAATGCTCTGGCAAATAAATCAACAGCTTCCCAATCTACGACTAAGGTGGATAAAGAGAAATTGCTAAAGCAAAAAATGGAGGCTCTCCAGAAATCACGGGAAGCACGGGCACAAAAAGCTACCGCAAAACAATCCGCTCCGTCTAGTATGGAGTCTGGGGCAACCGCTCCTGGCCAACATCACATCCCTCCATCCCAGATCACCCATCTTTCCGCCTCGGTGCCTATCACTTCACCACCTGACGATATTCGAACTTACTCGGCTTCCCCACAATATCCAGACCCCCAAACATCGATGCCTTCAATTCCAGGCCTTTTTCTTTCCGGTACAACCGGCACCTTACAACCAAACATACATCAGAGCACATCGATTATTCAAAATACCAATCTCCGTAAACGTCCTGTCGCGTCCGACTTCGATTCTAATGCCCCCACTAATACAACGTACAAACGTCCATTCGGCCACAACAGACATGATCAACGTTTGGTGATCGATGTCAGCGAGGAAGAATCTGACAACGAGTCCGCCGAAATGGAGATAGATGATCAAGTAGCTGATATATTGGCGCGGGACATTCAGGTAGCAAATCCATTAAGACCAGGCTTGCGGGATCTCCCTCCGCTTTCGGATTTCCCTCCTAAGAAATCATTCGCTGCTCCATCATCAACCCTCAGCACCCCGCCGAGCCATCAGGCTCCACAACGAACTTCTACCCGCCCTGAAGATCTCAAAAAGAAGGAATTTGAAATTCAGGAGATGAGAAGAAAGATTGCCGAAGCCGAACAACGGAAGAAAGCAAAGCTCGTTGCAAGTGGATCACAAACCCCTATGAATAAAACATCTACGCCAATCGAAGATAGATCAGCAAAGGATGCGAGTATATCAAACAAGATCCATACTTCGATTCATATCGAGCGTCTCATTGATGATGCTAGTCGGAAAATAGAGGAAGAGCAAGAAAAACTTGCACGGGCTCAGGAACTCGAAGAGCACAGTGCCAAAGATCTCAAGCAAAGAGAGTCGGAGCAAAGGCGCCAGCGTCGAGCTAGGATAGCTGCCGATCTTCCTGTTGTTGACGCAGAGGTCCAGGAATCACAGAGGAGACTTGCGGGTTTGAGAGAAGAAATGGAAAATTTAGAGCTTGCTGTTCAGAAACGATTGGAAGAAAAGCGCCGACTTGCCGAAGAAATGGAGAAACTGGGCCACGAGGTTGACGATCAACTCGAAGCCCAAAAAGACCACTTGATAAGCTTAACTGGTGATATAGGTATGGGGCAAGAAGGTATGTCTTCAATTTTTATTCCGTTGCAGTTTATGTCGACATTATTACTCTCCTTTCCACTCAAAAAAGATCTACCAGCTCATTCAATAGGTGATTCACAAGTGCTTCCAGAGCCGGTCGACGCAGCCTCCTTTCCAGTTGATACCAACCCGGAAGCTGTGGCAGCTCAAGAAGATATTTCAATGTCGGATTATCAGCCAAGCTCTGAATCGCCAGCTTCCCAGGAGCGGACGACAACTGAAGGCCTGGCCTCCAAAGAGCCAAGTCTTCCGCCCGCCGATGAAGAGTCATCTGGCAGCCAACCTCAACTACGTGATTCTATAGGCGAGGAATTATTACCACCGCCCAATTTACCAGATGGCCAGTCCCCTGAAGCCATTATGGCAGGTCTGCCTATTAAGCCTAGCTCTGAGCAAGATGCTGCCAATGCGGCTGACACCAATATCATGGAACCCCAGGCTTCACAGTTCAGCCTTCAAGCTCAAGATCAATTACGAACACCTCCGATGGACTTGAATATTGACGATACCCGTCCGCCCAGTCAACAAGATACAGAAGACGAGGTCGACATGGAAGAAAGCATTGCAGATGACGCAGAATCTACGCAATCCAAGGATATGGAAATCGATGAACCCTATCAGCCTGACCACGATTCAATTACTGATACCCAAGGCCAAAATACCCCGGTGCCTGAATCACTGGGCTTGGAGTCAAACCTTGCTAGCACCGCCGATGGCGATTCTGATACCTACGAACCTCCAGAGGCCACTCCTCCGTTAAGCACTGAGCTTATTGCTGCTGATTCTCCCCCATTTAGCCCACAATCTCCTGAATCGACCGAGGATACTCATAGTACTGACCAAGAGATGTCCTTAGCGCCAATTGATGGCTCAACTGAACCTACAGAACCAGTAGGGGCACAGCTATCCCAAATATCAAATGATGAAGTAGAAGTTTTCCTGCAAAACGTCGGGTAACTTGCACTGACGCTATCACAGGATAAAACCGAAAAAGCTCCGGCACAGAAGTCTTTTTTCACACCCTACGAGAGCCCTTTAAAGCGATTTAAAGCGTACCGTTTCCACCCCGAATTCACCAAGCAAGTCCCTGGCGGCTACAAGTCATTAACTTACAGTAACAACATTGATGATAGCAAAGAGCTTTGTCGGTTCGAGCTGGCAGGTGGTGTTTGTAACGACGTGTCATGCGAGTTCCAACATTTTCGAGATATTGTCCTTCCTGGTGCGTGGGTCGATGTCTCCGCCGTCCAAGGTCCCCCTTTTGCTTCGAGTTGCTCGTTTGACTAACTCTATGCGCTGCTGACATAGATGAGTTAATTCTGGTATCGCTTGGTGACAGCTCAGGCTACAAGGAAGAAGACAAGACGAGATTTATCAAAGGTTTGAAGGAAGTGCTTCAAGACCTGCGTATGTCCAAGATTCGCGATTTCCAGGTCATTGCCGCCAAGATTTGCACATTCCGACAAAACATGTTCGAAGACAGCTCCAAGGTCTTGCTGCTTGACAGTCCAGCCATCTAACGCAGGGCATCATACTCACACAGGGCGGCCATTCAATGCGTACAGACTACTGGCGAGGCTTTCGCCGCGCCAGATGTCTTTGATTCTAGCTCTTTAGAGCACGACGACCCAAGCTTCATACATTCCGTAACTTTCCAAAGTTCCCAATTTTCCTTTCTCTTTCAACAGACACATAAGCCAATTCTCGGTGGCATTTGCATGGCGGCGTTCACATAAACATTGCATTTGGTACACGGCTTGCTCTATACATGATATCCAACGGCGCGCGAGAGAAAGAGGAGGACGATGAAGCCTTGTAAATGTATTGTTGTACAGTACATAAGTGGAATACCATAGTTCCGATCGGGACGATCCATAGGCTAGGCAGTAATAAAAATGATCCATTCAATACCATACTTCTCCCATGGTAAAAGTTTCCCTCTGCCTTTATTAGTTGTTAATAACGTGGTGTTGAATTTCATAACTTTCTTCGTCATCTACTAGGCCTTGCTGAGTGAGAAGTCTGAAGTAGCTTCTTGGCGTTAAAGCTTTAGAGGGGTCCAACTGCGGGTGTCTGACGTCAAAGCACGACCAGTACACCCCCGCCCTCAACAATTGTCAATAGATGCACGTTAATTAATCTGCATTGACAATGAAGCAGCGATTTTCTTCCCTAGATGTGAAGGCAAGTTTGCACTGTCGCTCTAATAGGCCCTTGCTAATGGTTGCGCAGGTCATCGCCCATGAGCTCTCGAACAGCCTGGTCACTTTGCGTCTTGCCAATGTCTATGACTTGTCCTCGGTACGTTTAACACACAGGATACTACAAGAACTACGCTAACAGTTGGCATAGAAAATATTTCTGCTGAGGTTTGCGAAGCCAGATGATAAGAAGCAGATGATCATTGATTCCGGCTTCCGATGCCATCTGACGAGCTTCTCGAGAGCAACCGCCGCATCGCCTTCAGTCTTTGTCACGAAGCTACGAAAATTTCTCAAAACTCGTCGAGTAACCGCGGTCTCTCAAATTGGAACAGACAGGATAATCGAGTTTCAGTTCAGCGAAGGGCAATACCGACTATACCTAGAATTCTACGCTGGTGGAAACATCATCCTCACCGATAAAGAGTTGAACATCTTGACGTTGTTGAGAACAGTGCCTCCGGGGGAAGGACAGGAAGAACAGCGTATAGGACTTCAATATTCGCTGGAGAACAGGCAAAATTACCTCGGTATCCCGCCTCTGACCAAAGACAGGCTGCAGGCCGCATTACAAAAGGCTGCGGAGCAAAGCGAGAATGCACCTGCTCAGAAGAAGCAGGGTAAGAAGGGCATTGATTCGCTCAGGAGGGCTCTGGCAGTCTCTATAACAGAATTTCCACCGCTACTCGTGGACCATGCCATGAAGGTTACGGATTTCGATCCTACTCTCAAGCCAGCTGACATCGCAAACAACGACACTCTGCTGGACCACCTGTTGCGGTCATTGGCAGAAGCAGATCGCGTCGTGAAGGAAATTACGAGTTCAGATGTCGCGACTGGATATATAATTGCAAAGAAACAAGAAAGAAGTGACAAGGTCGCTTCTGGGGATGAGGAGACTGAACGACAGGCCCTGCTATATGAAGACTTTCACCCTTTCAAGCCGCGGCAGTTTGAAAATGATCCGGGCTGTACATTTGTACCATTTGAGGGCTTCAATAACACGGTTGACGAATTCTTCTCGTCTATAGAAGGACAGAGGCTAGAATCGCGCCTTCATGAGCGAGAGGTGACCGCGAAGAAGAAGCTTCAGGCTGCGAAAGACGATCAACAAAAGCGACTGGGCGGTCTCCAAGAAATTCAAACTCTAAACGAGCGCAAAGCTGGAGCCATTGAAGCTAACGTGCAGAGAGTTCAAGAAGCAACTGATGCAGTAAATGGCCTAATCGCACAAGGGATGGATTGGATAGAAATAGGCAAGTTGATCGACATCGAACAGAAGCGACGGAATCCAGTGGCCAGCATAATCAAATTGCCTCTGAAATTGCATGAGAATACAATCACGCTACTCTTGGATGAGGAAATCTTTGTTGAAGACTCGGATGATGAGGCATACGAAACTGGTAGCGATGTCTCTGATAGTGAGGACGAAGCACCCATAAAGCAGGCAGCGAAGAAAGTAGTAGACAAGCGTTTGACTATTGATATCAATCTTGGTGCCTCCCCGTGGAGCAATGCTCGAGAATACTACGGACAAAGGCGTTCAGCTGCAGAGAAAGAGAAAAAGACACTGGAATCGTCGACTAAAGCTTTGAAGAGCACATCTCATAAAATCGAGCAGGACTTAAAGAAAGGATTGAAGCAAGAGAAGGCTATCCTGCGCCCGGTGCGAAAACACATGTGGTTTGAGAAATTCACGTGGTTTATCTCATCCGATGGGTATCTGGTTCTAGGTGGACGAGACGCTCAACAGAACGAGATTCTCTACAAACGATATCTCCGGAAGGGTGACGTATATGTTCACGCAGACTTGGATGGTGCCACAAGTGTTTTCATTCGAAATCATGAATCGAGAGTTGACGCTCCTATACCACCATCAACGCTATCACAAGCCGGCATACTTGCAGTATCGTCATCTTCTGCCTGGGAATCGAAGGCTGGGATGCCCGCATGGTGGGCCAATGCCGATCAAGTCTCCAAATCCGCGCCGACTGGGGATTATTTAAAACCCGGAAGCTTCGAAGTGCGAGGCAAGAAGAACTTTCTGCCTCCCGCCCCCCTGCTTCTGGGATTCGGGGTAATGTTCCATGTAAGCGACGAAAGTAAGGCAAACCACATGAAGCATCGAGTGCATGGTAGCGGAAGCCCTACCAGTACAAGTGCTAAGGGACCTGAAAGCACTGTGAATCCAACACAGCCTGGCATTGACGATGAAGATAACCAACGTAATGCGTCGGATGAAGATGATGAAGAAAGCGAAGAAAACAATGGCACATTTACCGCCGAATCCAGGCAAAACCCGCTGCAATTCACCGGCAGCCACGGCCCTGACGTGTCACAATCTCAGCAAGGCGTGGACCCAACAACATTGACTAGCCTACAAAACTTATCTGTAGATGACGAAAAGGCACCAGCGACCGCCAATGATGACAACCAGACACCCAAAACCCAGCCATCTCCTATAGACGTCGATGATACGAAATCTAAAGCTAGCGCAGAGTCTTCGTCAGAAGAAGGTGCAGCCACACCGTCGTCGACATCCACGAAGCAAAAAGGCCAGGCCCCACTGCCTCGAGGCAAGCGCAACAAACTTAAGAAGGCCTCTCAGAAATACAAGCACCAAGACCTAGAAGACAAGCTCGCAGCGCAGGCTCTTACGGGTGCCACCGCAGGTGTCAAGAAGGCAGAGGCAGAAGCCGAAGCTAAGAGGGCCTTGGAGGCTGAGCGGGAGTTCAATGAACAGCGGCGAAAGGCCCAGCACGAGCGCACGCAGCAAGAGATCGCCAAGCATGAGGAAGCGCGCAAGGCAATGATGGAAGCTGGCGAGGACATTGTCGATGAAGAGGCCGATGAGGCTGAGAAAGCGGTGTCCCTCGATACGCTAGTCGGAACGCCGCTTCCTGGCGATGTCATCCTGGATGTCATTCCTGTGTGTGCACCCTGGACGGCAATGGGGAAGTATAAGTATAAGGTCAAGTTGCAGCCTGGTCCCATGAAAAAGGGCAAGGCGGTGAAGGAGATCTTGTCGAAGTGGGGTGTGGATTCTCTTGTGAAAGCTTATGTGGATGAAAACAGCAGTGATGTGGAGAAGATGTGGCCAAGAGAAGTTGAGCTTGTAAAGGGCTTGAAGGCGGAGGAGATTGTGAATGTGATACCTGTAGGAAAGGTGGCCATTATGCTTGGTGGAGGTGCATCTGGGGCGGCGCGGAAAGGAGGGGGAGCTGGGAAAGGGAAGGGTGGGAGAGGCAGTAAGAAGCAGAAATAATTAGAGTATATAAAGACTGCATATATATTGGATAAAGCTAGATTCGATAATATGCACATATTCAATACTATTCTGCTATTGAACCTATGAATTAATTCCTCCTATAAATACCGTCGAAAACAGTGTTCGGCACAGATCGTAGATGACCCGACCTGATCCGGATCATGATCCGGATCTATCCTATCCGTCATAATTTTGGCGTATCCGTGAGATCCGAGGATAGATCCGGATCATACGGATATTGCCAAGAATAGCCAAGAATAGCTAAGGCTGCATAATAAACGTATAATTAATAGCTAAGGCTGCATAATAAATGTATAATTAATTCTAGCAAAGACGCTTTATCTGTATATATTTTAAGCCTCATTTTTTAAGAGATCCGGATCTGATCCGGATATATCCGTTAGATATTAGACGGATCATGATCTGACCCGTGAGGGCTACGGATCAGATCCGGATCACGATCTGCCGAACACTGGTCGAAAATAATTAATTATAATAGTTAAATTATTTATATTTTGTAAATTAAACTAACGAATAGCTACATTCATATTATTAACCGGATATGTTAACAGGCCTGAATGTTAATAATGCATTTCAAGTGGCATTAAATGAGCAAGTGGGAAAAGATGCGACTGCTATAGTCGTCGGCTCGTTGAAGGTAAATGAATGTGAAGTGCTGGTATTTGAGTTACATGGTTCTATACCTAATCGTCGTCCTTCATACTCTACTCCACAGGAATCAAACGCCATTCTCGACGCCAGCCCATGCGTCATCATGCCCCGCAGTCTCGGATCGCCATCATAAATCAACACGCACCCGCTAACAAGACTCACTGCTCAAACTCCACCACCCGACTCTTCCCCGACGCCGTGCTCGCGCTCCTCGAGCGCGACGCACTGCTAGTTGGAACCTTCAAGTCATCCATCGACACCTCCCCAACACCACCTCCCCTACTACTCCCCGCCTCCGCATCCGCACCTTCTAACAAATCGCGATCCTCAGACCTCACAGACCTCCGATCTGTATACGCGCTCGGGCTCGGCTTGCTATAGTCCTCGACCTCGTCTTCATCCTCGTCCTCATCACGTTGCAGAGCATTCTTCTCGATATCCTTCTGCGCCTCGTCGACTCTGCGTCGCACCTCAGCCGCGACTCTCATACCATCCGTCACAATATTGTCTAGCACACCTCGGAGCCCCTTTCCAGGAGGCACCGCACCAGCTGATCCCGAGCCACCAACACCCGGCACGATGCTAGGGGCGCGCGCAAAGCCCAGGTTGGCGAAGGTGGTTAGGTTCGAGGAGCGTGTGACTACGGCGTCGTTGGCGGAGTCGAGGGTGTGGAAGGAAGCTGGGAAGGATGACTCGAAGAACTGCTCTAGTAGCTCGTCGGCGAGGACTACCATGCGGAAGGTGGGGAGGGTGATGTGGAGAGGGTTGGATGGATCGAGGGCTGCGTTCGCGGCCTCGGATTGTTGCTTAGACACTGATCGTTGGGAGCTACGCTTGTTGCCAGGCGTTTTGGGAAGTTTCTTGCTCATGCCGTTCTCGGGAGGGCTTAAATCGAGGAGGTCCTCCTCTTCGTCGGAGTCGTCCCCTATGCCAAAAGAATCAGGTTGTGGCATATCATCGTCGTCGGTCTCCTCGGCGACTTCTTGTTGGTTCTGAGGATGATCTGGGTCGGCGTACTCGAAGCACCTCCTGATAAATGCACTTACACTGCTTAGGAATCGTTCATTAGATGTTCCGTGAGGGCCCTCTAGCGGAGTTGAGCCATGTGTCCCAGACGGTGTCAATGAGCCTTCCAACCCGCGTCTCGAGAGGAAGAGCAAAGCTTCTGATATCCTTAGAATCCCTTCTCGGTCGACCTTTCCATCACCGTCGTCATCGTAAAGCTCAAAGAAATATGTGATGCTGCCCATAATATCACGCGTCCCCTTTATATGTGCAAGGCCCGTAACAACATTCGACAACGTTAGGGCTGAGTTCATATCCACATCCCACCGCCTAAATAATCTCTGCATAAACTCGTGATCGGCTGGCACAGGGTTTCCTGCACCCCATGGCGAAAGTGAATTCTCCCTACGCCGTATGCTGCCAAAATATGATTGCTCTCTGGGTGTATCCTTCTCAGGTGGTGTTGGCGCATCCGATACCGCCCATCGACATATCCCGGCAAGGAACTCTCGGAAGCCATCGTAGTCCATCAGGGTTGGACTTGGGCCCAACCCAACACGGCCCTTCTCGATGCTCTGCCTGTCGCTGAACACCAATTCCGACGTCTTACTCTTCAGCGCCTTGGCGCGTCTCTCTACTTCCTCTTGTATCATCTGTGCACGCTGTTGTCGCTCATATAAGATGCCGTAAAATCTATCGTATAATGCACCAAGCTCCTCCACGCTTAGGCGCTTACTATCAGGACCGAGATTGCGAATCGAAGTCCGCTTAGCAAAGTTTTCTATGTTGTTTAGAACGGTGTCCTTGTGCTGCATTCTCTCGTCGGTGATGGTCGTCTGGGTAATCGCCGAGAACTCTTTAAACGCAACAACCATAAGCTCCTGGAAGCGAGTGACTGCTCGAAGTTTAGGGTTTTCCGACTTTGGATGTGCCGATTCGTCCAGTGTTGCAAAATACGTCTTCAGCACAGAAATAAAGGCTCCATCATCCGTGGCGTCAAGAAGCTCCTCGCCGTTGATTCGTAAAATAGCCAATCCAACCTGAAACAGAACCTTGGGGCCTTCCAGGAAGAAGACATCAAGGACTCGGAAGGCGAATACCAAAGGCATGGAGTTGATATACAACGATAGAAACCATGGAAGTGAAACAACGGAAAGCTGTACGTCCGCCTTCACAAGGTGGTCCCAAAGGATTGGCATTGTCTTTTCGACAAGCGATTCGAAGACCCTTTGATCAAGGAGTGTGCCATACATCGTTGTTGAGTAGTATCCAGGAAGTAACCTGTCACACAGGACCGAAAGTAAGTAAAATGCCTGCGCGTCTGACATATAAATCAGAAGAGCTGCAACCACGATGTTCATCGCCTGGCAGTACCCAACCTCCTCGTCGATCCAACTGTAGGCGGTCAGAACTCTTCGTAACCGCTCGATCCCCTGTTCGCTCTGGAATCCAGGGTATTCTGGTAAGCTTCGATTCAGATCCTTCTCGATCTCGTCGATGGCCAAGGACTCCCTGCCTTCAAACTTTGATAACGTATCCTCAAACAGATTTGGCGATTGAAGGCGCAGATATAAACTCCCACTTGTCAATTCCCATATTTCTCCCCTTAGCCTATTCGGCAGGCCCACCCTCACAAGTTTATGGAATGTAGGTTGTCGTATTAATGTGACGTTCCTCCCGTTCTCTCTCAGGTACTCTGCCCACAGGCGCATCTTACTCCTATCCCTCAGTTTCCTCGCATCACCCGGATATTTGAATTCTGCGTTCATGCCCAGACCTGCATCTGGCGCTGGGTCCTCCTTCTGCGGGTCGGGCCTGAGGAGAAACTCCGAATAACACTCTGCGACCACCTTCTTCAGCTTTCCCACCTCGCCGATTGCACCCTTGAGCCCCTTCTTTAAACCATCACAAAACCGCTCGCATTGTTGACGACTTCCGGCCAATTGCACTGTAATCTTTTGTAGCGAAGGTGAAGCTTTCGAGGAGTCTTTCGAGGCAGCGCTGCCCATCCCATTCCAGGTAGTGATAGCAAGGGCAAACTGTAGTTTGTTAGAGTCTATTCTGACAGACGGGTATACACATAATTACCTGGTAGCTCTGGCTATGCAGTCTTTCTACCCTCCGAATCGCGCACAGCGGCAGGGTAAACCCGTTCCCTCCAGGTCCAGCCCCGTGTGTTTGCCCATTAAACCCCGAGCTTGTGGTTGTGCTCGCCGTCTGCAGGAAACTTGTCGGCTGGGTCGAGAAGCAGAGGTAGCTTTCGCTCAGATGGAGCTTGCCCGCATAGTGGTATCCGCGATCCCTATCCTTATCTTTCTCGCGCTGTGTAACGTTTGCGGCATACTGGACGGCGGGGCTGACGGTAAGCTCAGCAGTGATCTCCTGGAGAGGGTTCTCGGAGTCAGGAAGGCGGAATTGGCTGCGGAAGAGAGTAGATTTTGCGGGATTCCGATCAGAAGACGATAGGTTGAGTGCTTGGGTCGGATCGATGAGGGTCTGCGCGGATTTCACGAGGGAGCTGAGGCTGAACATGGCTCTCCGTTTGAAGCTTGTTTGTGTGAGAGCGCGCTCGAGTTGTAAAGCGTACTTAGGAGAATGGGGGCTCCAGATGGCGTAGTGGCGCCCTCATGAGTAGGATAACGAAAGATGTGTATACAGAGGAGTAATGTTGTGGAGGTTAGAGCGTTGTAGTAATGTTGATATGGTCGCCTATCGATATCAGCCACGCCGTCGCCGCCTCCGCCGTTTGAGGTTTCGGTACAGGACGGGGGCTCGGAACATTCATGCCGGGGATGCCACAAAACATAGGCCTCGACTTTAGGTCTAAATCGGTAGGTATGTCTTGATCTTACGTACAAAATCTGGCATATTATACATACCTGCAATATACACTCTAGCGATTGGTCTAAACAACGTAAACGGCCACCGAAGAACCCGTGGGAATTGAACAGTTCCTGACGTGATCCGTTTCACTATATATATGACTGGGTAGCAGCTGAGATCTCACTGCACATTCATTCAACAACATCATCAACCGCGCAGTCAAGAAAAAGAATATATCGATGCTGATTAGCATTGACTCGGAGGCTATGTCACGCCACCAGAGTATTCTAGGTTTGGGGTTTCTCTCTGTCTTCTTGTTTGGCTCTCTGGTTCTCCGGTCCACTCATTCGTTCTATCAGTTCTCCCTTTGATCCTCTGCTCTGCCTTTTCCTCTTTTCTCTCTCCATTATCTCGCCTGTATTCTTACTTTTTCTCTCTTCTGTTCTTTTGAGGAAGAGTGATATAAATACACATACATGTCGTATCAAGCACAGCCGAGCAGGGATACCCCGCGTTAGTGGCCAGGCGCGCACCTGGTGCATGTTGGATGCCCACGTTGTCGCGCAGAGCTGAAACAACGTCAAATTGTCCCTAAGGAACCCGAAGATATCGCCGCGCTCAAATCCCTGGATCTATTTCTAGACAAACAATAATCAATGCGGAAATTATTTAAAAATAGAGGGGTCTTCCGGAGGGACAAGGTCGAGGCTGAGGCGGCGACTACACCGAAGGGAACAGTTCCGGCGGCCGATGCAACCCTTCTGGCACACAAGCCCGACTTGTACTCCACGGAAGGATCTATCGGGATGAAGGTCGTGGCTGAACCTGGCGATGCTGTTGTTGAGTATGTCTATTTCTATATCCCATCTGCATGTGCTGCCCAAAATTGTGGACAAGGACTCATCGTAGGCCAGTTGCTCGCAGCCCCTGGTATTGACGTTAACGCTGCTAATACGGCCGGCAAGACGCCGCTATGGGAAGCTGCAAGTCGCGGTTATGAGGCAACCGTAGCCCAACTGCTCGCTGCCCCTGGTATTGACGTTAATGCTGCTGATAACATCTTCGACCCCAACTGGGAGAGCTGGTGTGGCACTTGGGAGAGCGCCGTCTCGCCGCTCTGGAAGGCTGCAGATCAAGGTCGTGCGGCAGTGGTAGCTCAGCTTCTTGCTGCCCCTAACATTGATATTAACGCTGAAAGTGCGGATGGCATAACGCCGCTCTGGCAGGCTGTAAGAATGGGGCGTAAGGACGTAGTAGGCCAGATGCTTGCTGCCCCTGGAATTAAAGTCAACATTGCAACTACGGGAGCAGGTATAACGGCGCTCAATTGTGCTGCAATTAGGGGGAGTAAGGAAATTCTAGACCAGCTGCTTGCTGCCCCTGGTATTGACGTTAATGCTGCTAGCAAGTCCGGCCGAACGCCGCTAATCTCTGCTGCAAGTTATGGGCGCGAGGGGGTCATAGGGAAACTACTCGCTGCTCCAAGTATTATCGACAATGCTGTTAATGCTGCTAACGAGAACGGCGAAACGCTGCTCTGGTTGGCTGCGAGATATGGTAATGAGGTTGTCATAGGCGAGCTGCTCGCCGTCCCTGGCATTAACGTCAATGCTGCTAACAAGGACGCACAAACGCCGCTCTTTATTGCTGCAAGTGAGGGGGACGATGAGGTTGTAGGCCAGCTGCTTTCTGCCCCTAGTATCGATGTTAATGCTGCTAACAAGGATGGACAAACACCACTCTGGCATGCTGTATATTGGGGTTATGAGGCAATTATAGCCCAGCTGCTCGCTACCCCTAGTATTAACGTCAATGCTGCTGGAAAGGACGGCCACACGCCACTCTGGCTTGCTGCATGTGAGGGGTACAACGGGCTTGTAGGGCAGTTGCTCGCTGCCCCTGGCATTGACGTTAATATGACAGACAGTTCCGGCAATACCCCACTCATGTATGCTGCGTCTAATGGGTATGAGGCCATTGTAGGACAGTTGCTTGCTGCTCCTAACATCGACATCGACTATGTCAATACTCGGTACAGCATGACGGCGTCATCTCTTGCCCAAAGCTGTGGCCAGGTGGGCACTCTAAAGTTATTAGAAAGTAGAATAAGGTGTGGTGGCTGAAAGTCTAGTCAAGGATTCTGCATATCCGCCTATGTTTGCAGCAACTGCAAGTCTCACCTTGGGCGATAATTGCTAGTATCGATCCCCAGATACGACAGCCTATCCTTAGACTTGTGGGTGCAAATATACTTCGAGGCTCTATATTTTGAAAAATGAATCTGAGGCGGTTTTGAATCTATGCAATGCACTCTGGTTTTGCCTATGGTATGGATATGAAAGTGACAGTTGCTGGCAAAAACGTTATGGATTACTGTACACACATAAGTAATTAATTACCACGCGGGCGGCATCTTCAAGGAGAAATTAACGAGCCCACTTTATCTGTGGATGGACAACATAACCGGAACAAGGCAGGCTCCACATCAGTACAGCATCAGTGGTTTAGTGGTAAAATCCATCGTTGCCATCGATGGGCCCCGTGTTCGATTCACGGCTGATGCATTTCAATTAAGAAGCTCCAATTCGGAGTGTATATATTTTGCAATTTTTGATATTTTGGTTGTTGTGTGTGTGAAGTTCTTGCCGAGAATGAAAATTTTCGACGTCTGGGCGGTCTTTGGGGATTAATATTTTTTTAAACATAGATCTGCAGATTGTGGAGGCCAGAGTCCGCCCCATTAATGTTAAATCGCAAGCTGCAAGTTATTTTGTCGGCCATCAGCTCTGAATGATGGGCGAGAGGATCTCTCAACCGCAATTTTTATCGTCGGTGATCACTTGGCTTCTAATTCTGAATATCAGTAGATTCCCAGCCTCCCCCCGCAAGATACTGAGACTCCGGCATGATGGGTCGTTCCCAAGGCATATAACTAAGAACCTTGATTTCTGCCATAGTACGGACGGGTTTCAGTAAAGGCTTCCTCCGATACTTATCAATCCTCTCCGCCATCAATTCTCGGTTTCTTTCCTTAACCTTCGTGCTCAAGATCCAATTCCTCGCTGGCTTCCAGTCGAGAAAAAGACAACGGATGAAGTTCCTGACTTGCCACTCTGGGGCTCCTCCATTGTCAAGGTTAGTCCTGATCTGTTCTCTGCGCTGGTCAAGGAGGGCGTTGAGGTGGTCTTCGATCGTGGGGATGAAGATGGGGATATCTCTCCTCATGATTTTAGCTCGTGCTTGGATAGGTAGCAAGAGACGGAGATTCCTTTCTTCGAAGTATCGAAGGAGTGGTGGCCCGAAGCGTCGACATGGGTCCCGGTGGTACTCTTCTTCGAGGAGCACGCTGTCTCGTACGTAGACATCAGATACTTCGATTTTGTGGCAGCCAACAAAAAGGTGGTACAGTTCTTCTGGCCATAATCGGATATATTCAAATTGTGGATCTAAGAAAGTAGCTTTGAGCCAGGCGTCCCGAACATGAGTTTCGTTTCTCGTGGTTTGACCATAGTTTTCGGAGATTTCCCAGTCATTAGTTTCGACAAGACCATCTACGAGGGTTTGCAAATGTGTCGGTCGAACTAGTACATCGATCTCCTTCCGTGGGGAATTCCTACTGCCACTCCATATCATCGCCAAGGTGCTGACCAGTATAAAAGGCTGGCCGTGACGTTCGAAAACTGAGAGCGCGGTATCTAGATACCCCGGGCACACAGACCATAAGTCACTAATAAATTCTGGATTTAAATTGTTGGTATCGAGAAGCGACGACTGCTCTGATGGGCGTATAGACTCCATCCCATCGAGCGTTTAGAACACCACATGCAAGAGATAGGTGAGTGCGTCGGTATTAGCAAGCATGTCCGTCTCAAAATAGAAATTTAGGTAGCGCAAACGCTTATTATAAGAAATAGTTATTAAATTAAGGGCTAGGGATAGACTATAATAGAGCCATCCGGCTAACTAAGAGACGTGAAAGATGCATATGAAACCACTTTCCAAACGTAATTCTCATTAACACGTGACCTATATATATCTTCTGGATTATGTTCATCTCTTCTGAAAATATCTATTGTCAAATATGATCATAATGCGGAGAATTATATTATTAGTTGCTTGTTATAGTGGCCAAGCTTTCTTATTCCCCGACGGAGCCGTATTCTCCGTCTTCGCCTGGGAAGATCATCATTAGCAAATTTGCCAGGGCCCAGCACTATAGGCGAACATAAATAGTTGGTGGAAATAGAGGAGGAGAGCGTGCATAACGTGGAAGCATCCTTAATTTACAGCAAAGTCATGGCGGGGATTTGTTATCATGGGGTAAGGATCGAACCTTGGGGTTTTTGGAAAAGTATTTATTCTGCATGCTGGCGCGCTCAATAATAAAAGATGATACATTGGAGAAGATTGATATTTGTATTTCAAATCGATTGACCATCTAACCTTCACGATGGTTGAAACATACCTTCTGCGTCCTGCCGTTCTCTTGGCCGTCTTGTTCACTGGTAGCCAGGCCAAGGATATTTACGTCTCGCCAACCGGCAGTGGCTCCGGGACTTCCACCTCGCCGTACGGCTCCATCCAATCTGCCGTGAACGCCGCTGTTGCCGGTGACAACATTCTGCTACGTGCCGGAACGTATAAGCCGACGACGAATATCCAGATCACGAAGAGCGGAACCCGCACGGCGCCCATTACTCTCCGGTCATATGAGAAAGAGAAGGTCATCCTTGATGGCGAGTCTCTGCCAGGGTATGTCTTGCTCTTGATAGTCTTTTTATCCTATGATCTGACTTCTGTTACTAGGACCCCCTACGGCCTAGATGAATCCCTGCCGAACAAGGAAAGGGGCATCATGCATATTGAGGGTGGTAATTACTGGAAGTTTTACAACCTTGAGTAAATTGCAATGGCCACATTGATTACACGAAGAGACTGACCATAGTAGACTAATCAACGGACCCTATGGTATCTACTCTCGGGACTCTTCTCATAATTACTATGAACTTCTCTCCACTCATGATAATTACGAATCTGGCTTTCAAATGCAGGGCACCGCCTCTAACAACACTATCATCTACCTTGACTCCTACCGCAACCGCGATCCTCGCAAAAATGGCGAGTCTGCTGATGGCTTTGCCTTGAAGGAGGGCTCTGGGGAGGGTAATGTGCTTCGTAATGCCCGTCTGTGGGACAATGTCGACGATGGCCTCGACCTCTACATGTTCGGATCGCCCGTGACAATTGAGGAGGTATACTCGTGGGGCAACGGCTTCAACCTTTGGGGATTCAGCGACTTCAATGGCGACGGCAATGGATTCAAACTCGGCATCACGAACAACCCACCCGCCAACCATATTGTGCGCAACTCAATGGCTTGGGGCAATGCGAAGAAGGGATTCATCGACAATGGGAACCCAGGGAGCCTGAAGGTTGAGCGTAACACAGCATGGAATAACGGTGACAACGGCTTCACCTTCCGTAGCTCCTCGTCAGCAATGACTGCCAACATCGCGACCAAAAACGTCAATGCCCAGGTTAGCTTGACGGGACCTGTGGTGGCATCGGGCAACTCGTGGCAGATTGGCGGAGACTGGTCTGATAGTGCATTCAAGAGTGTCAACTCGGCGACTCTAAAGGGCGCTCGAGGTGCTGATGGGCGAGTGCCAGCGAGTGATTTCTTGATACCTGTTTCTGGCCAGGCTATTGGAGCTACCACAAGACAGAATGTGTGAGCTAGAAGCTTGAGTGTTAAAGGAATAAAAGATAAATCAAGATCTTGATACTTGAGATCCCAACGAAGGACACCTTTCCTCCATGGTAGGTGTACTGCAACCTAGATTGTATTTGGGGAACTCGGGAATGAGCCTTGGGATACAGGCGCATTTGGCCCTCAGATGGCAGGTTTCCCTGGCCGCTCACTCCGACTCCGCGGTTGGCTCGGGTTCGGTGGTGGCTTCTGCCCCTGTATGCAGCCACTGAATTCCATCACAACTGAAGCTGAGAGCCTTTAGCTCGTCGGCATCTTTGTGGGTCCGCCCGAGGTCTATATAATATGTACGTAGGCCCGTAGTTAGTATGGTAATTCAATTGATCCATTTATTCTATACACTATAGTCTACTGTTGAGCTTCTGCCCTTTTATGTGTATCCCTTAACGCCTGCCTTGTACTTTTGGACCGTAGGCATCTAGAGCAGCAACGCATACATCACGCACCAATTAGGGTATCTAACTATACAATACAGCACCTCTCGCACAAATATGCCCACTCCCTACCACTCGTAGCCTCCCGCAACAGCAGCGATCCCCGCAAGCGCAGCCACCCACATCTCCGCGCTCAAGCGTCCCATCCCACCACTCGGCGCGTCCGTCGATGTCGGAGTCGCGCTTCCCACAGCCGTTTCCGCGAGGGTCGTAGCCGCTAGCTTCGTCGCGGTCGAAGCCCCCGTAACCGCCAGCCCCGTCGTCATCAACACCCCCGTAGCCGCCAGCTCCGTCGTGCTCGACCCCCCCGTAGCCACCCCCGTCGGCGCCAGCTCAGCAGTCATAAGCGCTTCGGCATAGCATGCACCAACGACATAGGTGTCTTGAATCCACCTCTCGCCGTCTCCATCACGCCACCGGCCATGCTCCCAAGTATTAGGGCAATTGTCCCTCATGTAGACAAGCGCAGAGCTATGCTCCATCCACCATGAGTACGCCTGGCTAGCGTATATCGAATAGGCCGGGAGGACGCTTGTCGGCGCAGCAGTAGTGAAGCCGCACCAGTCTGACGCGGCATAGGACGGGCATCTGTCAACGTCGGTGGCAGTAACAGTAGCAGTAGCAGTGATGCATGACTTGTACAGCTTCCAGCCGTAGAATTGGATCTCGTCGGCCAGAGAGCCGGTTGGCTTGGGCACGTCCAAACCCTCCTGGGTTAGGAACTCGGTAGGACAACCCTCTGGGTCGACGGCTCGGGGGGCGCGGGTGATGGCCGCTGGGACGGTCTCTGCACTGGTCGCGGTGACGACGCAGGTTGTGAGGGCAATCAGGAGGAGGGTAGGAGGATGCATGTTGGCGACGTCGCAACATATATCTAGGAGACACGTTTGCGGCAAGGAATTAGAAGGAAAACACTTAGGCCTGCGGCGTAGCAGCTAGCAGCCGCCGCGTCAAAAGCACAATTTTTGCCAAGAAGCTCATCTCCGCACCCAAGCCAGATCGTTCACAGCGTCGCCTCTAAATCTGCTTGTTGAGAGCAATTGCGAGATTCTGGGAATTACACACAAAATCGTGTGATAATCTCCGGTTCCCGTGATAAGCTCCTACGGGCAGCCAGACAGATGCTTCGGCAGCAGTAGAGTACAGCATATGGGGCAATATAATTAATTGAATTACTACCTAATCTACGGGCTACGTACAGTATTTGTAGGCCTGGGGGAAACCCCCAAAGCCCTGAAGAAGTTGCTTCTTCTGCCCCCTGGCTGTGGTGAGACATTGAGTGTAATTACCACCCAATGCCCAAGCCAATAGGGGAGCCGGACAATCCCACGGAGAAAAGTGGCCATTTTGGCGGTAAAAGCCTGCCGTATCCCACGGGAATGTCGGTTTCCCCCAACACTGTTAGTGACGAGTACTGTGCGCCGGCCCCAACCATCATATGTGCCAATACGCGATTGGCCTACAACAAAGCATCAGTGGTTTGGTAGTATAAATCCATCGTTGCCATGATAAATACATGAAGTCTTTCGGGCCCCGTAACGCCGGTTTATATCTCCTGGGTGTCTCTTCTGTGAATCTTGAAAAGCAGCAATTTCTGGCGCTTGGCCGCCTGAACATGTGTTTCCCAAAAGCTGCCTTCAACAGCAGCCATAACACGTAGCATATCCTTTGCTATCATCATGTTGGAGATAGGACCGTGCGTCGTACAGTAAAGACACAATAAATGTTATTTATAGTTTCTATATCCTGCTAAAGCAGAAACAACTTGCTTAAGTTTTAAGTAGCAGCATTAGCATCTATGTGCTCCATTTCTAGACCTTTTGTACACAGTTGACGTTTATAACGAGGCAAACTAAGGCTTAAACATATACTCTCTAGTAGTCACTGTGCATAAACCTCGAAAACCATATAAGTAAATTCTATGCCGAATTAAAAGGTCGCGTGAGTGAAGTCAAAGTCAAGAAGGCAAATTTCCGCCAACAACAGCATACACCGCATTAACGTAGGCCGCAGTGCTTTCGTTTCCTAAAGTACCAACCCCCATCTTGTTCATGGCATAGCTGATCGTCATCCGCCGATCCAAGTCCATGACTACTGTCGACCCACCCCAACCACACCAGAAACAGATGCGGCCCTCTGGAACCCACGGCACTGTCTGCGGCACGGGCAGGCCAACTCCCAAGCCAAATCGCAAGAACGTGCCAAGAACTAGGTCTTGACCGCGGATCCGTTCGTGCATCATTTGGTCCACGGTCTGAGGCGATATATACTGCTTTCCATCCACTGTCCCTGCCAGCGATACGATTGATCCAATGCGGCACAGCGATCGAGCATTCCCAAATCCATTTGCGGCGCCTACCTCAGCTTCTCTGAACTCCCGTGTTGATGAATATTCGGCTTTGATAACGGGGCCACACATGGCTCTAACCATAATACTATTTGGATCAAGGCCGTCTAGAGGTATCGCCGGCGGTGCGATAACATCTGCAGTACGCGGATAGTCTTTCTCTTCGAGTCCGAGACGGAAGTCTGCTTCTAAGGGAACCGTAATCTCATCGGCTATGAACTGTTTGAGCGTCTTCCCTGTTATCCGACGGACTAGTTCGCCTACGAAATGGCCCTGATTGAAAAGATGGTATCCTGAGTGTTCTCCGGGGGTCCACCAGGGCGACTGCTGTGCTAGTTTCTCTGCTGCGCTTTTGCTGGAATAAGTCTCTTGAATGGTGATTGGCTGCTCCCAGGACGGCACGCCAGATGCGTGGCTGAGAATATGGCCAACTGTAATGTCTTCCTTTCCAGATGCTCCAAACTCGGGCCAGTAGTTAGAAACCTTCTTTTCAGGATCTAACAAGCCACGATCAATAAGAATAGCCGCGGCTAATGCAGTGACAATCTTGGAACAAGACCAGACCACGATCAGCGTATCTTCATCCCATGGCTTCGTCTTTGTCGCGTCCGCATGACCACCCCAGAGGTCGATCACGTTTATTCCATCAATGTTGACACAAAGAGATGCCCCCAGCTCCTTATCGGCAGTGATGTGCTCTTGGAACACATTGCGAACGTGATCGAAACCGGCGTTGCAGTGGCCATGCACCGTAGCCATTGTGAGGAAAGAAAACTTAAAAGGCCGGTTCAGTCGGGGATGGTGGCGTAGGAGCGATGCACATTTTCTGGTTGAAAGAAAAAAAAGTAATAAGAGACACACGTATGTAATTAATATGGACGACCAAAACAATTTTGGCGCGCAGTCGACTCTATCGATGCCCGCCGAGTCGATACCTGTCGAGTCAATACCTATCGAGTCGATACCCGTCGAGTCGATGCCATTTGAGTCGATGTTCATCAAGTCGATACCTATTGACCTAACATCTACGCCTGCGACTAACTGGGACAATCAAAGCCAGCTTATCCTGTCCTTCGAGTCGATGCCCATCGAGTCGATACCTGTCGACCTAACATGTGCGCCTACGACGTAAAGATAGATATTAAGAGGTGGTCCCTGCCAGCTGCCCGAGTAGAACGTTTATTAAAAACTACATCTTCTATTATATCATATTTCCCCGCTGCTCATACCAAAACAAAATGGGTAGCATTAGCGACGAGGGCGTCAAACTGCAGTTTGACCCCAAAGTGATCGAAAAAAAGTATATCGAAGAGCGCGACAAACGCCTTCGCGATGATGGTATCGACCAGTATGTGCGTTTGGATCAAGAGAGACAATCAGATCTATATGCAGGTTCACCTAGTCCTCGGGACCCTATTAAGAAAGAAGTTGACTTCCTAATCATGGGAGGTGGGTGGGGTGGTCTTCTTATTGCTGTGAGATTGATTCAAATGGGAATCACCAACATCAAAATTGTGGAAAAGGCAGGGGACTTTGGTGGCGTGTGGTATTGGAACAGATACCCCGGGGCGGCCTGTGACACCGAATCGTATATTTACATGCCACTGCTAGAAGAGATGGGTTATATACCAGTCGAAAAGTACGCAAAGTCGCCTGAGCTGCGGAAGCATGCCCGTGCCATTGGCACCAAATTCGGCCTGTACGACAAAGCCCTCTTCCAGACCGAATTACTTGCACTTGACTGGGATGAGGAAAGTAAGCGTTGGGCGGGAACAACAAACCGTAACGACAACATCAGGGCCAAATTCGTGGCAACGGCAAGCGGCCCACTGCACAATGCAAAGGTTCCAAGGATTCCTGGCTTAGAGACGTTCAAAGGACATTCCTTCCATACCAATCGCTGGGACTACGCTTATACCGGAGGGGATACCCTGGGAAACTTAGACAAGATATCAGATAAGCGTATCGGTATCATTGGGACAGGAGCAACATCAGTTCAAGCGATCCCGCATCTCGCAGCAGGTGCCAAACATCTCTACGTGTTCCAGCGCACTCCATCCTCTGTTGACGTTCGAAACAACCAACCTACTGACCCGAAATGGGTTGACAGCTTAACGCCTGGATGGCAAAAGCGGAGGATGGAGAACTTCAACACTATTGTCACTGGTGGCCACGCCGACGAAGACCTGGTTGGGGACAACTGGACCGACATTATTCGTAAACTGTCGGTTTTGGGTGGGAAAAATCAATCAACAGCTTCAGCAGACAATGCGGCGGCCCGACAGCTCGCTGATTTTCAAAAGATGGACGAAATTCGTGCTCGGATAGACAACACAGTTCTCGATCCAGCGACTGCTGAGAAGCTGAAGCCATGGTACAATCAGTTCTGCAAGCGACCCTGCTTTCACGACACTTATCTTCCTGCATTTAATAACCCTAATGTTACTTTGGTAGACACCGATGGTCAAGGTGTCGAGAAAATCACCGAAGAGGGCATTGTTGCTGGTGGAAAAACCTACGAGCTTGACTGTATTATTTACGCCACCGGGTTTGAATTTGTCGTCAACCATACAAACAAGTCTTCACTTACTATTCGAGGTCGTGAAGGACTTGAACTTTCAGAGAAGTGGAAATCTGGTGCATCTACACTCCATGGCCTTCATAGCAGGGGGTTCCCTAACCTTTTTATCGTCAGCCTTATGCAATCGGGCCTTACCCCTAATCTAACCCATATGCTTGACGAGCAGGCCATCCATATTGCCTACATCGCTTCGTACTGTGTGGAGAATGGCATCGAAGCCGTGGAAGCCACAGCAGAGGCCGAAAACAAATGGGTTCAGACTGTTGTTGAGCTTGCGAGACTTCAACAAGAATTCACGAAACAATGCACACCCGGCTACTACAACAATGAAGGGAAGGTATCTGACGTGGTGCTTCGAAATTCCTGGTACGGACTCGGATCCCCCGCCTTCATTGAACTCCTACGGAAGTGGCGAAAGGAAGGGAAACTCGATGGCCTCGCATACGAGACAGCACACTGATTGTTTTGGAAGTGCATTTCGTGTGTTTCCCTCACTACTCACTACCCAATCTCTATCTTTTCTTGCTCACTGTACTCAATTACTTAAACATTAGCTGACTAAATAGATAGTGTTAATAGTACATGTTTCATGACCTGTCTTGCAATGGCTTGACGACAACGTACTAGGCTCGCGCGATAGAGCAGCTGTCTCTGTATTCTACAGACTAATCTCTTCCCTCCTATATACAATTTGTCGGGGGCGTGTCACCCCCAACTCGCCCCCGGCCCACCACTATACGTAGCAAGGGCTGTATGGTTAATGCCTTAGGCTGTTAGCTCGCACCAGTCCGCCCTCGAGTCAGCCCCGACATAGGCCCTACGCACCCGTGACATATCTCATCATGTAAATATTGGGATAATCCCAAAACCAGTGATGAAAATATTCCATTTCGGAAAGAGGTTACCATCTGAGCGAAGTAACTGTGGCGGAATGATGTACACTGTGTGGAACAACTTTGGTGTCTGTGTGTTCTAAAGTGGAGAATCTCTCTGGTGGGATGCGGGGCAAGTATAACACGGGGTAGCTACTGGCCTCTAGTATGATGTAGCTATTTGTACGCGTACATTGAATCATCATGGAGATATGAAACTCATCGTAATTTTCAGAGCTATTCAGGGCAACTTATTGGCTGATGCCCCTAGTGACACCTTGCAAATTAGTGGAAATGATACATTCCCTAGCGCCTACCCCGCATTTTCCCTTGTCGCCTCGGCTATTGTCCCCTCCTGCACCCCACGAACTAGACCTGGTCTAACAAGCCTGGAGAGAATCCTGCAGGACGACCCCATCCCCTATTCCAAGTAGATAATATCCATCATTCCTATTTTCGCTGCGCCAAGTTGCGCTGCCACCTTCATAATGTATGCTAATAAAGAAAAGCCGGGACCGAAACCCTTGACACCATCCCAGCGAGCACGGAAAAGAGCCGCGGACCGGAAGTTCCGCAAAACATCTCGTGAGAAGACCAAAAGTTATATTGCCCATCTAGAGAAGCTGGTTGAGGCTAGCAGTGCTCCGTCTAGCGACTCTGAAAAGGTTCAATGTCTCATACAACAGGCGGACGAGAACTACAATGCTGCCCTCCAGCTCCGGTGTACCTTGACGAACATTATTGAGATGGCCCAATCAAGCCTCCAAGGGTCAAGCGATCGCATAGCCAGGCCTCCCTTGTCGGCGATAACTGATCTGGCTTTTGCAGTGGGGGCCAGCGACCAGGAAGGCATACAATCTCCACCTGAGGGCAGCAGTAGCGAAGCCATGGAGACTGTTGGACCAGGTTTCGCTTTGGACCGATGTAATAAACAGCCGCATTATCAAGATCTTGAACAGTTGTTTAACGCCGCGGAACCGCTTCAGCGACATAATGATGACTTTACGCCGTTCATATCCATGCCACCAAACCCAGATCAGATGGAACTGATGGCTGGTAGCACTCCGGATCCTTTCCAGGTAATCTCCAATATGTCAGGTCCAGAGGAGGCATACTGCTGCCGCGAATCGGCTTCTCCAGAAACCTCTGAACCGCCAAAATCAGCTCTCTTAACGCCGTGTTCGAACAACGGTTCCATGTCTATGTGGAATTCATTGGAAACCATTACACACAACGCCCTAGCTTCGACCAAACAGATCAGACCATTGGTCTTTGGCCAAATACAGAGGGCCCACGATGATAATGTTTTGGTTACAGCGCTCGTGCACGGTTGGAATCTAGTACCGGAAAAATACTTACTGGATCCCATCTGGCAAGCGATTCGTCATATGGACGAGGAAATTCTGTCGCTTTATGGAGCCGTGGAGAAGCTTGCTATGATGTATATATTGGCATTACAACTCTCGGTAGGTTGATATTTCACGTCCACATTTACAGTGGTGCTGATTTGCATCTGGTAGCAATATCTCAGAGGGGGGCAGATTTGCGAGCTCCCGACTTTCATGCGCCCAAGGTACGTAAATGAAGCGGCTTCTCTTGTTGGTTCTCGTGCCAACATACCCAATAGGCCCTTTCAATCAGTCATAGATCATTCCCCTTCTGCGAGCTATTATGTATGGTGAGGATCCTCTTCTTTAATTACAACTTCTAAAGTACGGCATTGCCTGACTCTATTCTATTGTTACAGGCCCGGATTTCGTGAGCACCTCGTTGTGTGGCCACAGAAATATTCGGCGAATAAATGTCTTGCATATATGGGCTCTTGTTTTCGATTCGCTTGGTCCCTTGACGAGCAAAGCCTATACACCTGGGATACACGTACGGGGTTGTATTCATTATCAACGGAGTTTTCTAAGCGAGTGCGGGATTTGCAATGCTGGACGGTCCAACGACGATTCTTTGACGAATATCCAGAGCTTCGTGGGGAAATACCGACCGACGGTGCTGAGCTGATAATTCCGTATCATTTGTCACTAGATACAGGCCAGCAAGACCCCCACGGTCAGCGTCACGAAAATGAACTACCCTTTGCCGCTCTAGATAGCTTCCTAGATCCTATTTGCTTTTAGTATCTCTATAAATCAAGCTGTACTTCAACTTTCTAGATGTCTAAAAGTTTCAAAATTTGATTTGGAGGACATGCAGTTTAGGAAGGAATCTACCCTTAGAAGTGAGTTGATCTAAGGCTTGAATACTAATAGTAGGCAGATCTCTAATGGGAAACTGCTATCAACCTTGCAAATGGGTACAACCCCTGAGGCGATACTCTAATAGGGGGGGTCTGTGAGACTAGCAATGATAGCCCAGTTGTTGAGCCTTGGAGATGGCGTGATCTGTCTGTTGGCAAGGGAAGGGGGTGTTATCCTGCGAGGGCTAGCCGTAAGGTACAGTGCGTATTCGTACGGGTCAGTGCTGAAATTGCTGTAAACTTGTATACAGAACAACACTTAAACTTTGGGCTCATCGCAAAAGCAACGGGGAGCTGGTCGGGCTGCTTTTGCGACGAGGTAAAGTCCATAAGTGGCAATACGGTATTGGTTAACAACAAGAAGCATCAGTGGTTTAGTGGTAATAAATCCATCGTTGCCATAATAAATCTTAGGCCCTGTAATGCTGGTTTGTTTCCCTAGTTTTCCATTCTGTGAATCTTAAAGAGCGGCAGCTTATGGCGCTTAGCAGTTTATAGGTTCTAATCTATAGATGTAATAGTTATATTTAATCTTAGATTACAAAGGTAGGTTAGAGCGCTGCTGCTGCCCCCTTACCGCTACCCCCTTACAGCTACACGTGCAAGCTTATCTAATACGTTATATTGCTAAGAACCAATATACTATTGCCAACACTACTACCGAAGTATCTGTAAATACTTGCCTCACCTGAATAAAGTCGCTTAGATACTTACCGTACCTAGGGAAGACCTAGATACTACCTAGGTAGTAGTATCTGCTATACACTTAAATTAAGATTACAGCTTTCTAAGTTTCTATTTCACTTCGTCATTATACTAATCTATTATACTATAGCTATCATGGCAGCTCCACTACACTCGCCTTCTTATATTCGCCATGCAACTCCCCAACCACTCCATTATGATCGCTATGCAACTCCCCCACCGGTGCCTGCGTATACAACTCTGACGGCCCGTACCCCTGACCTGCATGTCTATCGCAAACACCAGCTAGCCCGTCGTTACCCACGTGCGCCTCAGCAAACAAGTTCACATTCTCCCTGTCTGCCTTCCGTCTTCTCGCGCGGCTATACAGAAGACACGCAAGCACAACAATCACCGCAACACCGCCCACTGCGCCGACAGCGATCCCTGCTATCACGCCCCTCGACAGCGCCGAGTCGGGCAAAGTGTGTGCAATATCTGCTCCTGTCCCATTCCCGGAAGCGGTTGAGCCGGTAGGCACTATGGCGTTTCCGTCACCGTCGATGCCGTCTTCCCAGTACCCCTTCCAGCTGTCCTCCCAGCCGTTATCCGCGCCCTTGAGCGTTTTGTCACCAGGAAAGATGGATGTCAGCGGTGAGAGAGAGGGAGTGTTTGGCCCGGGCGCTTGAGCGAGGAACCATAACCCGTCGCCGCCCCAGTTCACGCCCACGAACGCCGCTTGTAGGAACGCGCGCCCGAGACCGTAGTTCTCTCCAAGTGTTTCGACTTGGGCGGGCCGGCATGGGAAGTACGGTATCGGGCTGGAGACGAGGGGGGTAGTGAGCGTTAGGTTGAGCAGCGCGAAGGGGACGGAGATGGTCATGTTGGCAGTTATGGAGGAGGAGAGGCGGAATGTGAAAGTTAGAGACGCGGGAGATGATATTATGGTCGTATAAAGCGGCGAGGTGACGTCCCAGATGTAGAGGGAGAGGAGGGGGTTGTAGGTCAGGGGTAGGAGCGAGGTTATGGCGTCGCAGGTGGATTTAGGGAGATAGAGGTACGGGGACGCGGAGTCGATAACGACGGGAAGGGAAGTGCCTATGGATGCGTTGTTGGACGCCAACAGTCCCGATTTGGAGGTAAATTCGAAGGGTGATTTGCCAGATGAGACGGAGATCCCGATATCAAGCAGGTCGATGGGGAGTTTGAGGATAGTGTAGGGTTGTGCGGACACGGGGCCTATGATTCGTGTTGGGTCGTAGCCACCGAGGATGAGGGATGGACGGACCCCGGCAGCTACGGACCCAATGTGCATGCCGTATGAGTTCGACGGGATTTGGCCAGCCTCGAAGAGGGTTCCAGGGAGGAACGTGGCGTTGAAGCGGCTTCCGGCATGTACCCACGACTGGTTTATGTTCGGCGCGCCGAGTGAGAGTTTGCCAACTTCAGCAGCATATGTAGAGCCCGAAGGAAGCGTGTTGTAGCCGCGGGAAATGACCATGGTGGACAAATTGCGAATCGTGTTCTGGCCGTTGTTTCCCACGACGCCATCCCGAAGAGTTAGGGAGAGTGTGTCGAACATCCATTCCGCGTCGCCAGACATGGATGGGATGCCACCGCCATTGACACAGAAATTGCCATTTTTGATTGTTCCTGTCTCTGAGATTGTGACCAAGGAACTTGATTTTTCGGGATCGAAAAGGCCAGCCGCGTTCGCATTGCAACCGGATAGCGTCGTGCTGGTCGAACATACTGAAGAGCTGAGGATTTGTGTCTCCCAGGCGCCGGCAGGAATGAGATCCATTTGCTGAGCAGGAGTGCCGAGCTTGACAGTGACGGCGTGCCAAGGGCCATCAGGCCCATAAGTTTGAGAGGACCATAGAATAACGTGTGGTCCAGCAGCAAGAGTATATGCAATACATAAACAGAAGATCGGGACTGCTCTCAGTACAAGTATTAGCATGATAGCTAGGACTGCGCCGCTATAAAGATGATAACGTGTATCTGTACAGGACGAGATCGATCTCTTAATGTTCTGAACGGAAGAGGAGCAAAGGATGAAGAAGACTATCTTCTGGAATCATCTACATGCGATCTTATTTGGACCAATCATGGCAAACGTCATGTTGGTGTTTTGGATTTGGCCCCTATGTTACGAATGTGGCTCGATCGGCAGGACAGCCGCCCAAAATTCTTCGAATGAGGCCAAGTTGGCCAATAGTATACTTTATTTTAGCGCTGGATATTTAGGTCAGGCGCCTAAGTGATTTTTGGCATCTACCTGTGGGGGAGCCCACAGTGGTGGGTTCTGTTGGACGGAGGATTCGGGCCGGGCGGGGATTCACAGCGAAAATGGCTGGGTATCTCACGAACGGTAGAACTATCACTTCGAATAGAGGTGCAGGCGGGCACTTAATCGTCGTACCCAACTTCTCGCTCTGCTCAAGGTTGGAGTAAGCGGGTTGTGCGGTTTTCGCGTTTGGAGAAGCGGGTTGTGCGGTTTTGCACTTTAGGTGTAATAAGTACCTTATAATAGTAATTTGTATGTAAAGATACTTAAAAGAGCTATTCTTCGAAACTACTACTCTACTCTACTCTACTGATTTAGCACGCTGGATATGCTTACTAGTCCTCCGCTAATGCAACGCTAAAGTCTAATCTAACCGAATCTGACCGCCACAACCCCTGTTGACACCCGGCCAAGTTTCCTTGACGCCTGGCCAGCCAGGACCCCTTCGCGGTCCATTCTTGATCGTGAACGCACCTATGAATTCGCTCTGCCGGAGGTGAAGATGATATTGATCTTGTGGTGTGAGCCCAAAGGAAGGCCGTGCCTCATCTGAACGGCCGTCAAAAGGCACATCCTATCGCCAAGGATTGGTCATAGCTCGAAAAGGAATCTCATGCTCTGGTATTCACAATTTCTATGTTAAGGTATTCGCAGTGGATTAGGATAACGGGACTCCTCACCATACACCCGTGTGTAAGTCCCAATCGGAGCGCCTCCTCGCTTATCCTCCAGGATATATGAATGGCGCAGATTGGAGGCGTGCTGAGAATACATTTGCATCAGACGAAAGCACTAGTTCGTCAGACGAGGAAGTAATCATTCCTTTTCCCATCTTCACCGACCTTCGCTATGGTCTGTCTCGGCATCAAAGAAGGCTGACCTCAATGCAGGCAGTCCTTTCAATCCTCCTGCGCGTCCGACGCACGATTCTTCACCACCACAGTCTGGCCGAACTTGAGATATCTAGTGGTACTACGGTGGCTGGGGCTGAATTGCATTGTACAGAGGTCGGTGGAGGCTAGTACCTATACGTAACTTTAGAGATTTTTGGTTATAGCAAAGCTCCCTATCGACCAACTGAAGGTAGTTGACCTCTGTATGGCGAGTGACATCCTCCCGTTCGAATACGGAGAACGCGGCCAAAAGTCCAGAGAATATAAAGATGTGCAGCGTTCCCCAAATATTCCACGGCGTCGAGACAGCTCCAGGTTCAAATCTTGGACCATTGCGTTCTATTATCCATTCTCAAATATTACTACCACCCTCAGCCCATCGAGAAAGACTTACTCTGCATGGTCAATAAAGCGATATCGACAGCATCACTTACCTGTTCGCCCGATATGCCCGCCTCAGCCTCTTACTTATCACGATACGGTTATGAATTTGTCGTATCAACTACTCAGGCTAGTATCAACTCTGGCCTTCTGGAATATTTTAGTCAAGGCAACCAGCCAGTCACTTACATATGTTTCCTTGCAGCGAACAAGAAAACAAAAACTCCCCCACAACAGATATCCTTGGAAGATCTGATGAAAAAGACTGGTGGCATAAATCTATTCGACATTCCAGATGAGACTGATTACGACGATGATCGGATTACAGTACTTACCAGAGCGAGGTTTGTTTGTGGCTTTAAGATGCAGATCGGGCTGCCCTCTGGGTTTTTGCCGAAGGACCTTCCCCCGGTTGTGGTTCTGGGAAACAGCGCGAACAATTTACTGTTCAGAATGTACTGTTCGCAGTTCTCTCTGTCGTCCAGAACAGTCCACCTGATGGTTTCGACTCTGACTCCGGCACTTGGAGTGTGTGGCATCAACCTACGGGTCAAACTTCAAGCCAGCCGTGGTCCGTGGAAACATCGGTAAACCTAGTCGTCGAAGATCTTGATCGCAATCTGACGAATAGCCAGCACTTCAAGAACCACCCTGTAGAGAAAGCTAACCTCCTCGCCTCTCTGAACAATCTGGGAGCCACCGCCTTTAGCTTACAGCAGTTGGTGCTAGATCTCGAAAATGCGATAATGCAAACACTTCCGCGGCTCGGCGGCAGCCTCAAAGGGTCTGATGTCGAGGCCTTACTCACCAAGTATTTTGTTAGCATCTACTGGGACAATGCCAAACAGATCGGGCAGCCTCTCATCTCTGTTCATGCCGTATCGGACTCTCCAGATGCATCTCAGTTGCAAATGACTTCATTCGAGCGAGCCGTAAGCCAGATGGTAGACGACAAGGGGTTTGTTACCTAGGATCCATCAGCTCTTGAAAAAGATGTTACGACACTCAACTTCCTCTGTGCTATTAACGGTCACATACGCCCATCTCTACCCGCTGGCTCTACGGCATTCAGTTGGAACTAGGTGGAACCTAGCGATATTAATGTAGAGAGTGGTATCATTTCAATCAACCGCAACGTCATTGCAGAGCATTTTCGACAGCAACTGGCGCTCGTAATTCCACACGCTTGCTTCAATTCAGAGGTCCACGTTTCTGCCGATTAGAAGGACAGTAGCTTGACATATAGCTGGACCTTAACGGGCGGCCAACAACCACACGATCTTGGCATCACTCCCGGCGATCAGTCAAGGGTCATATATGCTGATTACTCCTCAAATGGTGAAGACTCGGCTTCTTCAGGAGCCGTGAATGGAGCCCTTCGAATCAATCCCACCTATACCTGCAACGTGTTCTTCGAGGACAACACAATCAAAGTGGTCTAACAGCTACTTGTGTTCATGCACGCTCGCAGAAATCTCACGTCAGTGGACTTCAATATTGTCAATAAGACTTTGACCGATGTGTACACAATTTCGGTTGACTAGGAAGGTATCATTCAAATATCTCAGCCGGCGTCCAGCGTGGACGAGATTAACGAAGGACCCAACGTGAATGACTTCGTCAACTTCTTCATCAATCTCGAGCAAACTGCCAACGATATCAAGAAGAAAGTCAGCGGCTTCACCAGCACAACGCTAAAAACCTTTGACTTCAGATCCTTGCAGTCCTTCGTTTTTCCTGGAGGAAAGGTCTTCACGTATAAATCTGCCACATTCTCTAAGCATCAAGATCTTATCTGTGCTATCACGTATGTGAAGCCGAGCCCAAATCAAGTGCCACAGGATTGGAGCAAACTTAACCCAGGCATCGCACCTCCATTTCCGATTCCTGGTGGCAATCAGGGTTTGCCACAAGGCGGCCCAACTGTTGCACCTCCATTCTTTTTGCCAGACCCTCCACCACCAAAGGGTGATTCCACCCCAGCAGTATCAACAGATCAGAATACTAACACGTTAAGGCCTTCAACACCCCTAAAGCTGACATATTCATCTGAGATGATGCGAAACTACGTACAGGGAGCGATTGTGTCACCGGTGGGCAAGTTTGTTGGCCTGCAGTCGGATGATGGGCATACTTTGTTATTCTCCACGGGCACAGACAATGTACTTAATGTGATTGAGGAGCAAAATGGCAAGACGCAAACTGGCTGGGTGCTGAATGACATTTCTTCTGCAGCAATTTCATCTACTATCCGAGAGGGTAAGGTCCGCACTTTCGATGCTGGACAGAGTGTGTTTGATGGGACCATTGGCCTCGCAATGGCTGTGACATCTGGTAATTTAGACAATCCCTTCATATCACTTTTCAACTCTAGCCTCAATACCTCTTGGATTGCTAAGCCGAACTGGACACTGTGTCCATTTGATGCCACTGGCAATATCCCGTCTGCCATCAGAATTGTGTCAATCCTTCGCAGAAACGAGAGAAAAGGATCAGTATCTGATTGTTGACATCGACCGCTCCCTGGTGTCGAATGTTAAGGATATTGCTCGTTACTATATAGACCCGGCAAGGAGGAGTGGAACTTACTAGGAGGAGCATGATGTACCTGTGGACATTGAGGAAGACAGATATCAAAGTTGCGTCGGCAGAGCACTGCATGCCGTAGTTGATGGTGTTTACACAGCCGGTATTTCTGGAGTTTCTGCACAGCTAGTCTATGTGCCAATGATCAATGTGTTCAGTCGCGGTCCTCCTATGCCAACACGCCTCACTATGCCTGGCAGCGCAACTCCTTCGGCCATTGCTGCAGCCTGGAACGACAACCAAAGTTCGGAACTGCATGGAACCCCCGATCTCTACGTGACCAGTGGCTCGACACTTTTTCGTTTCAGTGCTGAGGATCAGGAGTCTGACGGTGCCCTCGGGAAGCCTCTGTTGACAAGCAAGGTCATCTCTGAGACCAGCAAGTTGATCGCCATGACACATAATGGGGTGACCACTCTGTGGGGGAGAAACGGTAGTGACGAAGTCTTCTATACCTCATGCGCTGCTAATACAGTGTCTGACCCTAAGTCTTGGAGCTCTCCTGTCCCGATATTGTTTGGCATCGAGCAAATATCTCCTTATGTCAACAAAAGCGACGGAGGCAATACCATCTTCGCTTCAGGCGCAGGTAAACTGCAGAAATTGGTCCAGGCAACCGGGACCTCATCAAAGATGTGGCAGGCACAAGAAATCAAGCTCACAGCACCACCAAGGCAGGAATCGCTGTCATTCAATTCATACACTACCAGTATTCAGGTTGCAGACGAGCAAGGACTGCCTGCACGAGGTTTGGAGATTGCTGTTTCTGCCAAAGTTCGATCTCCAGTGTATATCAACGGGATCTATTATATTCTACAACAAAGTCCTACGAAAGTGGCCACAGACTCTGCCGGGTCTATCACGATCATAGAAGCAACCAATAGCATCAATGGCACTATCATCGCCGTCGCAGTGCCCGGTGCCGGAACCACGGCCATTAACCCAATGGAGAAGCCTTTCAAGAAGCTCGCAGCTCTTAACTCCCAAGGTTCACTCATGAGCAAATAATCCCATCATCGGGAGCTTTCCGAATCCTGGTGAAGGACAAACTGCACTGTCAATGCTATTCGCAAATCATTTTCGCGATCACGTCGGCTCAATATCTATGATAAGTGGCATTCCATCTATGAACATGGCCCAGAGTCTGGTCGACGACCTCCTTGGAGCAGTATCAAAAGAAGGTGCCGTCTTGTCTGCGGTCTACGACCAGCTCCAAACGCTCGCAAGAGACTTCCCATCCATGAACGTAGGTCAGGTACTTCAGCGTGTGGCTGGGATCATAGTTGATGGGGTACTATCGAGCGTGCAAGTCGTGGTGGATGCTCTGCTTAAGGTACTGGTAGAGGTGGCTAGTGCGACCATTGGAATCTTGGAGGCGAAGCTCCACATACCCATAATCTCGGATATACTCAATGAACTGGGCATTCCGGACGTTTCCTTCCTCGATTTATTTCTCTGGATTGCTTCTGTGGGGTATACGGTTGTGTACAAGATCGCGAAGGGTTCTGCGCCTTTTCCGGACAACGATGGGACTGCCAAGTTGATTTCAGCGCCTGACTGGAGTAGCCTTGCCGCTCTTTTCCACCCTACAGTACCAGTCTCGAGAATGGCAGTGACTACACCTCTACACACATCCTCGTTCATCGGTGACCAAGCAGACCCTGTCAAGCCTGCGAGCACCGAAGACTCAGATGATTTTTACAAGCATTCCGTTTATGTTGCAGGCCATGGCATTGCAGGTTTTCTCTCCTCCATCGGCTTGCTTGATCCTTGTCGTCCCAGAGGCCACGCAGGATACAAGCGATAGTGACTGGTCAATACCCGCCGCTGTCATGGGCGTTATCATGGGGGCTTCTCTGGAGGCAGCTAATTGGTTTCTGCCTCCTTACCCGATCGAAGACAAGTACATGAGTGGCTCCATGATGTCCATATCAGGCATCACGATTCTCTCGAAGATATTGTTTTGTGGTCCCATACAGAGAAAGTTCGGGGCTTCGAAAAGTGTAATGAAGAGTCTAAAGGAAGAATTTAAAGGTTGCTGACGGACGAGCAACGGGCGCGATCATAAACGCAACTTTGGTCATCGCTTCGCTGACTGGTACCGGCTGGCACTTCTCTGAGCTGAGAGATAAGCCAGATGGCCCGAAGAAGACAGCTGCGATTCTGGGCGAGGCGTCTAATTTGTGTCAGTACGTGTCACGGGTCTCATATGCTGCAGCTGTGAATACCGAAATCCCAAACGTCAAGATGGTTGAAGTAGAAGTTCTCGCAGTGAGCATGTTCGGGACGGCGGGTCTGCAATATGGAATGGCAGCCATTCAGTGGTGATCAGATGGACTTTAGGGCGTGCATTGAATTGTATAGTGGTTATCATACGTATCTGCCACATTCATGTACGGGAATGAATCTGGGAACACTTGGATCGCAGAGTTAGAACACGAATTTTATGCCCCCTCGCTTAATCCTAACCCCACCATTTCAACTTCCTGTACCAGTGGTATGGCAGCAGGTGTGTATAATATAAAGCAAGTAGAAAAAGCAAGGGCCAAGGTCTTGGGTTTAGGCATGTTGAAGTTTCAAGAGAGGGGGGGCGTTTGGGTAGTGATTGTGGGGGTGAGTGTAGCGAAGCACAAATTTTGAAAGGTAGGGTTGGTTATTATGATGGAGGGTAGGGGAGTTCGTATACTTCCCCATTCATGAAGTGCAATTTCTCTCTTCACTCAACGATGCCACTGTGACTACTGGCGTTCTCGTCTCTTCGGCGCCGCTTCTCCGCAACAGCGGCAGTGCAGGAAGTACACTGGTGCAACCGCTACTGTATGAGTTATGATGAAGATGACGGTTTTGAGTTTCCGAGTTAGCGAACTCTTGCTGTGTCCCAAGCTTGGTACCTTGGCTTGACCAGGTCATAGATACGGTGTCTATTCACCCTTTGCACAGCCTTAAGGGCCAGAGGTTGGTACTTTAATTGTTGGTGGTTGCGCCAGCCAGTTGGCCAACCAGCTCAGTTGGCGGTTGGGCCGGAACATAAATGATACAAAGATGCATATTCTAGAGGTCACCACAAGCTCCTCTCTTTGCGGCAGGCTTATTGGCTCTAATAACAGTATACATTATAATTCGAACTCCAACGAGAACACATACATGCCTTCAATGCCACTAGAAATGGTTTCTAGCTTCTGTGCGTCTTATACGTTTAAGACGCTTGCGTTAAACCGTACCCATAACTGATGAAACAAATACACAGTGTCAAATGAGAAGACTGAGTAAAACGAAAGCAGATACCTATCAAGATGCGGATGCTCGATCCATCGTTCAGGATGGAATTTCTTAGAGTCCGAGAGATGGATTCGTTATGGTGAACGAGCACGGACGTCATGCCTACGGGAGTACTGGAAGGGATAAACCAGTCTTTTTTGCCATCGGATCCAGAGTCTCTGTCCTTTAATTTCGTACAATAGCGCGCTTGCAGCGATTCGATGCTCCTCTCTGGAAAAGAACGGGTGAAAGCCCAATGTATCTCTTCCACGGTAAGCATTCCTCCTTAAGGCCGATCAGCAAATTGTATTCTTCTTCCGTATATGGAGACCTTTGCGCTTTGTCTGCTTTTGCAGGGCTGGTCATGACTTCTTTGCATGAGATGCACAATCCCGTGGTCGAGCTGATCTTCGACTGTTTCCCGGCCAATCCTAGCAGTGTTGCCCAAGCTAGACAAATTTCCGTTTGTCCCACACATTATATATATGATAAAGGATGGATCGAAGGCTCTTACTGGCCTAAGGATATCGAGAATATCGGAGGCCCTAAGAAGGTTCATCAGTGGTCTAAGCTTGAAACGCAATCATGATGAGCAAAGTGCCTCGGATACTCCTTTCCACGGCTCCGGATCTTTTTTTGCCGTTGGCCGAAAATCCCATCGTCCTTATCCTTCTCTCTGTACTATACGATAGACCCTTTTCTTCGTCCGGAGTTTTCTACCGTCCCACGAACCATGCAAATTTCTGTTCAATCCTGTCTTCCAACTACAGACCGCATATATCAGCCTAAACTGAATGAAGAGTCCGAAGACTTCGAATACCTACGGAATAGATAAAGGGAGATGTAAGCTGAGCCAAATGATGACAGTATCTAAGTAGTAAGCCTAGGGAGTAAGCCCACGTGATAATCCAACTGACAGCTCCATGCCTAGCAATTCCTCCATCACGTGCACGTCCAGCTCCTTCCATCGGGCAATCCTCCGGTTCCAGGAACCGATATCGCAAAAACAAAGAGCAGCATTTGGGCGTGTCTGCCCGATGCCACTCGAGCTGGTCCTCAGTCATTTGTCTCTAACATGTGAAATAAAGCTTAGCCAACTGAAGCCAATTCGAAGCTACGTCATTCTCTCCGATGGCTGGTCCTCTTTCATTTGGGTCTAATAACGCTGGACCAATTGAAGTCAATTCGAGGCTACGCAATTCTCGCCGCATATCTGCACCTCATTTTACGGGAACGTCCCTAGTCACTAATCCTCTCGTCTTGGGTACGGTACGCCACGCCGTGAATCTGTTCCTCGAAGTCTTCAGCAGCTTATGCAGTGAGGAGCTGAGCGTTCGTCTTTTCCAAAACTTCGGTTCAACTTATCTGCCTAAACAATCACCTAGCAGGAGTTTGCTGGAATAAGAAGAGCACCATGCCTATAATTACTCTTTGTCGATTCGGTAGGGAAGGCCAACTCGAATCATTTGAGGCGGATACTAACGCTACGGAATTCATTGCAATATCCCACGTATGGGGTCTAGCATACTGGACAGACATACCTGGAATTCAGCACCAAGTCATTGTCTCACAACACAAGGCCGAATTTCTGGAAACGAAGCTGCCGAAACTCGTGGGGCAATTGCCATTCTGGATGGATATACTTTGTGTCGATCAGCGGTCTAAGGCAGCACGCATCGCAGTTGTGCAATCCATCCCCGACATTTATCGCAACGCGGTACGTACAGTTGCAATTAAGGATGGTGATGGCTTTCGAGGTTGTTGTGCCAACGCCATCAGTTCCTTCGCTGATTGGAACTTGCGAGGGAAGGAGGAGCTTCTCGGCCATGTGCGAGCGAAACATCCACACATCGGTTTGACTGAGTCCTATCTATTTCGACTATGGCCACTAGAAGAAATCTTACTGAGCGATAACGTCCAGTTCGAAGTTTGTGCCGATTGGGAACCAGAATCCAGGAATGACGACGCAGATTTCGGAGTATCTAGTGTGACATCTTCTCTACTAAACATCGTAGCTAGTCTGGATGCACTGGGCTCATGCTGGTCTCGCAAAGGCAGAAGCGATGATACAATCACCGATGAGACTATGGGTGAGTTCGCTAGGGCCTTCATGACCTGTCATGTTCCGATTTCGCGCCCTGCTGGCCCTGCCATGCCTGAACACCCCAGCTCAAGCAACAACCTATGGTACCAAATGAA
This sequence comes from Pseudogymnoascus verrucosus, assembly GCF_001662655.1. NCBI lineage: Eukaryota > Fungi > Ascomycota > Leotiomycetes > Thelebolales > Thelebolaceae > Pseudogymnoascus > Pseudogymnoascus verrucosus. Next base: position 1,603,513 of record NW_017263652.1, read on the forward strand.
TATAAATTCCATCCGCGCTACCGGCAAACCACGAGACTTCATCCTTGCCGTGATGGTCCAGTACAGCTGGTATCATGTCCCAGCGCAAGCGGGGAGCATGCCATTTTCCGAGTTATTTCTAGATTGTCACCGTCAAGCGCATGAAGCGGGGTTTGGCTTTAACTCCAAATTACTAGAAATGACAGGGATACCTCAAGAGGCCGGCAGCGGAAGCCATTGGGTTCCGGCAAAGGACATACCCACGCCGACATGCCTCGGAGACTTTGTGAAATTAATTCGGCCACCTAGCCCAACGTCCTCACCTTCGAAGGTGGCAGTGGTGGCTAATACTTTCGGCGGCACAAAACTTATGATGCCCTCAAACATGATGCAGGTTCTTCAGGTGATACAGACAGCCATGAAGTTTTCTCCTAGGGTATGGAGTTTGGCACACCGAGGAGGAGAGCTGAGCAAATACGGGTCGTGGACGAGTGATTATGAAAGCATCAGATCGCAGAGAAATGATAGCGGTATTGGAGTGTCAAACTCGGCCGGGGCGGCTGAGCAAGATTTTCTTATGCAAAGGAGGACTTCGGAGCGTCTTCTTTACGAGGTCACTTCTTATCTAGACGCACAATGGACAGGGCTTGGACTGTACGAAAGAGATTCCGAAGCGAGTGGTGATTGGATCAACACCCATCTGCCATATCTGGTGCATTGCGACCCACCAGAGTATAAACAGACTCTCTTCTTTCTTGCCGCGATGGTCAGCTGCGGCATCCCTCTAAGCGCGTTTGACTGGGCCCGGAAAAGGCTGTACGCCGTCGTGGTCGCATTCTCCGACCAGCCGGTCCTTGCTCTGATCCTACGATCCGTTATTGACAGCAGAAACCTGCCAAACTTCCATGTTGTCGAACAGCGGCAAGAAAGCCATATCACTGGCACGGGCCTTTTTCTGGCGTCTATTGACGGATCCCCCATTGGCTATGTTCCGGATTTTGACGCAGTCGACGGGAATGAAGAGTTTCGTCAGCATATGTACTTGCTCTACAAAGACTTGTACACTCAAAACGATGAACAATTTGGCTTGAGAAGGGCCGTCTATCTTGGTGAGCGTGCGGATGACACCTTTGGTATTGTTGATATTGGCGAGACTAGTATCCTGTCAAATTGGACACGTGTGGTTCTTGAGTGAGGGGTAGGAAGTTGATGCAAGGCCATCTTGGGGATGGAAGATAAATTTTGTTATAGCGATACCACGTCGCTAGATCTGCTATGTTTCACATGTTTCTGTAAGGTAATCGATCACGAAACCGGCTAGTTAGAACTAGCAACCACGATGGTTGCTAGCCTCCCTCCAGTTGCCCTTTCTCTTAAATATCAGCTGATAGTTGTTGACTTTATGTACAGGATATTGTGACTACGTAATCTACGACTTTCAAGTAGTTTCCTTCACTAATGTTCGAGCTGAGGGGTCTGTGGATTAAGGAGCATCTTTTGTAGGTTCTTTAAAGTGATTTTTAGAGGGTCTTCTGCAGACGAGGGTTGTTTCTAGGCATGTTCTTTGCCATTTATTTTACCCTATTACTAGGTTTCGCGGCAACTGGGCTGGAGGTTTCAGCCGTAACACTTGGGCTGTCGGGGTAAGCTAGCCAAATACGCCACAGAGTTCGTACTGAAGTAAACACTATCACGCAACATTTTGAGCGTTTCTGTAGTATTTGTAATAATGAATATCTGAGAAATACATCTCTCATATTGTAAGCGATCGAGGCATTGTTCGAGTTTGAAGATATGAAGCCGTCGTTGAGGTATAGTAAAGCGTGGGACAGTAAGACTGGCAGAAAATCGACCAATGATGCAACAAACTTAAACTGCAATGATTTCGCTCCACCACTAGCTATACGTAAGCCGTGAGATGAGTATAATATATCAGAAGCTCTAGATTAGATCGAAAAGTGGAAAATGTGCGAAGATCATTGTGCCTCGCCTGGCGCAAATCCCCAATCGATCCCAAGGGCTCCCGTATGCCACGACGGGCGCATTTGCCAGCTGAGCTAGCAGCCGACCAAAAGAGCGGTCAAGGACTGGGGGTTTGGCAACCCCCCCCTATAACTCCTAATCGCTACGCGGGCCTATTAAATAGTTATATAATTCAATTGATTTCTATATACTCTATATACTGCCCTATTTGAAGCCTCCTGTCCGTCCCGTTATGATCAAGCGGAGATTCCTGGTAACCGGAGCCACCACACGATTTTGGCTGTGGCTCTGCATACCCAGAATCCACACCCAACATAAACACAAGCTGCTGCATCGCAGACACCGAATTCGATTTTACATGCATATTATCGTCCAAATGAGGTTGCAGCAATCCTATAAAGGGGTGAGGGCATGCCGTGGCTGTCTCTCATTCGCCCGATCACCTTGTTGACCTCTCACTTAGTCTGTACTACAATCAGCTGGACGATTGTGTTCCTTCACATATTACACCATTGTCGGCCGCCATATGCGTATATAGTAACATGCAAACTACTATGAGGGCACTGCATCTCGAGTGAATCGCCGGAGACCCGCGAGATACCTCATTTTCACGCATTATACCTCCCACAAGCCTGAAGATGGCAGGTAACGATAGCTTCACTCTGTCTGTCGCGGGCAGAGCGCGGTCGAAGGTCTCGCCATTCTATAACCCGACCCTAGACAACCTGTCAAAGGAAGCCCGAGACCTGTTCGAAAACTACAGCGGCATCGACCCCGACCGCGTAGTCTCGCACGTCGAGGAAATCGTGCGTCGCCCCAGCCACAGCCTACTTCTAAACGCTAACTCCTCCAGCGAGATCGAGCATGGGCAATTGTACCAACCCCACTATCCCTCTACAAACATCCCACTTACTCCTAGTCCCACCAGTTTCCGTACCCATGCATTGGCCTATTCCGCTTCGTCAACCTCAGCCTACGCACCTCACCCCTCTACCCCAGCATCCTCTCGCGCCTCAAAGACGACAAGCAAACCTTCCTCGACCTCGGCTGCTGTCTCGGGACCGAGATCAGACAGCTCGTCGCTGATGGCGCCCCGAGCGAGAATATATATGGCACGGACCTGCGGCCCGAGTTTTGGGAGCTGGGATACGAGCTGTTTCGCGACAAGGGCAGTCTCAAAGCCTCTTTTTTGACGGGGGATGTATTTGACCCGTTCTCCGAACTAGGGAAGTTGGATAAAAAAGTGGATATTCTCCACGCGGGGTTGTTTTTCCATCTGTTTAGCTATGACCAGCAGATCGAGGTCGCGAAGAAGATCGTTAAGCTGATGAGGCCGGTGAAGGGCTCGTTACTGCTTGGGTGGCAGGTGGGTAGCTTGGACGTCGGGGTGTTGCAGAGCTCGGATGGCGCAACGATTCTTTATAGGCATGATGAGGAGTCGTGGGCGGGATTGTGGCGGGAGGTGGGCGAACAGACGGGAGTGAAGTTTGTGGTTGAGTCGCAGTTAGTGGAAGGGGCAAGGTATTTCATTAGAGATGGGCAGCCGGCGGAGCCGTGGGTGGAGGATCCAAAGCGGTTGATGTTTTCTGTGAGAAGAGTGTGATAACGACTTAGATGAAGATTCCGTGTGTACGGTAACACCTCGGTATAGGATCCTGCAGAATGTATACCTGAGATTGCAAGGATTAGAATCTCGGTTGCACGTCCGTTTGGATTTTCGGTCACGGTGACTTTACCCAAGAATCCTGACATAAAGATCCTGCAGATTAGTGACAGAGACTCTACCAAACGGATTCTTGGACATAAGTATCCTGTACCGTCCGTTTGGATTTTGGTCACGAGGACTTTACCCAAGGGAGGCTTGCATATCAGGATCCCAATCCCGGTTCGAAAGGTCTCCTTACATCGATGTTTCACATGGCTACCAATCTCCCTCCTATCCAGAGTCTAGCATGCCGTCATTTCACTTAGTCGCTCCGGAACGAGGTATATGGTGAAAATTTAAGGTTCAAGTGCAAGGTAGACATCGAAGGTCGTGTTATTGTAGGTGTTGCACAGGCCCTCACCGCCATTGGCTAATGCAAGGGGTTGGTACAGCTTGACGCACAGACGAACACAAACAGTGGGAAAATGGAGCACAGCGAGATCTACGTCTTGATAACTCCCAGTGGCGCAAAGACAGGAAACTCCACCCGAGTGTCATGGGCACAAAGTGGTCCGATGTCATCCTATCTCCATCTCTCAAAGACAGCATCATGAGCGACATCACCACCTTCTTCGACTACGAAGAAATGTACACCTCCCTCATCCCCTGGAAGCGCGGTATCATCCTCCACGGTACCCCCCGCAGATCTTCAGTAGAGACGACTGAGGGAGATGACAAGGATAAGGGAGTTGACAAGGATGAGACTGAGACGCTAGATGAGGAGAAGGAGGTAGCGAAACCGATTTCAGAGTATACAAACCAACACATTAAATTCCACATTTTACGCTATTAAATGGGTTCATGCCCTGTTGGTGGGTTAGGCCACAACTCCGCTCTATTGTACGTTGATTTTAGATGAATTGGACTGCCTTATTGGCTGTAATCGTGGAATTGGGTTAACCCAATACATGTCCTGGATGGGGAGGGATCTCGCACGGTCCACACCTTATTTTGTATTGTATGTTCAGTACGGTGCCAAAAAGTATACGTACGGCCCGGTGCTTTTAATCATACAAATCACTCCAATTTGAGCACGGGCCCGCACGAGGAACTTATGGCGCCGTACTGTATTGTGTGGTAAATGGGTTTTCTGCATGGGTGGTTAATGGTGGCGACCGTAGCAGGGCTTAGAAACGGGGAAACGCAATTGACACGTTGATTACAGCAATCTCATATTGCAGGTTATTCCAGGATCCATCACTGCTCACATCCCCGTTCCATCATCATGAGCTGTCGCCGTGCTTCGTTGCACATTGCAGTCATCAATTGCGATACGCCCGTGCCACATGTTCTCGCTGCTCGTGGACTCTGCAGCGATATATTCGCATCCCTCCTACGAAGAGCAACGGAATTCTACGCAGATTGGAAGACCACAGAACTGGTATTCACTGCTTATGATGCAGTCAAGGGAGAACTGCCTTTGCAACAGGACTTGGAGAAACTAGATGGTCTCTTCCTAAGTGGTTCAAGTGAGACGAGCTCCGCTACCCCTCGCTCGTAAGTTACAAGGGGATGTATGCTGACCTAAGTGCCATAGCTGCATCAGCCTACGACCCAACACCTTGGGTAGTGAAGCTTGCCAGCTTCTTAACCAGTAAGTCCCTCCCCTAGATTACAATATTGTCTAAGACCTGTTAGACACCTACCATAACAATCCTTCCGTCCGTCTCGTCGGCTCTTGTTTCGGCCATCAAATTATCTGCCACGCAATATTTTCACCATACTCCTCTTCCGTCGGCTCGTCTATAACACTTCCATCCCCATCTTCAACTATCTCCCTGGCCTCTTCACTATCACCCCTTCCATCCGTCGTGTCTCAGGATCCGAAAGGTTGGAAACTTGGCCTCCACGATATTTCCCTCTCACCACAGTTCCTATCCCACTTCGGCCCCGTCCCCTCTAACCCAGCCTCTCCCAGCCAGATGCGTCTACGGTTCACACACGCTGACCATGTCATCTTGCCGTCGTTGCCCTCGGACTTCCTCAGTGTAGGGCGGAGCGAGCATTGTGCTCTTCAAGGCCTGTATAAGACTGGAAGGGTATTGACATTTCAGGGACATCCAGAGTATGACGAATGGACAAATATAGAGATGATTACGAGCTATGGGGCGACGATATGGACCGAGGAGGTTCTGCAAGAGGCGTTGGAGAAGTTGAAGAAGGGAGAGGATGATAGTCTTTATGCGGCAAGAGTTATGCTCGATTTCTTAGTCGAGGAAGCTGCAGAGCAGGTCGACGCTGCGGGCAAGATTGAGATGCTACTCGATGAGAAGTTACCTATGGCAGTGGCGCACAGCCACAAGTGTCTGGGAATGGACCCCGCGAAGAATTAGTAACTAAAAACCTGGCGACAGCGAATTTGCCTTCTACTGTAATACTTTCGAGTAACTGTTAGTAGGATTAGACATTGGCGTTGACCGAGTGTTGCTCGCTGACTTGCCAAGGCAATGATTTATCAAGCACCTTTAAAGGCGGGTAGGCTCGTCTACGAGCTCTTCAATGTCAACCCGTGGAACATGTATAGAGGCCGGAGCCCTCGAGCACTCCTTTGCGAAGTGGCCTGCTTGGCCGCACCGGTAACAGGTCTCTCCTAGATCCTTACGGACAGGTATGGGTTCTCGTGACGGTCCGTGAAGCTTCAGAGCTGGGTTTGGCGACGCCGTACAGACTGCAAAAGGAGCCGTAGAAGTCGTAACAAGTAGTCACGTACCCGTTAGGGTGGCTACGGATCTAGTCATGAGTTTGGCGGTCCGTAACTAGCTTCGGCGTTGTTAGAGCCTCTGTAAATTCTTGTCGACAAGTAGGCACTTATGGGCGAGTGCTTTGCTTGTAGGGAGTATATCTAAAAAAGGTAATACCGACTGCTACAAGGCTGGAGTAAGCTTATCGCAGAGGTCTGGCTGTAGGTCGACCGTAGGGATGTTTCCTATACCCGTAAGGTGTAGAAAACGGGTGTAGAACTCTGCGAAGGTTTCATCTTCCTTCATAGAAAGCTTACGGAAGTCGATGCGGGCGTCTTTCGATTCAAACGGGTTCTGAAGGATTTCCGCGAGGTAGTTAATCATACCCATAGTAGTCGTGAATGGGTCTAGGCGCTTCTGGTAACGGGGTGCTAGATGCTTCTAAGCTACGTCAGCAGTCTGGTTAAAGATATAGGCCATCTTTACTTGCTTAGAGTCGAACATACGGGCGTTAATTAGAGACTTATCTTCGATTTGGATGCGCTAATTATCGAAGGATGGTAATACCCCGTCCGTAAGGGGATCAGGGTCTTTGAGTTTGACCGTAGAAGCGTGGTCTAGCGGTTCTAGGGAGCTTCTTTAGGAAACGCTCCGCTAAGAAGCGGTTGCGTCTAGTTCAACTGTTCCTGCAGTTGACGGATCTGTTCGCGGGCCGCAGCAAGCTGCTAGACATCCGTAAGCTAGGCTGATGACATGACTTCAATCGATTGAAGGGTTTCGGTCTTAGTAGAGGTGTCTCTGTGATAAAACCCAGAAGACTTGACGCCCATTCAAGCCCTATACGCTAATAGATCTGGACCACAAAGGGAGGGACGACGCCCCTAACAACATATCTCAATACACCATTAGCTGCTAATACTGAAGCACTATTCGACGCTTTGTAAGTGTCAACCATTTGAGTATTGCAGAGATAAAAAGTACATAGGTTGCCCCAGGCGAATGGGATCAGGGCAATGATAGGTACAATGTAAATTGTCTCATGGCGTGCCGACCACCTAAACCACAAGAGGCCAATGGCAAGCGTTGATGGGTAAACAAACATTTCAATATAACTGTAAGTGCTTATTAATATGCTTTCAACGGGATCTCCGACGCTAGAGTGGATCAACAGCAATTGGCTCCTCCGTGTTTGTGAGCTGTTGCTTACAAATGCTAGGGTGTTAGGTGAGCAACTGTAATTGGCTCCTCTGTGTACTGTACTTCTATTGGATTTATGCTTAAATAATACGCTAGTCGAAGGGGCAATCATTATTGGCTCCATCGTGTTCTAGATTATTAAATTTCAAGAGACTAGATAAGTGAGACGGTGTGTGCTCTCCTGTATTTGATGCATCCAATGTAAGAAGTGAATAAGGACCTGTTACAGAGACAACACTGTTCATCGAAGAGGGTGGCTGGGGAGGAATCGTCAGTTAGAGATTGTCAAGGATACTTTCTTCAAAAGGATTGCTCGCAAGGGTAAGGGGGAAGTTCAATACTGGGATCCTGACAGCGTCATACGCAGGAGCGCAGGAGCCTAGTCGCTCCCACGCCCTACGGTCTTGAGAGCGGGGAGCGTTGAGAGATTAGTTAGCTCTAGGGACTCCAGGTCCTGAGGCCTCATCACATCGCGAGATCCTACGTAATAGATAACAAAGATATGTTAGATATTTGATATCCATGATATCCTTTGGCACGACGGCACTATATAAGTAGATAGTTAGTTCTTAGATAGGAGCTTCGTGCTCAACTCAATATAGATTTTGTTATATACTGTAACCTGTTACTTGAAGCCTTGTGTCTAATCCCCTGCCTCCTCTGTTAAGTTAAACCATAATGCAAGAATCCTCTGTGCATCTAATTGTTTGGGGAGCAGCGTTACAGGGAGAGGGAGAAAACACAGAGTCGTTCAGTGGTGTTGAGGTCGTTACTGTTTCTAGGTAGTACATGTTTGTTAACGTCCATCCCTAAGTATATGGCAGCCCTCTTGGGTCACTTAAGGCTGTGAGGTATTTAGTTGTCCTAATATTGGGTCATTGCCTAGTATTCCCCCTATGGTTGTATGTAAAACTATCCTAGTTAGGAATGATCAGGCGAGTTTCGGAACGAGGCAATTAATGCACCTTTTTAGGCTTCCATAAGGCATCGTTTCAGGTCGTCTATCACCCATACCCTGCTGAAATTAGGAAGATAATGTGGGTCGCGGATAAAAGCAGCAATAGCTGAGGAGCGGGAAAATACAAGTGAAATGCAAACTACTAGTGGTGTTTACCACTCTAACCTAAGTTACCTTGTCTTGGCATAGAATTCCACTATTCACAACGGCAGGATCAAAACTAGCTTGAGATGGTCTGTTAGTCATGACTGGCATCTCCTGTAGACGCACAGGCTTGCTAGAAACGTTAGCCTAGTAACGTTCCAAAGGGCGGCCTCAACACCTCAGTCCGCCCCTGTACGTAAATCTTACCACTTCAGCCTAAGTTATCGTGCATTAGCAAAGTGTTGAACTATTTGCAATTGCAGGAGCGCACCTAGAACGGGATGGTCTCACGTCAGCCTTGGCAAAAGATGTCACAATTTGCAGTATAGGAGCGAAACTAGCATAGGATAGCGAGCTCAGGATCAGGTCAATTAATTATTCAAACTTAGTAGCTATATGGGTATACGTGAAAGATATAACCTTTTTGGATTGTTTATATAATCTGATATCTGATTAAGTATATAAGAGGGCCTTTAGACCTAGTTTTGATCTAACAGCTCAATCTCAGTACTTCACATAATCGACTAAGAATCTGAACTTACTTACCTCTAAAAATTTCAAAGTGTGATCATTATGAAGTGTTCTACTTTTATTGCACTCTTCTCATTTAGTTTCGCTGTCATCGCAGACTTCGACATGTACCATGGCAAATGGATGGTTCTTGGAGAATTCGAAGTGGATCGCGATATATGGCAGATTTTCCAGACCGATCCCAACTGTGACCAAGCTTGGAATACCCCGGTAACCGATGACAGTTATGATGTGAGTGGGAACAAGCTTGGTGTCCGCTGTGTGGGCAGTGGATGTGATGGTAGTAATGATCCTTGGGATATTGATCTTGTGGAAATGCATTACTCAAACAACCCCCTTTATCACTGGAGTATGTACTGTCTCGCTTTCCCATATTTTTTTCAGTTGCAAATCTCTACAAATGAACGGATGTAACAATCTAACATGATATATAAATAGCCATCTATAAAAATCGCGACAGTTATGCAATGATTGGTCTCGACGGCAGAGTCTACGGCAACTGCGATCCATTTCCTTCAGTCAGCTATTACTGTCCACAATTCGCATCATGGATACGTGGCGACCGCAAGTTCCGCTGCTACACCCAGTTCACTGCCGCACAGATCAATGAAGGAAGAAACAACCACTAGGTAGCTTCACTGCCGGAGGAATTGCATTTTGAGACAGAGACAACTTGAGCTGGATTGGCAGTACAGCTGTTATCTTATCTTGGGGTTATTTTGTTCCTTGAACTTCGCTCTCCTACTTGGCATACATTTAGCTTTATATATTGGTATCACGGTGCCTGATTAGTTAGTACCTGGTTGCCAGACGCTTGCAGAGCTTCCCATATACAGTTGATCAATCTAGGCGCGATATTAAACTCAAGATGACTTAGTTCAAGAGCAGAAACGTTATCAACCAGACTCGAAGGCGTGTCAAAAATGATGGGTGGAGACAGCTCTCATCCTGCTCTCATCTTGTGACACATGCCCTACCCCCCCTCTATAAATATGCATAATACAACCGAGCGGATCCCCCCGTCTACAGTATGTCCGTCTATTTGACTTACCGTGGATGGCACTGCCTGGAATTGATTGGTTGATTGGGCCAACTACCTCCGACATATCCTTGCCCTTACCTAGTGACTTACGGGAAGTGCTCCGACTTGCTAGTCGAACTGTATGGGGTGGATCCACAGGTGAGGTTATCCGGCTCTACGGGAAGGTCATGCTTGAATCTTTTCCTGGACAAATCCAAAAATGATGTCTTATCTTTAAAAATATGTTTTAACATTCCGCCTATAGGAAGTTTGTACGGGTATTCATGAAGGCAAATTCCGACCTGCAGGAACGACGAAGCTTCCATAACAAGACATCAGAATTAGCCAACCATAAGTCGTTTGTAAGCAGCCATTGGGAGAGAGTGAAGAGTGAAGAATCAGTTGGGGACTTCCCCTGGTCATTCATGATCGCCGTCGCGAATCCTAACCCTAGTGTTTCCTCTCTGGCACTTTCGCTCATCTCTCTCCACTTGCTCTACTCAGATTGTACGTCCAGAGGCTCCAGCCCTGCTGTATACATGGAGAATGCGGAAATGTTTTGGCAGTGGGAAGGAGATGGCATTATGATTTTGACAAACAGCGAGAGCACGCAACACTCTTACGAAGTATGGGAAGCAAGAGTGGTGCTGTGCAGTACATAACTCCGAAAACAGTCTTTGTCAGGTAAGAGCATTTGTGTGAGCAATCCACTGGGCGATTTCTCTATGCCTAGCAACACCATTGGGGTACCGGATGTAGCAACTACTGTAGCGTATGTATTTTGTCGATACTTACCAGTTTGTGCTGCGCTGACGATCAGACAGGCCAATTGCAACACCTACACCTGATGGAACAAATTCATACTGCGGGGAATACTTTAAGGTAGGCTCTGGCGATGATTGCGCCACTATCGCAACTGAATTTGGCATTGAACGTGACGACTTGTAAGACTTCCAATATTTGTCAACATTGCTATATGTGAGAAGAAATATTAAGTCCTCGCTGCAGCTTGTTCCTGAACCCCGAAGTTTGGAAAAACTGCACCAATCTCTGGAAGGACTACAACTACTGCGTTAAACCAGTCGGGACTATTACAACATACTCGGGCCACCCGAAGTCGACCTCAACTGTGCCCTTTGTTAATACTCCTGCGACGTCTGTGCCGTATGTAGACCCATTGACAAGATTTAACACGAGTGCACCTGTCATTCCGCTTGCTAATGATACACGTCGAGACTGTTATAGGTAAGCTCTCTGCACAAATTTGTCAAACAGCTGAGCGGGCCACTGACTCTGCCTTTACTCAAGTTACTTTTACATAACCAACACGACAGAAACTCCAGACCTGTCTTGCTGGAATCTTGCGATGGCTTATGACGTCGAGCCAGAGGTGTGTTATGTCATCTTGTACTTTTCGAAGTGTTCCACTAATATAGTTATAGGAAATAGCTCTCTGGAATCCATCTCTTGCGGAGAATGGGACTGAATCAGGAAGCTCGGGTTCGGATTTGTCTCCTGACTGCGAGCTGTCAGAGAGTGTCTCGTACTGTGCGTTGCTCGCATCGCCGACTACGCGTAAGTACCATCCCGTTCCAACTGCTACTATCTTGGCATTAGCTAAACAATATCAACAGAATCTGGTAGTGCTATCCAGACTCCAAACCCGAGAGCAATGGGAGAAGTGGCAAATTGCACGACTTGGTTCAAAATGAAGACATACTCTACTTGTGCAGATGTTTTAGTTCTATACGGCTTGACACTAGAAGAGTTCTACGCATTTAATCCCTCCGTTGGCAAGGGCTGCGCAACCATGGCCGCCGGGACTTACTACTGCATATCTAATAAAGCAAATGGAAGCCGTCCAGGCGGTTACGATAATGATGATGATGATGATGATCCTACAATGACAAGCTCAGGGACACCTACATCAACGACAACAACACCGACAACAACATCCAGTGGTGGTATTGTCACTCCTACTCCAACGCAAAATGGTATGGTAGGGGGCTGCAAGGCATTCTACAAGGCTGTTGCTAATGAAGGGTGTGCGGTTATCTGTCAAGCCCATGGAATCGAGCTGGCGGATTTCTATAAGTGGAATCCCGATGTTGGATCTGACTGTACCAACTTGTGGCCTGATTATTACGTTTGTGTTAAGGCATAGCCAGATTTAGAAGTTTTTAGACGACAGAAGTGGCCTCGTCGTTGTAACTATAAATTAATAGATCTATGTTTTCATAAGTCCCTGAAATATAAGTTGCTAGAAAATAAAAACCCATGGCTTATAAGGCCAACTTTGGTATGCGCTGTACCTCTAATGTAGTTACGGCAGTGTAGAATTTATTAAATTTCGCAATGCCATTGCAACGAGCCTTAAGGCAACCGGAGTTTTGGCATCAGCGTTGATAAATACGAATCTACGAGGATTCTATGGCCTAGGCGCGGCCAACTACCGATAAACTGGCTGCGGACAAATCGGCAATGCTTGGTTATATAAGTTAGGTACCAAGAATACTAATTAATAGTGTTATACAGATAGCGACACAAACTCGTAGACCTGGCGGAGAGACCTGGCGGAGAGATAGGCAGTTTGAGTGGGGCGATCGAAATATGGTTGGGTGCAAGGAACGACAAGCCAACTAAAGCACCGAGGCCTTAGCGTGGATCAATATTATATAGATAGGCTAGCCGCCAACTCCACCAATCCAGTACAGAACGACTTTTCAACTCAATGTCGCCTCCAAACTCAGAAACTGCGGAGTCCCCCAGCCATATCAGTCCTATGCTTCGGCTTCCCCCTGAAATTATCAAGACAATCGTCGATCAGGTTCCCAACAGCACCATAAAAAATCTGCGCCTCACCTGCCGTTTTTACTTGGAAACAGTAGCTCTGCGGCTTGATCGCGTTTTCATCTCCGCGAACCCGCGCAATGTGGAAGTATTTACTGCCATTGCCAACCACGACGCCTTTCGTGCCAAAATCACCGAGATTATCTGGGACGACGCGCTCCTGTACGTCCGGCCTGTGCCGCGTAGCGCCGTAGAAGCGTACTACGGGTCGGACGATGATTATCAAGACTATGCGGAAGAATCGGACGATGAATGTGATAAGAATGGGATTAATTGGAGGGGTAATGTTCCTGGGTGGTTCCGTAAAGCTTGCCGAGACAACGTTTTCTTCCTAAAGGAGAAGCGCGATAAATATTTGAACAGACCTGACCTTGTTGCAAGGGCACAACAGGCTTGCGAGCAAATGCCTATGGAAGAGGCATGGGCGTACTACCAACAGCTAGTGCAACAGCAGCGCGATATCTTGGATTCAAATGCGCATATCATTGCGTTAGAGAAGCATATCGGATCGTTCCTGGCGCTACAGCGAATTGTTATTACGCCGGCAGCACATGGATGGATTTACAACCCACTGTACGAAACTCCCATGATCCGCTCCTTCCCCCGTGGGTTCAACTACTATATTCCTCGCACCTGGCCCGTCCATGACCGTTCTATGCCCGAATGCGACGACTGGAACGAAGATGGTAGTGACTGGCAAGGCTTCCGCACCGTGACACGCGTTCTAGCAGAGGGTAGAGATTTTGGCAGGGTGGTGGATCTACGCATCGACGTTCATGAGCTGGAGATGGGGCTAAACTCGCGGGTGTTTGAGAAGGAAAATCGCACCCTGAGTGACTTCGAGGCTGTACTTGCGCGGCCAGACTTTGCACACTTGCAACTTGATCTCATGGTCGATCCGCACTACACGCAGGCAGATGTCTTCCGCAGTGGGCTCCTCAAACGTGCCCTAGCTCGTGCCTCGTGCGGACAGGGCTTGAAGTCCTTGAGCTTGAGAACGAACATTGACATGTATACGACAATTGATGAGTGCGACTGGTATGTCCCCCTCACTACGATATTCACACCAACTAGCTATTCGAGGCTTCAGCACTTCGGCCTCGCCCGCTTCTACGTCGAGCAGGATGATCTCTTGGCGCTGCTAGCCTCCATGCCAAAGACTCTACGGTCGGTTGAACTGAGCATGCTCGAGTTCATGGGCGAGAAGGACAGTTATCGGACACTGCTATGGGGGATACGCGACACGCTAGGCTGGAAAGAACGAGAACCAAGGCCAACACTTGTCGTTAGTACCGACCTTTCGAATCCCAAACCGGGACAAGCTTTATGGCTCGAGCATGAGTTGTATAGTTTCTTGTATGAGAATGGAAGCAATCCGTTTGGAAACGACCCGGCAACTAGAGGTCCAAGTGCTATAAGATTCGGGTTTGGCTGGGAGAAAGATTGCTTTAATCCTTATCACAAGCGCCCACATGTGGATAATTATGATTTAGCTGATTTGGGCTATATTAAGGGTTCTCGGCCGCGGCCAGTCGCTCGGCCGACGCAAGACTTACCAGGTCCGGGTAAGTCGTATTTCACCGACGCGCGATATTTATTGTAACGAACCAAGGCTATCTTTCCTTGAGCCAGACTATGTATATAGATAGCCCAGCTGAAATCGGGAGTTACAAACTGTTGCATAGACATTTTGGTTCTACTCTAGTTATATTTTGTCCTCAAGGCCAGGATAAATAGACTCATATTTCATAATTGTCTTAGAAAACGGAGGATTTTAGCACAACGATATTTACTATAATATTCCATCCTTACTAGTAATGAAGACGTTACATGAATAGAATAAGCGTCAGCTCCACGCCACTGCTTTAAGTAAACCTAAGCACACATCAACATTCAGAATAATCAACAACTTAGGCCTCCTCTATAAGAATCAGGGAAAGCTAGCTGAGGCGTGTCAAGATCTGCCCAATACCAGGACAACCTCAGATAAGAATCTATCGATGCTTAATAATTTCAAGCCTGTAAACGAAGGATCTTCTAGTTAGCACATACCTAAATATGCGACACGATTTCGAGAATTCTAGGAACCAGGAGTATATGAGGGCAAGATTCGTGTGAGATGGAAATGCGTAAGTACTTATTTAAGTACCTAGGAGACATAATACTAATCTAATTACAGAAATGTGGCCAGTATTTGTATGATGACTACGTTGAACTACACCGTGGCGCGGCAAAGCGCCTAGAAGAATCGCTAAATTAAAAGCCTACGGGCAGAAACACCGTTTCTTCTAGACGTATCCCTACATATTTGACCACCATGTGTAGCCTAATCCCGAATATATTCACGAGGGTACGTCGCACTTTTACTGTAGAAGAGCAGGGGCTTCTAATACAACACCTACCACCATCTGTTAGTGTATAGCATGTAGCAAATCCACCACTACTGCTAGCCGAAGCATTGTCCTGCTGATCTGCCACAACGTCGGCGTCTATGACAAAAAACTCCTCTAGCTTTCTGTTTGTGATATTAAATTAGACGAAAAGTTTTTTCGAGCTCTTAACAAACACTACCAATCAAAGTGCAACAAATGGTTGTCGTTCATTTCCCTTCGAACCATAACAGGCATCAAATTTGTTAAGTTTAAAATGTATAGAAAGAGCTAATCGGTTGATGTGCGTCTTAAGAATGATATACCCCTACCTAAAAATCCAAACTATTGTTACGCTCTTATTCTAATTAACTTAATACCACTAGTTGGCGAGAATAGGTTAATACACCTTTTTAACAACCTAGACTGCGCTAAAGACGTGTTAGCATGTCTAGACTGCTTTCTGAAGAAACTTAAGGAGAAGCTAGCATGTAGTGATAAAGTCGTAGTACCTAGATGGGGCATAGATCTAGAAGAAGGGGTGTGTAGCAAAAAGACAGCTATCGTGTACATGGTGTGTGCTTGTGAGCTCCATTTAGGGAATACTGTGGACTGTTTTAGGGCAAGGTATCTAAGGTGCTTTTACTGTTAGCGCGTACATGATTGGGATCATAGTGCCACTCGTCACGCTAATGCAACATTTGGCTTAAAAATGAATGGACAACTTTCATAGCCTAAATACTTTCTTATGCAGCAGAGCTATCTAGAACAAGCGTATAGTCTAGAAAGAAACGAATTTAAGTGTATCATCAACCTCCGATGCTGTGATTTCAAGTACACGTGTTTGGTTGTAGTCCGAGGACAACACCATGGCTGACATTACCCATTAAAGGCCTGTTTCTGCCCATGTAGCAGACTCTGCGACAAGGTTAGCATAAGTTCCGGCCTTGCTGTCAAAATTACTTACTTTCTAAAATATTTGCAGCTCCGCGCCTAATAGCGTATGAAGTTACTTAGCATCTATATCTAGCACGGTATGCAAGCTCTGTTAAGGCGCGGTAAGAAGCAGCGTATGTCTATGCAGCCGTTCCGTCTGCTACTTAAAAAAGGGCTTTATCTAAGACCGCATCCTTAAGAGGGACTTCAACAACGCTACGATCTAACGTAGCGTAAAAGAGCTCTTCTAGCTTAATATCAAAAGCATCGTGTTCGTATGCTAAGGTAAGGAAAGGCATAATTAGGCATAGGTGTAGATAGACCTAGTCCTCCTAGAGCGTTATTGTGACGCTAAGCTATGTTAGTTTTGTTAAGACAGCCTATAGTCTATAGATACTTACAATTCATCCTCCTCGTCTCTGTCCCCCTTCATAAGTTTAAAGGTAATTGTAAGGCTCATCTAAGGCAGACCGCCTTTTAACATCCTAAGTAAGGTAGAATTTCAAATCCTTAAACGGGTTAGCAAATGTATGAAGTAAAGCCTAGATATATACTAACTCTATAAGTTATAGCCTCATTGCTATTTCGATATGAATCTAATACAACGACCGCACCTAGCCGAGCTACAGTATACGTAAGGCATAGAAGAAAGAAGTGTAGTTTAACGCGGTTAAGTTGGTTTTGGAAACTATGCTTATCCTCTACCTATAAATAATGAATGGGCACTTCAAGGTCTTACAAATCTGCCATTAGCTTTAGGCAGGCCTTGCTGCTAAGCCCTAGCGAGTTTTTTAGGTCTGTTTGAATCTAGTATCCTTATATTAGCTTCTTTAATACTATAGAAGAACATTGACAAGCATCGTCTTACATCTTTCACTTCCTTCACTACTCTCTGTAAAATCTTAATATCGTGTTCATGCTTATACGCTGTTGCGAGGCGTGTAACGTATAGGCATAAGGTGTTGAGGGAGAGACGCGGGCCTAGCATTCCTTCATGCTTAATTACTAACATCTTGAAGAAGCTCTTCATGCAACCCGCGCTTAGGACCAGCGCTGGCTAGTCAATACGCAATGCAAACCTTTTACTCTTCGTTAGCGACTCTTCGCACTGACTTAAAGGGACGGAATCGTACTCTTGCCATAGTAAGAGGATAGACTTGTATCCTCTCTTTATTAGAGGGGCAACCTTTAGTGGACGTTTCTTCGTTAAGCCCTGCTGCTTGATATCTGCTAGTAGTCCATCCTTTGAGAGCTTCATAGCCACTAGTCTCTTTAAAGATCGAGGGACCTAAGAGGCAAGCAAAGAAGTGACCCGTAAAAAAGCAAAATAACTAAGAAAATTCTCAAGAACAAAGGAAATATAAGAGGTAAGATGCGAGGGAAAATGACAGGAAAGACGAAAGGGAAGACAGGAGAATGATGAGAAGAGAAGGAGACTGTGTGTGTGGACACCAAACTAGGGGTGGGCCATGCGCCGACATGATGTCCACGGCGTCGTGCGCACGGAAAGCTGAATCCTAGAATCGGAAACCCACTGGGACGCCTAACAGTCCAGGATCTGGAAACCAGAAACGGAATGTTGTGTTGGATGCTGCATAAATAGGGAATGAGAAACGAGAAACGGGGAGCTGCTTTTGCGCAGTCGCGATGTGGTGGTTAAAGCAGCCGGGCCCGCTAACATAGAACGGAATACGGTGACTGGTTAACAGGAATCCGGCATCAGTGGTTTAGTGGTAAAATCCATCGTTGCCATCGATGGGCCCCGTGTTCGATTCACGGCTGATGCAAAGTTTCGATCTCCATTTAGGAGTATCATCATTTTGCTATTTTTTTTTACTGTATCTAGCCAAAGGTTGCTATTGTTGTGGCCGAAATGTAGCGAAAAAAATTAAGTAAAGTACAAGTAGATATATTTTGCAATTGTGAATGTCGTACTGCTTGACTGGCATACAATTCAAATCAGCTCTCTCACTTATCTCTTGTCTTTGAAACTGGTTTTTTGTTTTTTTTTCGTTTCGTTCCTGAAATCTGTTGGTGTTGATTTAGTCTGCTTATTCAGCCTGCTTACCTCACTCAGCCAACCCTGGCTCGGGTAACAGTACAAGATCCTCCCGTTTCTGGGCGACGGTACCCGCGTACCGTCACCCAGTACCGGGGCCATCCCCGCGTTTGCAGCGCGGAGGTGTGGGGTAGCAGCTGAGGATCCCATGCTTCTCAACAGCTCCTACCTCGGATGGGATTCGAAGCTGGGCCTGGATGCTTAATGCTTACTTGAGCTGCTGATATCTCTCCTTCTTCACTAAGCTTCTCTCCTGTACAATTGTGGTAATGAAGAAGAAAGTTACAGTATGATTCGCCCGGTATTTCGATTCAATAGCCCACGGGCCTGTGCGCTTGTGCTTCGTGGAGTGCAAAGACGGGGACTTCTCACTTCGTCGTATGCCCAGGGACCAACAGAGGTATAGTCTTACCATTCTATTGCCCTCGTGCAGTTATTTCTCAGCATATACTGACTTCGTGCCTCATAGCCACCGCTACTCGACCAAACAATTCCCGAGCATTTCGCATCTATCGTCTCGAAACATGGCGACCAGAACGCGGTGATCTCGCGCGCCCAACAGACGCGACTCACGTATGAGGAGCTAGACCAGAGGAGCAGCTCTGTCGCAGCAGGGCTCCAGGCACAGGGTGTAAAGAAAGGCATGCGAGTGGCTGTTAGCTTGGGAAACAACATCGAGTTTGCAGTGGTATGACATGCCGATACATAGCTGGTTGGATTGGATGTGCTGATAGAAGGTGACCAGACAACATATGCCTTGTTTAAGCTCGGAGCGATTTTGGTAAGCACAACAGCAGTAGAAAGGTCTTGAGAACATGCGTTTGCTAACTTTATAGGTTCCGCTGAACCCAGCATTCAACTCCCCTCAAGTTATCTCTGCCCTGTCGCATCTCTCAGCAACACATCTCATAATCGGGACCGAGACCAACCTCCCTTTCAAACCTCCCCGAGAAAATATATCGCTGCTCAAACAGATTTCCCCAGATCTCACATCGGGATCTATCAAGTCTGCCTCCGTTCCATCCCTCCAGAAAGTCATCCTCGTCGACAACTCCGCCGGGCGCCTCGATGTCTCAGACTTCAAATCCACAACCTCCTTCAACGACCTCCTATACACGCAAACACCCCAATCGATAACCCCAGACTCTCCTCTCCACCGAGACGACATCATCAACATTCAATTCACATCTGGCACCACCGCCCTCCCCAAAGCCGCCTGCCTAAGCCACACCGCCATCCTCAACAACGGCTACTTCATTGGCTTGCGCATGGGCCTCACCCCCGCGGACATCATCGTCTCCCCACCCCCCCTCTACCACTGCTTCGGCTCGATCCTCGGCTACATGGCCTCCGCCACGCACGGCTCCTCGATCGTCTTCCCCAGCGAAGCCTTCTCGCCCTCCGCCACCCTCCTCGCCGTCCAAGAAGAGCGCGCCACCGCCCTCTACGGCGTCGCCACCATGTTCACCGCCGAGCTCGAACTCCTCTCCAACGGCACCATTGAAGACAAAGGCTTCGAGCATCTACGCACTGGCATCGCTGCCGGCTCCTCCGTCCCCCCCGTCCTAATGGGCAAGCTGCACGACCGCCTCAACCTCACCGGTCTGACAATCTGCTACGGCATGACCGAAACCGCACCCGTATCATGCATGACGACTCCCGATGACCCGCTCCAGAAACGCCTGGACAGCGTAGGCCGTCTCCTCCCGCACGTACACGCCAAAGTCGTATCCGTGACCGATCCAGGCCGCGTCGTCCCCATCGGCGAGTGCGGCGAGCTCGCCATCGCTGGCTACAACGTCATGAGCGGGTACTGGGGTGACGAGGCGCGGACGGCCGAGGTTCGCAAGACGGAAACGGATGAGCAGGGTCGCGAGGCTGTGTGGATGTATACGGGTGATGAGGCGCAGATGGATGCTGATGGGTATGTGCATATCACGGGCAGGATTAAGGATTTGATTATTCGTGGGGGCGAGAATATTCATCCGCTGGAGGTGGAGAATGTGTTGTTTGCGCATCCGCATGTGAGTGAGGCGAGTGTGGTGGGGATTCCAGATGAGAAGTATGGGGAGTGTGTTGCGGCGTTTGTGGTTGTGCATGGGGGGGTGAGGGTGGATGAGGGGGATGGAGAGGGAGGTGGGGAGGGTGAGGGTCCTATGGTTACGAAGCAGGAGTTGAGGGAGTGGGTGAGAGGGAAGCTGTCGGGGCATTTGGTCCCGAAATATATATTCTGGACGAAGAACTATCCCAAGACGCCGTCGGGGAAGATCAAGAAGTTTGAGTTGAAGACTGAGGGTATCAAGCTTCGAGATGCAGGGAAAGGATTGTAAAGGTTGTACATAGCAGCGATGTGCATATTCCCATTTATAAAGTATATACAGAACCATATTCAAAAATAGCTCTACAGAGGTCTCATGTTGCTTGCATCCATTATAGGTTGCCCTGAGGATCCTGAATCACAATGCTGCATCCATCGTGAGGCTCCCTGTCCCAATGCACTGTTATAAGTCATCGAGTCATAGTTCTCCAGCTACAACCCTTATTTCAAGTCCTTCCACCTCTTAAGCTGCCTTGCAAGCTACCCTGTTGTACCTGTCCCCCTCGCCACCTCTCCCCTGCCCCTCCATGACGTCACACCCACCTCCTATATATCAACCTCTTCTTCCCAGCCTCCTAAAATAACAAAATAACACACATAGACCTCTAAAATCCAACTAAACTCCCATCAAAATGTCAACCCACCCAACCCAAACCCCCCTCTCCACCAACACCGCCCCAACACAAACCACAACTACAACAACCACCACCACCCAGCACGCCCCCAACAACGGCGGTCTAGCGCAGAAAGCCCATTCTGCACTCGCTGCGGTGCATGGTACGGGCGAGGCGGTACGGGGACACTTTAACGCGGCTGTTGATGATGCGTTTGGCGAGGTTAGTTACGCCCCTTCTCCCAAGTCCCCAGGGGCACGGTTTTTTTGAGAAGTAAACAGAAAGCTAACGCCTATATTAGTCAAAGGGTGTACAGAAGAACGCGCGTGTGGAGAATGAGGGGTTAAATGAGATTGCGTCGGGGCATTTTGGGACGGGGACGAAGGTTAGGGAGGGGGCGGTGCCAGGGGATGGGGGGAAGAGGGGGAATGAGGTGGTATAAGTAAGAGGAGGGCAATGTATTGAAGTTTATTGGGTAGGAGGGCGTTTGTTCTCGGTTTTTGTCAGTCACTGTTTTGATAGGACTGGTTAGGATGGTATAGCTTGGGCTGGGAGGTATCCGTTGGGACGGGGTTTATTGGCTCTTTCATAGGGTTGTTTTAGGGTTTCCATGCCAGATCTGACTCAAATCGGTGCTTGTAGGATGAACAGAATCTATATAGACGGCTTTGGAGAGCATATAGCCCATTAATTGGAAATCCATAATATCGATACTTTAAAGTTGAAGATGATATCAAACGTGGGGATCCAGCCTGTAGGGGTCTCGTAAGCGGAAGGATCCGCGCTTTGGCTAAAATAAACTGCCAATTTTCCACCAAGCTCGTCGGACTCATTTCTTGAGTAACGCGTTTGATGCCACGCATACATTGAATACTAATAGTTCTATACGCCGTTCACCTCAAACTCCCAGATGTCCAAATTGACAATATGGATCCTCGCCTGTTTCAGCCTTCCTGATCCCCCAAACCACCGTGCCCCGCTAGACACACGACGTGGGGAAGTGCTACGGGCCGGACAGGGGTTACCATGTAAGCACGCGCCTCCCATCTCAATATCCTCCCCTCGTTATAAGTTAGCCATCTCCTCTCTCCATGCCCTCAATCGCCATCCCCCTCCCCCAGCGATGATCAGCTCCCCCACGGCACCAGCCGCACCCACGCCGCGGTCGCCCTCAGGCTCCTCATCGCAATCTGGCTCTTCTTCGGCCTCAAACCCTCCCGCCTCTCCCTCGTCCTAACTCCTCCACCGCCGGCCCGCCCATCCTCCCCAATGTCTTCGACACCCCTCCCCTCTCCTCCCCCGCCATCCGCAGCATCTGCGCCGACACAGTCTGGGACCCCTCCCTAGTATTCACCTGCAACTCCAGCGTCGGCGGCATCCGCAACATCCGCAACTCCCTCCTCAACTGCGTGCGCTTCACCATCTCCGCCGCCGCCTCCCTCGTCACCCCCCTCATCGTCGTGCGCAACGAATCCTACACCGCCGCCATCCGCACCGGCATCACAGCACCACTCTCCTACATGTTATCGCCCTCGCACTTCCGCGACTCCCTCGCCCTCTCCTGTCCGGGCCTAATCCTGCACGAGACTCTCGAATCCGCTATCGCAGGCGCCAAAAACCACGACCCGCTACCGCTTAAGCCAGAATACCTCCAATCCAAGAACCTCCCTCGCACCGGCCTCGCCTCCCCCGAAACCTGGAACGCGAACTTCACAACCTGGCTGCACGAGCGCATACCCCTGCGCGCGCTGCCAGCAACGAAAATAGTCCATCTCTCGCGCACATACCTCGCCTACCCGACCTACAGCGACGGCGTCAACTTCGCGCATCACTTCGGTTCCATCCTCAAGTTCCGCGACGACGTCCGGGTTCTCGCTACTAGCGTGCTGCGCGGCCTCGCTGAGCGGTATGGATACAAAGGGGTGCCGGATTTCTTCTTCGGTGCGCATTTGCGCACGGAGCGGGATGCGAAGCTGGGGTGGCCGGGGGGGGATTGGGTGTATAGCCGGTATGAGACGCAGGCTGCACTGCTTCTGTCCGCAGCCTCCAATGCAAGCCTCCCGCTCATATACGTCGCCTCCGGGGACCAGGATGAAGTCGCGAAGTTAAGTGCTGAGGCAGCGGCGAAGAATATGACAGTGACGACGAAGTTTGATGTTCTGGGGAAGGAGGAGGTGGAGAGGATGGATAAGATGAGTTGGGATCAGCAGGGGATGGTGGATTTTCTGGTGATGACGAGGGCGAGTGTGTTTGGGGGGGTGGGACATTCGAGTTTTGCGTGGAATGTGGCGTTGGGGAGGCATGTGGTTGGGGGGGAGTCAGGGGAGGGACATTTGAAGGGACCGCAGGCGTTGAATGATAAGCTCAGTCAGGTTTATGGGAAGCCGGGGGAGTATCCGGAGTATCCGAGTACGCTGTGGCCTTAGATTGGGGGAAGGGGAAAGAGATATGTATGGATATATACATCGGGGGAAGGGGAAAGGGATATGTATGGATATATAGAGGTGGATATGTAGTTTTACAGCCTCAATGTTGGATAGTGGGAAGGCAGGAGCGTGGCGCGATTATACCATATTTAAACGCAAATAGGCGGAACTGAGGGAGTAGCAAATACTACGCAATTTAATTTGCCTATCTATACTTCTGTTCCTACTCGGTCACAGCACTGCGGCGCCGATACAATTTTTACTTCCTCTCCCCCTCTCGTTCTCCTTGATCGCGGCTACAACCGCCCTCCTCACCACCTACTCAAAGCCACTTCCCTAACTATAATCTAGTTCTGGAGCTTCTCCTTGAGGATACCCTTCAGGGTCTCGGCGTCAGCAGCGAACTTGCTGATACCCTCGCGCAGCTTCTCGACGGCCATCTGGTCCTCGTTGAAGTCGAAGCGGAAGACAGACTCGTCGTTGATGTAGGTCTTCTTCTCGATCTTGAGGTTGTGTGCGTTTTCGGCCTCAAGCTTCCTTGGGACGGCGTCGGTGGAGTTCTGGAGCTGCTCGAGCAGGTTGGGCTAGGAGCTGTGTTAGTTATGTTACTTTTGAGTTTGGGGGTTAGAACTCACGGCGATGGTGAGGTAATCGCATCCAGCCAACTCGGTGATCTCGCCGATGCTACGGAAAGACGCACCCATGACGATGGTCTTGTAGTCGTACTTCTTGTAGTAATCGTAGATGGCCTTGACGCTAGCCACTCCTGGGTCCTCCTCCTTGGAGTACTCCTTCTTGTTGGCAGCCTTGAACCAATCCAGGATGCGGCCGACGAAGGGGGAGATGAGGAAGGCGTTGGCCTCGGCGGCGGCGATGGCCTGGGGAAGGGAGAACATGAGGGTCAGGTTGCAGTTGATGTCGTGCTCCTTCTGGAGGATCTTGGCGGCCTGGATACCCTCCCAGGTGGAGGCGATCTTGATCAGAACGCGCTCCTTGGAGATACCAACGGACTTGTAAAGCTGGGTACGGTGTCAGTACACTGGATTCTAGCTTTGGAGATGGGGAACTCGGAACTCACCTCGATGATGTGCAGGGCCTTGTCAACGGAACCCTTGGTGGAGAAAGAGTAGTGGGCATCGACCTCGGTGGAAACACGTCCTGGGACGATCTTGAGGATCTCCTTTCCGAACTCGACGAGGAGGCGGTCGAGGGCAGCATCGACCTGGGCGTTGATGTCCGATCCGCCGTGCTCCTTGCCGTAAGCGATGGCAACATCCATAAGCTTGGCATACTCAGGCTTCTTGGACGCAGCGAGGATCAGGGAAGGGTTGGTGGTGGCATCTTGCGGCTTGTACTTGCCGATAGCTGTTCTAGATGTCAGTTATTGAGCGTTGTGGGGTTAGGATGGCCGTGTTTGCGTCGGATTGCGATGTCGCTGCCGTTGAGTGGGGGTTTGTTGGGATGGCCCGGATGGCGGGGTATACTCACAGACAAAGTCACCTAGATGAGCAGTTAGCTGGCTGTTTTGGAGAGGAAAAGTTTGCAGAGAAGCTTACCAGAGTCAGAGACAACGGTCTATAGCAAAGATTCCACGTTAGCAATCGTTTTCAAGGTCGTGATGATGGTGAAGCTTTGGTGGCGGGGGGAGGTAAAATTGTTGACGATTGCATCCTCGATACCCCACCAAAACCGGAGACGGAGTAGTAACTTACAGTGCCAGTGGCCTTGAGCTGCTCCAATGAGTTGGACATGATTGCGATGTGTGTATGTGAAGCTTTAAAATTGAATTAATTCACAGATTATAATGTGATGGAATTGGTGTGTTACAGGAAGATGGAAGATTGTTGTTGATGTTTTATTGTGACGTGGGGAGTGTGGGGGGGGGGGAGGTAAAGTAGTTATGAGTAAGGGACGGACTACTACTACAGATGTATGATGAGGGGGAGCGAGGGGCGGCGTCCTCGGAGACAGCTAGCGCGGGGTCTTCTTGGATGGACATTGGTGGCACAGTATCTGTTACAATTTGTTACAAACAAGAGCATAATCGAGACAAGAAGGAACTACATTAAGTTAGTAATACAGTATAAGCAATACATATCTTTGTAAATCTCTCGAATCACCTTTCAAACCTCTCACAATACATATTAGAAACGACATCGAAATCGCTCTTTCTTATCGACTCTCCTATTCGTCAATCTTCAACAATCTTTGCCACACAACCTTTCACAACTTCTTAGTCATCTCCCAAGCTCCCATCTAAGCTCACTATGTCATACACGTGCATAACGATGGGCTGCTACCACGGAAGCCTGTCGGCCGCACCAATCGCTCGTTTTTAGCCTAAAAGTATATACTATGCTGTACGCTGTGTCGAGTTTCTCCGGCTGGAAAATACTCGATTGAACCTTATAGGAAACAATAAGAAAAAATAACCTTCTAGGTGGTTCCAGACTTTCATGTATGGTTCATGAAAAAACGAAAGATTCAGATGACCTAAGGCACACCCGGTGATGCTGACTGACAGCCGGCCGGGCGACAGTCTACCGGGTGACAGTCGACCGGTTTGGTAACTATTCACACTACATACAAAATTCCACCACGAGATCCCACTCGAGTAAGTCATTGTTCCCGTTCCGATCCCAACCTTCATAGCAAACCCCGACTCCATCGTACAGTCCGCATACAGTCCAAGTCCGTATGTACGCATCCCCAAATCCCGCATTGTATACCAATCTGATCATTCCTCCGAATCCGCCCATTGTCCCCAATCCAGACCCCAAACCCAAAAGCGCCTCATGTCCATAAATCGTGTCTCGTCGGCTCCGGCGCCGGCGCCCTACTTCCCCATCCACATAGCCGTCCCAAACCCCAGCTTGCTGGCCATCCTCTCCCTCTTCGTCCTCTGCTTCTTCTCCCGGAACCTGTTCCAGCTCCTCTCTCTCTCTTCCCAATCGTTCATCTGGGCTATTTACAATTAGCACTTATCCATCATCCCCGCACCCATAACTCCCCCATCCCCTCGCGCATTCCCCCCCAAGAAAATTAAAAGAAACAAAACGAAAAGGAAAAAAAATCTCACCAAGCAACCAATCCCACCTCCTATCCTCCCTCTCCAAAACCTCCACCCCCTCCCTCCTCAACCTCTCCCTTCTCGCCTCCCCCGCCGCCTCCTCCCCCACCAACTCCCCATCCTCCTCCGGCCTCACCCTCCTCCCCTCCACCCCCCCCACCCCAAACTCCCTCTCCTCCCTCTCCCTAACCACCATCAGCGCCGCCCTGATCGGATCCCGCGTCACTCTCGCCGCCTCCAACAGATCCGCCGTATCGCGCTCCGTAGCTGCCTTCGCGCGTCGAGCAGCGACGGCGTCGTAGTGCCGCGAGGAGGGGGTGGAGTGGCGCGACCAGGAGGTGGGGTAGTAGTCTGCTAGGGAGGGGGTGCGGGAGGTGCTTTGGGGGGGACGGGGGGGGATGGTGGAGTAGGAGGGGGCGGAGGAGAAGTAGGAGGGGGCGGCAGAGAGGATGGATGCTGTTTCGATGTCGTGGGGAGGGGAGGGGCCGCGGAGGGTGTAGGCGCGGGGGGTGTAGGCGGGGGGAGGGACGAGTGGGGTTGGAGTAGTCGACATTTTGAGTTTGGCTAGATAGTGATAATATGATAGTTCGGATGGTGGATGGTTGTGGGCATCGATGTGCGCATCGATGGGTTTGCGGGGTCTTGAAGGCTGCGTGAGTGAGAGGTGTGGTGGTGACGTCAAACTCACTCTATCGTGGTGGTATCGGAGGAGGAAGGCTGTGTGATAACAGCCTTTATGTAGGAGATGAGAGATGATAGATAAATGAGAGAGCTCACACGACAGTTGAAGGAGAGAGATGAATACTTAACTCGGCGTCATGACAGATGACCCTTATTGGAAGGATTAAATCGTCAGATAGCAGTACTGCCCTACCAGCCCAGCCGCCCAGCCGTGTATGGCGCAGCAACGCACCACTCCTTCGAGGTGCGGGGAAATACGGCCTTCGCCAACCATAACCTGGGGAAGGCTCTGGGCTAAGTATGAATACCCGCGAAAAATGCCTCGATGGGTCAGGGCTTGTTAATATTGCGGCTTTTTATGTGGGAGTTGAGAAATGTTGTTATCATTCTGGGCGTATATGGGGTGGGGGATCAGAGGTGCGTACTGTAGCCTTGCGGGTGGTCCGGAGCTAGAAGCACATGCATATTAAACTAGAAGGCAACCAGAAGGCCCACACTGTAGCCTGCATTAAGCTATTTCCGTAAAATTCAAAAGAGTTCATGATTAACAGTTCATGATCAACAAGTACAGTCTCATTATGATATACACGCAATCCCCCAACTCCAATCCCCCCCCCCAAAACAACCCCCCCTCTACTTCCTCCCCCCCCCCAAATGCCACCCAAACACCTTCCTAAACACCTCCATCCCCCCCACCTCCACCACATCCCCATGACACGGAATGATCCTCTCAAAATCCCACCCCCCAATCCTCCTCGCGCTCTCCCCAAACCCCTCCCTATTCGCCGCACTCGCCCCATACCAAAGAAACCTCTTCTGCCCCAACGCCCTCCCCTGCGTCGACGTCAACGCCCCAAACAACCTCGTCATGATCCCCTTATCCGCCGCCTCCCCGGTTCGCGAATACTGCTCCGTCGCTGGCAGATTAAACAAGTAGTCCGCCACGATCAACGTGCGGTCCGGCTTGTAGCAGAACACAAGCTCTTTATTCATATGCTCCGGCACATACTCGTACTCGAAATCCCGATCAAACTCCTCCGATATCCTAACCTGCCCCTTCAACTTCTCCGTAAACACCGTCGCGAACGGCACCTGCGCGCCGTGGCTGGGACTCTTGGGGTCCTTGGCAGCAGCGGCGCGCTTCTCAGCCAGTCCTTCGACGCCGATGACTTGTGCGGAGGGGTAGGCGCGCGCCCATTCGCTGACGAAGATGTGGTGCTCGATATCGGGGGCGATGATGTATTTGAGGTTATCGCCTTTTTCTTGCAGCTTGGCGCGGACTTCGGGGGTGAGGGCGGTCGGGGAGAAGACGGAGAGGGCGCCGGATGTGAGGCGGACTGGGAACGAGGGATTAGCCGGTTGAGCGAGAGAAGGGGGGGGAGGGTGGGGGGGATATACCGATTGTGCCGCGGCCGCCGACGCGGATGAGACCGAAGCGCGCGAAGGGGACGGAGAGGGTGGTGATGTTGGGGGTG
The DNA here is from genome assembly GCF_001662655.1 of Pseudogymnoascus verrucosus. NCBI lineage: Eukaryota > Fungi > Ascomycota > Leotiomycetes > Thelebolales > Thelebolaceae > Pseudogymnoascus > Pseudogymnoascus verrucosus. The sequence goes on from NW_017263652.1 coordinate 1,632,290, forward strand.
ATGTCGCGGATGACCATTACGGCGGAGGGGTTGCTGGGGACGAGCTTGGACGTCATGGCGACGGTGTGTTTGTCGTTGAGCTCAGTGATGTGTGGATGTTGCCGGGTTTAAAACTGGTAGTAGTTTCGTCTCTGTTGCTATTCAAGGTAGTGCTTGACGGTCAATTATGTTCTCTGAAGATCGGGGAATACAGATTATATTATATAGGTTTCACGATCTGAGACCCTGACAATTTCATGGCCTCACATCGATAGCGATAGAGCCAGTGACGCAACCGATAAGGTCTGGAAGGTCCTTAGCGCCAAATCAACCACGGTAGAGTGGATTCCTCGCCACTACCGGCTAAGTATATGATTGGATCGCCGTCGTGATATTTTCGTATAGATCTCTCCCCCATAACCCCAGATCACGAAATGCAAATACTATCCCAACAACCGCAGCCACATTTTTGTCTTCATGCTGACATACCGAATATCCCGGAGCAGCGGTCTAGGTTTTGGGTAGGGGTGGAGAGCATAAATGCAGGCACGGAAGCATAATTTTGCAATTATCCGAGCCGAGGTGCCACTATATTATTTGTAAGGACGGGCGTCTAGACCGTTTCCTGGGAAATGCGATACTAATCTACGATGATAAACTCAAATCATTGTGTTTGTGCTGGGCGCAGCCATATTTGCCGTCGGCTATACGGACTTTCATGCTCTCTCCCCTCATACAATCCAGATAGACCATATGCTAGGCTAGTAGGCATTTCATGAACTGTTTGTGACAAGGGCGACCGCATCTTATCGGTGACGTTTGTTACGAGCAAGATCACCAGTGGAATTTGTCAAGGGCACAGATCAACAGTAACATAGTCAATGTAATAACCCTTTTATTTGAATTCATGTAACAACATGCACAATATGCAGGCACATCCCACAACACAATCTATCCCAGTAATCCGATTCCCAGCGTGTGCCACAAAACAAAGAACAACCCCCCCACGCATCCGGCCATCCCACCCCTTTATCCCGGAAGTGCGTAAGAGTACCCCGTGCCCCGAATCATCCAGAAACAAATCTTCTTAAGTATGTACCAATTACTGGGCCTAATAGAAACGCCAAAGTACCCAGGCTCACGGCCCCAGAAGCGCGAAACGGTGCTGCGGGTGATTTCGTTGCCCGTGAGCCAGATGCTGCGCTGGCCGTAGATGAGGTAGCTTTGGTAGAGAATGTAGATCGTGAGGATTTGCAGGATTGCCGTGAGGAGGTTCGGCCAGAGGGGTGGGAGTCTGTGGATGACCTTAGGGTGGGTGTCGGGCTCAGTGATGTTCTCGACTTGGGATTCGAGGCCTATAACGGTGGGCTCCTTGGTTTGGGATTCAATGTCGATATCCGTGAGTCTGGTGGTGGCAGACTTGGAGGATTTGGTGTTAATGCAGATAAGGCGACTGATGTTGGAGAGGATACCAGAGGAAAGCCAGCCAGCGGTGTTGACAGAATGGAAGCGTTGGATGAATGCCGCAAAACTTGGGAAGTAGTGCGCGAAAATAGAGGAAAGGCGGCCAGCGATGTTGATAGGAAGGCGTCGGATGAATGACCCAAAATTTGGGAAGTAGTGCGCAAAAAAAGAGGAAAGGTAACCAACAATGTTGATGGGATTGAGGCGTCCTAGGAATCCCGTAAACTTTGGGAAGGCGCGCGCGAAAGCGGCGAAAGGGCGACGAACGATGTTGACAGGATTGAGGCGGCCTATGAATGCCGCGAAATTGGGGTATGAGTGGGAGAAAATGGTCCACAGGTCGACGTAGACAAATAAAAAGGCCAAGATGGGGCTGCGGACTTGGTGAACAGTGTGTTCGATAATCTTGTCGACGATGACCTCTTTGTCGACATAGAAAAGTTGTTCGACATATTTGACATCTTTCTTTGGTCGGCGAGTGAGGATAGCGGATAACTTCTTGGATTTGCTGGCGTATGATTCATTTTCAGTGTCGGAAGAATCTTCGAGTTCGCTGTCGGTCTCGTCGCTGGACACGGATGGTTCAACGGCAGTAACGGAAGAGTCGTCAAAGTTGCTAGCAGTCTCTTCATGAGGACCAACTCCAGCAGTGGAAGATCCTTCGGATACGCTGGGAGCTTTCTTGTGAGACTCTGATGGCCCAACTGTATCAGTGGAAGAGTCTTTGGGTTTGGTGATTGGTCTCAGGGGCGTCATAGGCTTTTCCTTGAGCATCCGACGATGATCTTCCATAAACTTCTCGGAATCTCTCTTGTCCTCCTTCCAGGCAGCCAACTGCTCATCCAGAGTTGGGATCAAGTGTCTATCATCGCGTGGAGGGCGAGGAAATCCATGAGTGCGCTGAGCCCTGTGAACAGCCGCGATGCGTGAAACATGCAACGCGTCGTCGGAGCTGTTGCGTTCATTCTTCACCTGTTCCTGGAGCCTGGAGGTCGTGGCTTTCTCCTTTCTCAATGCCTCATCCAGATCATTAATCTTCTTCTTGTGCCGGATATTGGCTCTATTGAGGGAGGTGCATTCATCATTGGCTTCAGTGAGCAGTCCATCAATGTAGTTCTTCTCGCGGATAGCAACCCCAATGTCTTTTTTCAACTTTTCGACTTTGGCGTGATGGTTGACGCTTTCGGTCTTCGTGGATGATTCCAACTCTCCGAGGTCATTGCTGAGTTTTGTGACTTTATGTGTGAGCTCGGAGATCTCGTATTCCTTGTGTTGTGCCACGGCCTTCATCTCGGCAACCGTATCTGTGAGTTGGGAGACTCTGATATTGGCGGTTTTGTATTGTCCTTGCATATCGTAATAGTCTTGCTCGAAGCCCTGAATATTCCTCTCCAATACAGCCGTATGCTTAGCTTCTGCATCGTATTGGTCCTTCCAATGTTGCTCAGTCTTGGATAGTTCGGCCTTTTCCTCCTTCGGTATTATTAGGCCTTTGGCCTTGTCCTCTTTTTCTTGGGCCTTACGTGCCAAATCCTGCTTCTCGGATTCTGCCTTCGTCAAGGCTGTCATGAGGGTCGTGACCTCGACCTCCCTGGCCGCCACATTTTCCTCTTTTTCTTGGGCTTTGCGTGCCAAATCCTGCTTCTCGGTTTCTGCCATCGTCAAGGCCGTCATGAGGGTATTGACCTCGATCTCCTTGGCCGCAGCGTTGTTTTCCATGATCGCGATCTGTTGGCGATGGTAGTTGTTGGCAGCAACGGCTTCATCGATGTGCGCCTGGGCCTCCCCGAGCTTTTGTACCGCAAAATCTCGCTCTCGGGTGCGGGTGTCCAGCTCTCCGTTGACAAAGGAGACCTTATTTGCGAGTTCGGTGACTTGGTAGCGAATTTCGTTGCTCTCTTTGTCGAGACTGTTCGCTGCATTGGCGATCTCGGAGACTTGGCGCTTGAGTTCGCCGTTCTCTTTGTTCATGGCGTTGCAGGACTGCTGCGATGCGGCGAGTGCGTTGCGGCAGATCTGTAGTTCTTTCGTCGCGGCCATGTGAGTGCCGGTAACCGAGTCCAGCTTCTCTGAAAGCCGTGTTTCCAAATCTGCAATCTTCAGATCCGATTCCTTGCGGGCCTCTTCCAATCTTCTGATATTGGTCTCCAGAGCAGCGCTGTGCACGTCAGCGGCGATCAGCTTATGTGTGGCGGTATTGAGCTCTTGCATTGCCAGTCCCACCAGTGCCCGATCTTTTTCAGTAGAGCACTCCTGAACGGTATCGGTCACAGCCACAGGGTTGTTAATCACAGTGTTGTTGACCACGGTGTTGTTGACCACGGTGTTGTTGACTAACTCCATATTGGCGGCGTCTGAGAGCACTGGAACTGAAGTTGTCACGCCCATAAACGTTAGAGTCTGTTGGCCAGACGAGGGAATTGGAGCTCCACCCCAATAGGGGTTGGATGGGAAGGAGATGTTCGGGACATCCGCCGGGTTGCTAACAGTGAATGGCATCATTGCAGCAGCAGCCTTCTCTGCCGGCGTAGCCCTGACGCGAGACTTCGGTTGCAGGATTGGACGCATGCCGACCGGAGGGATCTTCTCGCGGTACAACGAGCCGTTCGACCCTTCAGATCGAGCGTCGTCGTCGTCGTTATATCGGTACTCACCCGGGAGATGTTCGAAGTCGAAACTGCGGAAAGATGCCCGAGAATTCGCTCCGGAACGATCCGACCAAACCGGGTCGTCCCAACCAGGCTCTTCTTCATCCAGGACTGCGAAGGCCAGTTGAAACTCCCGGTCCAGCGCATCATCAAAGTCCAGGTCAGCCTCCAGGTCGCATGCTGCCTGTTCCTCCAGGCCTTCCTTGAAGGCTTGGTTGGCCTCCTCAAGCATGGCGAGGATTTCAGGATCGACATTCGAGTCGTCCTCTTCTCCTTTATTGGACTGGTCAAACATGGTGAGGATTTCAGGATCGACATTCGAAGGGTCATATTCTCCTATATTGGCAAGGATCGCAGGATCGATATTCGAGTAATTATGTTCTCCTTTATCAGGCTGCGCCGAAATAGCGAGGAGTTGAGGATCGATATTCGAATAGTCATATCCTCCCTTATCGGGCTGCGCCGACCTGGATACCGTTAGTAAGATTCCCAGGACTAGAAAGGGTTAATTACAGAGAGGAGTGCTGGTTATTGGTGGACGCATTCTGCTCCGTGGTTGTTGTTGGTGGGTCCATGATGGTGCTGATGTCGATGTTGGTGCTGGTGTTGGCCATGGTGTTGGTGGTAGATATCGTGAAGTTAATGAAGAAGTTAATGAAGAAGAAGTTGATCAAGAAATTGATCATGAAATTGATGAAGAAGTTGCTGAAGAAGTTGATGAGGAAGTTGATGAAGAAGTTGATGAAGAAGTTGATCAATGAATTGATGAGAAAGTTGATGAAAGAGTTGATGAAGAAGTGAAGTCGATAAATTTAGTTTGAAGTGTGAGAGTGAAATTAAGCAAGTCAAAAACTGAAGGGTTGTGCCTCAGTTTCTATCATTACTTCTGGCTCCTATTGTGACCGACAGTAGCGAAAGTTATAATGGGACTCAATAGACACCACAATAGGAGAACAACGAGGCTAGCTTAGTTTCCCTTGCCAAATAACCAGTACAATAGCTATTGTTCTCAGTCACTGACCCCGAATTAACCAATCACTGAAAGGTATTCAATGGAGCTTATATATACAGTTGAAAATAAGTTTGATACAGTTTACCCAATATATGAATGTGAACAAAAACCATTCGCCATAGCCAAATCCAGACGCCGTGTTCGCCGTGTTCGCCGTGACATATTATAGTACTCCTCATTAACAGAACATCCCATGAAATGAGTCCCTTTTGGCTTTTTTAGAGTCCAGAAGTGGCTGCATCACGAGATCTTCGTGGAGTTGCTTCTCGCGTTGAGCCTTCTCAGACTCTGCTTCGCGCCCATACACCGCCCCAGCAAGGAATGCTGCTGCAACTGCGCCGAAAAAGCACAACGCCGTGGTGGGATCTACGGCGGGAGATTTTTGAAGCCCACTGATGACATCTGCACCCAGGCAGACGAGCCAGAATACGACCCCAGTGACCAGGAGGCTTTGTGAAAAGGAGAGGCAAAACATTCTATGGAAGTCAACGCCCGACGCTTCGATACGTTTTGGGCAAGAGCACTTACGTCGAGGCCACAAGCAGCAGCTAAATTCTACCGAATATCTTGTAATAAGACTATATATGCCGACTTGGCGCAAGGCAACTTTGACTCTTTTGCTTGATGGAAGTGAACTGGTCTCGCAAAGGCTTTGGTATCGGTATGGGAAAATCGAAGAGAAAAGAAGAGAGAGAGCGACGACGACAAATATGAATCACAAACCATGAATATACTACCGCTACCTTACTTCCATTTAGACCAGGTCTCCGGTCATACCAAAGACCCCATACCGTACGATGCAAGGGAACTTTCATTGTGTTTGAGTCCGTCGTCTTCGCCGATGAACAGATAACTTCACTTCGTCCACATTTGACATACTCTACTAAGTACTCTAGCCTCGAAGCCAAAAAAAAAAGGGGGGGAAGCTAAAACAGAAACATTTAGCTCCTTTAACTCCAAACTACTCGAGTATGGTCGCTCCTAGCTTCCCACCTGAAGAGTCATCAAAATTGACTACGAACTAGCATGGAGAAACATTCGACCGATCCGCGATAAAATTAGAAAATGTGGTCCGTTGCCGCGGTCCCCGCGGTCTCCGGCATTCCGGGCTCTTGGCATCATCGTTGCTATGGATACACGATGGTGACGAGTACTTACTCCTTTTTGGACATACCTCGGGACAGAGTGCCATCAAGGTACTTTCGGTCTCAAGCCGGGTGGATCCTCGAGGGTCTATGAATGGCGAGATCCAGGGGATTTCCAGGGTTTGTGTTCTTGCTAATCCTTTCACATGCGACTTGTTATGCAGTGAGGGAAACAACGGGGTTGGGGGTTGCGATATGCAGGAGCTGTTTACTTTGTTGGCACGGCGAGTCCAATGGATGCTGTCCACGCGTGCTGGCGGCAGGAGCCTCACCGACAACCCAACCACCGCAATACTATTATACATGACATGGCATGAAATGAGGCTGGGAGCAGAAAATAGAAGGCAGGATATGACTCTCAATTGAGACCTTTCCGATAGTTTCGGTGCACATGCGTTGCAGTTCCCTGGCCGTGTAGTGGCATCTTCCTCGTACTCTGTTGTTTTCCCTGTTTCCCCGGCCATGTCCAAGGAACTCCTGAACATCCAAGACTTCCCCGACAACCAATGTTAACCGCCCATTATGTGACAATCCCGTAACTCCACTCCAAGTTCAATTGTAATTGGGTGGCGACGCACGTTCAGCTCAAGGCAAATCTCGTGGATCCCACTTAGGAAATGTGGTGGCTGTCTGAGACCTCGCCTACGTTAGCTTTGTTGACACCCAAACAAACAACCCCATACAATTTATTGACCTCGACCTCCACAAACTGCCACGAATCTTTCCTCTTCCTTCCTCATCAACACATCTTCCTCAACAATTCTTACACAAGATTCCTGCACTACCACCTCATCCTCTCTCCACTTCAAAGAAGACTACGAGTTAAGAAGCGTTTATTAAGACGCTTTCTTCCCTCCCTTCTTCCCAGTGAAGCAAGAGGCCCCTTCTTGTATACCTTTCGTTACTCGGAAGGCATTCGAGAAGTGATCTCTCGCGCCAAAGAGCCGGCAATCTGGACTTTGACGCCCGTGTTCCGATCCCCTTCAGCATCTTCCCGTCGACGTATAGAAACGTCGCCGCCGCACCTACCAAGGTCGAAGAAACTCACGTCGAGGGTGAGATCCAGCTTCCAGCTCCACAGCAGAGCTCCGCCGGACGGGACGGTTACCAATCTTCTTTCACCGCCAGCCTTCCTCCTCAGGAGCAAGAGCAACGCACAGAGGAAAAGGTCCACATCAACGTTAAGGAGGACCGCCACCACCGTCCGAGCCTATTCCGCAGGTTAGTTTAGAACCCCTATTCCAAACCAATGCCATGCAACAACACCCTTGCTGACCCGAATCCCCATCCAGACCTATCCAGGAGCACTCTACCACCCACATTGACGTCCAGTTACCTCAGCGTCACCAAGAGCAGTCGCAGCAGTTCCAGCCGCAGTTCCAGCAGTCGCAGTTCCAGCAGCCACTGAACCAGTACCACTCGGACAACAACCTCAACTCGACAATCGATATTGCCGAGCGTCAATACCGCACCCGCTACCAACCTAACTTCCAAGAACGCGTTAGCATCGAATCCAACGTTCAACCTTCCAAGGTTATCATCAACGACAACATGGGTTACTACGATGAGTCTGGTACGTAGCAATCCTTTAGATGCAACCTTCTCCAAAACTAACTTTCCGTCAAGGTCACTACCACTCCTTCCGCAACGGTCTCCACCGTGCCGCCGACCGCATTGTGAACGGCAGCCACCACCACCACAACCCCGAGATTGATGTGGAGATCACCTCTACCACCAGCGGTGGCAGCAGCCAAGCTCCCCGTTCCCAGTCGGTCCAGGGTGGCGGCATTCCCAACACCATCACTATCCCAACCAACCACGTCCGCATTGGCGACATCGTGATCCTCCAGGGACGTGCCAGCCAGGTCATCAAGATCACCACCTCCCCTGCCACCGGCCAGCACCGCTTCCTCGGTGTTGACCTCTTCACCAAGCAGCTGCACGAGGACTCTTCGTTCATCTCCAGCCCATCCCCATCTGTTGTTGTTCAGACCGTTCTCGGCCCTGTCCTCAAGCAGTACAGAGTCCTTGACCTGAACGATGGCACCGTCGTCGCCATGACCGAGACCGTAAGTAACCCCACTTGTATCAGTAGTAGAACCATACTAACAACAATTCCAGGGTGATGTCAAGCAGTCTCTCCCAGTTATTGACCAGTCCAACCTCTGGGCTCGTCTTAACGATGCCTTCGAGAGCGGCCGTGGCTCCGTTCGCGTTCTCGTTCTCAACGACCACGGTCGCGAGCTCGCCGTTGACATGAAGGTCATCCACGGCTCCAGATTGTAAGCGTTAGTCTCAATAGAGGAGATGAGTGTGAAAGCCCAGATGTAATGATGGCGATGAAATTGTGGAAATTTGGCTGCGGCATTGGGGATTTGATATTTTCGCGGTCTCTTGGTTCAGATATTGCATTGATACAACAGTTGACATGGATCTAAGATGACAGCATTGCTTTCTTCTTGATTCGTAGTACAGCTGTGGGTATATTATATCGAGCTGGAGTTGGACAGTATGTAGCATAGAGAGCAATAACTGAGTTTTTGAGAATTCGTATAACTACGTTCAATATTGTATGGCATGCAAATGTGATTCTTTGTTTCTCAAATAAATAAATAAATGTAACAACAATAAATAAACAAGAATTTAACTTCACCATTTGTGAACTTATTTTTCGAATTACTGTTGACGAACAAAATATATAATTATATAAACATGCTTATATTATCTGTAATATTTTGTTTCATTTCCATATTAATTATCTCAATCGCCTTTCCCACTCCTCACATCGTCTTCCCTACTCGTTCTTCTCCTCCCATCACTATCATTGCTCATCTCTCTCCCAAATTCTTCGCCAGGACTCCTTACTCTCCCCTCCTCACTACCCTCATCAACATCACTCTCAGGTCTCCCATTCTCGCCCTCCAACATCACCACATCATCCTCCTCTTCCTCCAACAACGCCTCAATATCCCCCAACGCACTAACCCGCGGCTCCAACACCTCCATATCCTCCAGCTGCTCCCTCTTCGGCATCTTCCACAGACTCGTCGCGCATATCCTCTCCTTCGTCAACAGCTCATCCACAAACTGATCCACAAATGTCAAGCTCGTCCCCTGCCTCCCCCTCCTCCTCAGCTTTCTCCCATCCTCCAAATACGGCTCCAGCGTCTCATAAACCTGCTTCGCCGGCCTCGTCAACCTCACATAAAAGCACGCCAGCGCCCTCAAATACTTGAATCGCTCGCCCCCATACCCCAGGTACTCCTTCAGAATGTCGTCCCCCGGCCCCAGCTGTAGTAGTTTGAACGCCAGACACAGGAACGGCGACGGCCGTTGCGAGTCACCGTATGTCCCCGCCACGAAATGAACGTGCTCGACCACGCGACTCACGATATCGGCCTCGTTCAGCGCGAAGCACTGGTCTTTCCAGAAGTAGCAGTCGATGATGCGCTCGCGCACGGGCTTCTCGAAGATGGTGGCGGGGTTGAGGCCGTTGGGGGCGAGGGGGGCGGAGGAGCCGCGCTCGTCGAGGAAGCGCTTTTCGTCGGCGCGGTGGTGGCCGGACATTGTGGTGGTGGGTGGAGGAGATGTGGAGGAGGTTCGGGCGTGGTGACGGTGGCGATGGCGTAGCTCGTGGGTTCTGTTGGTGGTAGGGGGTTGTCGCGGGCTTGGTGTGGTATAATTCGAGTTGGATTAGTTTGAGATATCGGTGTAGGGCATGGTAATGGCGCTATGATGGAGTGTACTGCGATAGCTGTTGGATTGGAGCGGTTTGGTTGGGGAGTGTTTCCTTGAGGCTGTCGCAAAAGTTGATGGCGACAAGGCTGATATCGATTGTCGCCCCACCAACGGCATTTATTTACGTCGCCCAGCCTTGCGTACAACCTCGCCCTGGCTTCAAGACGTCGTCCACCCTGGCAAACAGAAACGACTGCAGTCAAACACAATTATGCACCGCCTTTAAACAACACACATATCGCTTGAATACTATACTATCGCATCCTCACTCTGAGCACCGCTCACCACCCACAATGCTCCTAACCCAATCCCAAGTCTCCGTCTTCATCTCCGCCGTCACCAGTACGTCCTCACCCATCCACACTCAACCCCCCTCTAACACCCCCCAGTCTTCTTCTTTACCCTCGCACTCTTCCTCTCCGGCTACGTCCTCCAACAAAAAACCCTCACCAACCTCCGCGCTGCGATCCGCCCCTCCCACCTCTCCACACCCTCCGACGCACATTTCTACACCCCCTCCTCAAACGATGCGCCCTCACCCCTCCCCAACATCTCTCCCCGCGACTCAAGTCAACTTATCGAAGTCACTACCACCCCGCAAACAAACTACCTTGACTTTATAACCTCCTACCTCCCATCCTCCGGCAAACCCACCACCCCCCGGCGTGGCGGCGGAGTCGTCAGCACAGCGAATAAGATGATCCACCGATGGATTGCGCGGGTGCGCGGCGAAGAGATAGAAGAGGAGCAGGAAGAAGAAGATGAGAGTATACCAATGGAGCAGTTATCGCGAGCAGCGAGGCGGAGGAGGATTAAGGCGCAGATACGGACGGAGGGGGATGGGGAGGATGTGGATTTCAGTAGGGTTTATAGGCCGAGGAAGAGGGTGTGGTGAGGTGGGGGAGGTATGGGTATGAGGTTTGGTTTGAATTTTGGAGTTTCAAAGGCGGATAGAGGGGGAGGAGGGATAGCATGGAATCGGGTGGGTGGGATATTTGATATATATGGAGTTCTATGTAGGAGATACTTACGAGATCAAATAACGACGAAACACGCCTCATCCTACTGAGTTCGCGAAGAAACTATAAATTGGCTGCTCATCTTTCTGTGGGAGAGGTTTGAACCCAGAGACGTGGCATCATAGACATCCCAAACGGTCGCTTCATCAGGACTCTGCAACAAATGGGCCTCTTGCTGATTGAGAGCCTTCATGCACTCGCCAAGGCGCCCCTTTCGCTGTCGCGGCGTTCTTGTCACCACCACACCCTCTTGCTGTCGTCCCCCCTTCCTGTCACCGCCCCTCATCCTAACCAGCGCAGAACCAGCACATCGCCATTTACATCCACTGAGATTAGGAGGATTGGAGGCCTGTACTGCCTCTCAGAGGCCCGTGGAGAATAGGGGCAGATCACTTTGGACAGTGTCCAAAAGACTTTTTGGTCCGGAAAGATTTGACCGAAGACAGCGTGCGTATATATAGAGGGTGCACAGGGGGAACTGATCATGGTTTGGGATTTGATTTTTTTGAGTTTAGATACTGGAGGGGAGCGGGAGGGGATGAGATATCTTGACATATGTAGGGATATTTATGTGGGAGCAACTAATTAGACCAAATGCGAGCGAGTGAAGATATGAGTATATATATCTCCGCTGAAGCCTCATAGCTGAGTTCACCGCAATATGGGTACATTATGAGACACCAACGCATTAGCCGGATCGATAGCCATGGTAGACGCTATCGACAAGTCTTCGTCAGCAGGGTCGAATGTGACCCCAGACGACCGCGGACGATCATTATACGATTCGTCGATGGAGATCCAGGGCAACTGGACCTGCCCCGTACAATCTGACCAGATCTCTACCATGACTGCGTTGCGAAGGGGAGATTTCTGTACGACAGATTGACGAAGAGTCTGGTGCCAACCCCTCAAATCCCCAGCACCGCCGGCTCTTCCACAAAAAAACTGTAGCCCTTGTCACCACCCAAACAGCACCCACCGCCACCCTCCTGTCACCAGGCCCCTCTCACCAGAGGCACACCAGCCCATCACCATCCATATTCCACTCACCCCGCAGCCTGCAATTTTGCTCCGCATTATCTTTTCGCCTGGTAAGGTCGTCCTCTAGGTCCTCTACTACTACCTCTATCATTCAGCATTACATCCACCTTCCCCGCACATGTAAATATATAGTGAAGTCTGGAGAGCGGGAGGGGGCGGAGATGGGATGGGCTGTTTTGATATATGAGATTTATGTGCGAGTAACTTACTTTACCAAGAACGAGCGAGTGAAGTAAGAAGTTTATATGCATGCTCAGATCGAAGAAGTTCAACAAACCCCTTTCCTGGGCCGGTATGGACCGCCCAACTCCACCCCTGATCAGCCTTCCCACCCTCCGGCAAGGGCTGGTTCCAGCGGACATATAATGGTTCAAAGCTGTCTTTGTAACGCTCCTTCTGCAACCGATTCTCCCACACAGGCAACCTACATGCACATATCCGGAAGGTAAGGGTATTGCCGTCGGTTATGTACACTTCTCGTCGGTGTTGTTGCGCTCATCGGCCCCAAGAATCTGACTCTTCGCTCTCACTGTCACCGCAGTTCTGTCTGACGACGCTCCTGTCACCACACACTCTCGTCACTGGCCCGTGATTCTCGCCGCCGAAACCTCCCGTATTTATCATTCTGCGCCAGATTTCCATGGACACCACACCGGACAATATCCAGTTCCAGTTCCATGCCCGCAGCCCAAGCAGGCCCGCCCCACCCCTATGTCCATGTTAATTATTCCGTTGCTGAGGAGCACAGCCTCCTCCACGTGGACCTTTTATACCTGCGCCCGACTCATACCGTGGGTCTGTGGGTGGACTTGGAGTTTATCATCACAAACGTTGGGGCCGGGGGGAAGGGGAAATCCTTGGGGGTCTGGGGATAAACTGGTGCTATCAAACGTGTTCAGTGCGGGAAGTGGTCATTGATAAGTATATAAGTATATCTACGCTCCCTATCCAGGCCTGTCCCAAAATCCCACCCTCCGAATATCAATTCATAAGTCGTCCCAGAATCCATCCGTCCCCAACCCCCCAGCCCCCCAATCCCACGTCACCACCAGCAGAACCTCAAGCCAACTCCCCCATAGGATCCCAAAGCGGCAACACTTTCGGATCCTGCTTCAACACCTCCCTGACCTCCTTACTCACAAACCTCGGATCCACAACCGCCTGATACGTAAACTCATCCATCCACTCATCACTCATAACAAACCACCCTTTATCCCCCGACCCCTCCCCCCACGAATTCTGCACGCGCCACCTCACGCTCTTCCCCTCAGCATCAAGATGCACAGCCGTCAACACCATCGCATGCGTCATCTTGCTCTCCCCCGCCAGAATGCGATCGCGCTTCGTCAAGCCGAGCTTCACATTAAAGCCCAGCTCGTAATCAACAAGTCCCGTAGCCATGACGCCGCGGGCACGCTCCGAGGATTGCCCGACGTCGCAACCGAAGAAGACGGGGATGTCGGCGCGTAGCATGGCGATGCAGGCTGCTTTCATGGTGGGCATGGCGACGTTGACGTAGGTCACTGTGCGTGAAGTGTCGCTGACTACGTTACCCAGGCGGGCGACGGTGAGGAGGGTGTTTGGCGCGTTGCGCGGGTCGTTGATGAGACTGAACATGGAGTTGACGTCGACGCCGATTGTGCGGATGGAGAGGGTGGAGGAGAGCTCAGCGGCGAAGGCGAGAGGAGTGGTGCTGAGAGTCTGTGCGGCGCCGCTGGCATCCAAATATTGCCAGGTGAATTCCGAGGATGGGGAGGGGGGTGGACCGAGGGTAAGGGTCAGGATGAGCTGGACTTCGCGCATCATTTCGGCTTTGGCAGAGCGGATGGTGGAGAGGGAGGAGGAGGTGGCGGCGAGGGAGCGGAGGGTTAAGGCGTTTTCGCGAAGTTTGGTGGTTAGGAGGTTGTTGATGGTGCCGGAGTGGGAGGCGTTGAAGCTGTCGGGGTAGAGGACTTGGGGGACGAGTCCGTACTTGTTGACGAGGTTGACGATCATATCCCACTGTCCGCCATCGTTGACCGGGGCCTGTAAGAGTTGCTGCACAAGGCGACCCTCAACATCCTCATCGGCTGTGTCGAGGATCTGCTCCAGGAACCAGTTGGCCTTCTCGAGCTTGTCCCAGAAGAAGAGGTATGACTGGCTCAACTCGAACGCCTCGAGGTTGTGGCGCTTCATCAGTGCCACACGGAAGACATTTGTAGCGGCGAAGATCCAGCATCGTCCCGAGGAGTTCTGGTTCGTGATCGGTGCGCCTTCGAATCGGATCTTCACATTGAAGATGTGCTGATTTTCGGTGAGGACGTTGCGGTTCTGGAGCACCGTCTTGGGGTCCGCGGCACTTAGTGCTGAAAGCGCCAGTCTAGAACCCCGTTAGTAAAGTGCACTATAACCCCGTAGTCAGGGGGAGTCATATGTTATAGCGTGCGTACCGGTTCTTTGGGTCGTCCATCAGCTTCTCTTGCCACTTCCAAACATCGCTGATTGAGAGGCCCGAAGCCTCATCAGCGACATATTTCGGTCGCTGCTTTTCGTTTCCTTCGGCCTCATAGCTGCCCTTACTTCCTGGTGCAGTGAGAGCCAGCTGTCGCATACGCTCAACAGCCTGCTTTTCGGTGTAATCGTCGTACGACGGCCTCGAAGATTGTGATCCCATATTCTTCTTTCTGCTCACGTGGGCACTATAGACTGCGGTTTGATAAGGGCCAAAGATATATAGTAGGCTCTAGGGAGTTTAGGTCGTGATCAGAGAACAGCCAGTAGAGAATAAAGTCTTGCCAGTACCATATATTAAATACCAAAGTCTGATGTCAAGAGAGGTGAAGCGTCTGTCTCACAAGTGGCCATCTGACTCTTTAACTGTGGGAGTAGATAAGGCGCCATGTGTGGGGTAACGTAACCGTGGTGGATGGATGGGGCAGGTACAGCTGCCGAATCCGGTTAGGTAGCGGTAACCAATTGTAGCCTATACTACGAAATTTGTGACACTATGATAACCGGAGACAGCACTATCTTGTAGCCCTGACGCCGGCCAATATTAAGGCTTTACTAAAACCCCGCTATAGTCACAGTCATAGTCATAATGTAACATTTATTTGGGAATATGCCATGCCATTTCTCATGCCGTAGATTTGTAGGTTTTGTTCAATATCCGTCACTTAACTGACCAAGCTACAAAACAATCATCATCTTCAGCCATCGAGAACCACCACGTATCTACCACTCCCACACCAAAGAGTAACTACTTCGAGATGCCACTTCCTCCGATACTAGAGCCCAGAGCTGTCCAGTCTCCCAGTGTAGTGGGGGAGGTGCTCGGCGCAATAGGCACAGGGCTATTTAACTGGGCAGAGAAGATGATTTGGCAGAGTCTTGGACTTGGGTAAGGACTTCTCATCCACACACTGGGGCAGAAAAGAACGACTGTTAACATATGTAGGAACTCGACGTGAGAGACGATAATCAAAATAATGGATTTGGGATGGGCCGTGAGGGTATATTCGCGTGGAGGTAAGCTGACCCGAAGCTCTTCGTGCTACACTATTGTTGGTGAACATGGCACAGAGTTCTCGGTGAGATGGTGCGACACAGAGACAAAACAAACGAGACGAGTGAAATGACGCCTATTTCTACCATGTAGGAACCTACATATGAGGATACCATCTCTCCGCCGTCTCTCATCATACACCATCTCGGATTTCGGACGCAACTTTCTCGGATATGCTATTTGTAGAGGCTGTGAAGACAGAGATGGCTGACGCATTATAGGGAATCTGAAAGCCATCAAAACAACACCCGTCTTGCACACCTCGCCGGCTGTGGTACTTCGGATTCCGACAACCGAGTATGGACGTCTCAGTGCTGTCCTTCCCGCGGGTGATATTTGCTACATGGGCACTGGCCGGCCTGCCAAAGTGACGAGACCGACTGGAATACACTGGATGGCGGAGATTTACTTGTTCAAGCCCAAACTTCCAGTCGAGGCGGGGGATGCGGAGAGGTATATTGGGGACGAGGGTGAGAGGTGTATCGCTGGCGCTGATAGGAGGGATCTAGACTAGAGAGCTGTTGCCAATGCCAATGGTTATTGACGGCGAACAGCAACTCATCTTTCGATGCCGCGAACGCGAAGAGTATGAAGATGGTACTTATGTGTTTGTTGAAAAGGCGGATATCTGATACAATCCACTATGTTCGCCAAACCATAGCCGTTCTCTACCGCCAGTCTTGAAAGACAACATGCCATCGAAGCTATATCAGCTCAAGGAACGACCATCACGCTATAAAATAAGTATCGACATCTAAAAGCCCCGTCTATTAGAATTAGGTAGCGCCTCGGACGCGGTTCTGAATCGGTGATATTCAACGACGGCGGAATTCTCATCACGCAGCTTCTATGACCCTAGAGACAACCACGCGGCTTTGTCTGGTCTCGCCCGTCTATTTAAGAAGGCCCTACTCGAAAGTTTTGGCCCTGGTTCGCATACATACGCGGCTGGCCTATGGCGGATTGCTTTGGAGAAGCCGCCGGATCGTGGATCCGAACTTGTCTGTACGACAACCACCAAAACATAAAGGGAATGTTGTTAGAAAGGCGCCATCGTGGTCTCGGATGGCACTTGTTGGACCCATTTACCAGGGAGCTAGGACCACGATAGTGGATGATAGAGGATTCAGCTTGCTTTGAGTGCTATGCTGTATACCGATACACATGAGCAGAGAGCCATGGGACTACGAGATGATGAAGCGGATTAGGGAATTAAATTCCCTAATCCGTTTCGACCTATGGTGAAGGGCTATATCCGAAATTGCGTGTCTCGAAATAAGAAACTAAGGTCCATACTGGTTACAGCACATGGGTTGGGTTTTCAGTCAAATATTACCCCGAATCCATGGGACCGGCACACATTCCGATTGGAGACATTGGAGACGGAGAATACGGCCTTAATTGAAGGGCTCCATGACCCGGGCCTAGACTGGCCCTAGATCGCTGCAACTGGACTCTTTGACATGCACTATACAACAGATAGACTCTCGAGTATGTAGGCCTTGCGTTTCACCTCGGAAGAGGGCTTGCTTCTAAGGCAGATAGAGGACTCCGGAAGGAACTCGTTTGTGTACGAAAGATTGGGTATCTATGTTATTGGAAAGTCTACTAGCATTCTACCCAAAGGCTTGCTTGTGCAAGATCATATGGGCACTTATGTTATTGAAGTCAGTTGCCTGTAGAGAAAGTTATATTTATTAAAGACATTCATTTATCAAAGTATATAAACTCTAAGTTGAATAGTTGTTGTTTAATTCGCGTTAGTGCTATCAAGCACTGGCGGCCATCACGCGCCCTCTCCAGAAGCCTGTTACTGTGGTATAAGCTTTGGACGGCAGTGCTTGCTGTATTGTATTTCTAATTTGTATTCGTGATACACGCCTATGGGGAGACACCACCGCCCTCCTTCACAAAAACCAAGGATATTATCAGGAAGCTTGTCCGTGAAGAACTGTGGATTTATTCGTGCATTATAGCTGACTTTAGTTATTGGCGGTAAATCTTGGCTGACCTATGCCTCGGAGCTTGTCAGCTGCTGACTCTTAGAGTTGGTTGAGCAGTTCGAGGAAATGTAACTAATTGGTATGCGTGTTCCCCCGATCAGCTCTGACTCGGCAGTTGTGATAAACTTGGGCTTACAAACCAAATATCAAACGCCGCATTACTTCGGACGAAATTTTTCATGTAAGATATGAAAAGTACTCGTACACCTGGAGCGCCACCCAATGTGAAGCTGTCATGTCATATTGGATCGTCGTCGTCAGCCTCGTTGGATACAGGGGGTCGTTGACATTAGAGACAACTAAACCAATTTTTATGCTAGAGGACTCTTATTTAGCATTCAGCCAATGGTTGCTACATAAATGGCCCCATGTATTCATTTGAGACGTTGTCAGCTAGCCAATCATAGTTCTTTATAAAAAGGATTACCCGAGCGAACCAATCAACGATAACCCCGGGGTTGGATGGAGCTAAATATATTCTTGAGACGCGTCAGGCTGGCTGTCACAGCTTACTGGCCTCGTCATGCTACTGTGCGTGCTCCCAACGATTTTGATAGAGGCTAATTCCATGAGCCCTGCATTGGGTAGTATGCTTCAAAGCTTCATGGTTCCAAGCCCGTTGGTGACGACGAGGACCATGACAGATGCGGCTTTCACCGAAGAGCCATGGCCTCCATACCGGTGAGTCCTGAGGATAAGTATCCTGCAGCAGCCCGCGCATTTTATAGCTTCAATCCAACAATAAGCTTTTCTCTTGGTGCTTGTCAAGATTGTTTCTATCTGCCACGGTGGTGCAATCTTCTGGCCATCCTCCGCCGTATCTTCTCGTACCATCTGCCAACCCTTACCCCTCCAGCACCAGCACAATGGTTGCCCCTGTGTGCCTAGGTAATAATCTCTCATATTCCCTTTTAAGACTTTTGCTCTAACAAACTCTCTCAGACCCCCGTGACCCCGACGCCCAATGGCCCTACTGTCCCTCCTACGCCGGCGCAATCACGTTCACCGCCCTCTTCGGAGCCGTCACCCTCGCCCACTACATCCAAGCCTTCAGCTACCGTAAGCGATTCTGCTGGGTAGTATGCATGGCCTCGACCTGGGAAACCCTTGGCTTTGCCTTCCGCATTATGGGGGCGCGCAACCCGCGCGCCTCGGGCTGGCCCGTCGCCTCGCAGATGCTCGTTCTCCTCGCGCCGCTCTGGGTCAACGCCTTCGTCTACATGGTAGTCGGCCGCATCGTCTACTTCTGGCTGCCGGATAAGCGCATCTGGGGAATCCGCGCCACGTCGCTGACACGCTGGTTCGTCTGGTTCGATGTCATCATCTTTCTCATCCAGGCCGCCGGCGGTATGATGTTGTCTGGCACTGATGTCTCGGCGAGTCAGACTAAGATTGGGCTGGATATCTGTATGTTGATTGTGTATGTGCTGGCGGGCAAATGCTGATGAGATATAGATATGAGCGGTATCGGAGTCCAGCAGGGCGTCCTCCTCGCGTTTATCGGCCTCATGATTACCTTCCACGTTCGCGCCCTCCGCGAAGGCAGAACCCACGCTACCCGCTGGCAACCCCTAGTCTACACCCTTTACGGCGCTCTGATCCTTATCTCCGTACGTCCCCCTTTCCGCTCGCCCAACCAAATCAACTAACCCTTACCCCCCAGATCCGCATCATCTTCCGCCTCGTCGAGTTTTCCTCCGGCATCTACGGCCCCATCCCAACACATGAATCATACTTCTACGGCCTCGAAGCAACCCCTATGTTCCTTGCCCTCTTCTCTCTCGCCGCCATCCACCCCGGTCGCTACTTGCGCGGGCCCGGCTCCGAGTTCGCGAAGCCGATTGTTACGAAGGGGGCGAGGAGGTGGTGGTGTTGTGGACGTCGCAAGCGCACGCGCGTGCAGCCCGATTATGATACTCCCAAGACGGGAGGGCAGGGGCAGAGTGACAGCGAGTTTGGCAGGGGGGAGAGGACGAGTGATGTGCCGTTGACTGCGAGGAGTGAGGGGGTGTATGAGGGGAGTTATAAGGCGCCGAGGGGTGATGGCGTGTACGACAGGCACGATGACAGGATGAGCGATGTGCCAAAGACGGCGCAGTTTCCGTATCGGGAGAGGGTATGAGAGTTGTGGATGATGGATGATGGGTGTGTTGAATGGGAGTGCGAGATAATAGATGGGTATAATAATTTAGAAGTGGGTGTGGTTTTGGGAAATATATAAAGATCTCTTTTGTTTTAGCGTTGGAATCTACCTGGCGAAGGCGTTTGGCACATGGAAATATAATCATAGTTAGATGTTGGCAATATACGTAATACCTACAATATCCTCCTCATTAAGAACAGCATCTTGAATACGTAGGCTGAAGTTATAAATATTGGTATTATTCAACGCTCGACGCTAAAAGCTATAAATTACAACGGCGCTAAATGCACATTCCATCCCTCGATTCAACGCCAGACCATACCCATCCAGCCATCCCGCTCCTACAAATACAACCCGATCCCCAATCATAAGACCCCCCTCAGAACACCACATCCTGAAGCGCCCCCCCCTTCCCCAGCGTCAACTGACTCAAACTCATCGTCCTCGGCGTCCCATTCCCCATGTCAACATCCGAATCCATATCCTCCTCCATCGCCTCTCTCACCTCCATCTCCCTCCTCTCCATCTCCTCCTTCATCCCCCTCAACCCCTCACTCCTCCTCCTCTTCTCCTCCCCCCTCCCCACGCCCGCCATCGCAGCCCCCAACCTCCTCTCCACAAGCCCAACCTTCTCCTCCAGCTCCTCCCTCGCCTTCCGCTCAACCTGTATCAGATTCAGCAGCGCAGAGTAGTGATGCGCAGTCAGCGACCCGTGCTTGCTCAGCGGCATTCCCGAGAACGGCGGGAACCCGCGCATTGTCCCCGTCGGCGTCGCGATTTGCGCGCCGCTCGACTCGGGCGTTGAGTACTTACTCGTCGGGCTGCAATCTTCCATCTGTTCGCGACGCCGCGGAGATGGGTCTCCCGGCCCGTGAGATGGCTCTGTGGTGTCGGTGGTGGAGCGGCTGCGCGGTTGCCGGGTGGGTGTAACGGGTCTGGGCGTGCCGTCGCGGCTGTGAGGGCCTCGTCCAGCTAGAGTTTCGGATCCGGACCCGAATTCGGCTGAGAAGGGGCGGCTTGCGTGTTTTGGTGGGATGGGTGGTTGGAGATGCTGTGGGTCTGCGGCCGTGGTGTGGCCGTTCGCATGAGGCCCCGGGCTCCAGCTGGATATGGCCTGTTCCATCTCCCGCAAGCGTGCTTCGAGGTATAACACTCGGTCCTCGAGGCTTGCGGCTTGAGTGATGGTCATCCCAGCCATGGCCATGGGGCCTATAGGACCGAAATTGAACGGTTCAGGGTCAGGATATGATGCCTCGTTCGCCTCGCTCCCATCAATTGCTAGGCCTGGCATCGCTTCCTCGTCCTGCTGAGAGGGATCGGGTTGAGACTGTGCTGTAACAGCGGTATCGGGCCTTTGGCTACTCCACGGGCTCAGTGGCCCCGAAGCATCGAAACTACTTCTCCACTGTCTAATTTCCTCACTGCGTCTTTTGGGCAAGGGCGATGTGAAGCCTGACAGCGTTTTAAGTTGCCCCGCACTCCTAGAGCGCCGATTTGGGTGAGCGCCAGATGTCATGGCTTGGCCGATTCGGGACGTGGCGCCCTCGCGTCCATGGCTGGTTGGGCGAGGAGAGAGCCCAGAGAACCCGGTATACATAGCAGGTGCGTTGCTGAAGAGACGGCTGGGGATGGTGGCTCTTCGCGGTCGTGTAGGCGAATTCTCTGGCTGGTCGTCCTGCCCCAACGGATCGTTATTTAATAAGGTCGGATGTGAAGCCAAACCCCGGTTGATTTGGTTGAGGGGCAGAGAGTTCGATCGCTGGGGAGAGGTTGGTTTATCTGCCGCGTTCGATAATGCCGTGGGATCCTGATTCTTGTTAGCTGTGCCAGAGTTGTATTGCTGTCTGAAATACGTACACTCTTGTGATGCTTATGGTTTGCCCGGCCCTCTGCATGTCCATTGGATAATGGCTCCCCGTTGCCCTTTGGCTTCTTGCCAAATAAACGACCAAGAGCAGCTCTAAAAGACCCTTTTCGCCGCTCAGGCTTCGCTGGGCTTGCGAGGGGACTGAGTAGGCCAGACTCTCTAAACCTGCTCCCAGTTGTCGACCTTCGTAACTCGTCGCCTGATAGACGCTGTGGGCTTATCCTGCGCGGCGGTGACCGTTGTATACTTGTCTGTGTCTGGCTATGTATAGTCCCCTGGCCGTCGTCTGCGGTTATATCTGCAGTGTCGTATCCAAACGGTATCGCCAACCCCACCACGGGAATTCGTTCTGGAAGCTCATCGTCATCGGTCGGGATAGGTATTGGCGCCGATATCTTTCCACGAACTGTAGAGACTGGAGTCTGTTCACCACCCTTTCGGTTCCCGCCCCATAGTTTGCTCATCGTTATAGCTCGTGCTGGCGCTCAAGGACGGCCGCGTCAAGCAAACCTAGCGAAAAGTTGTTGCTTAAAAAGGGAGAATGGAATAAAGAAGAAGAGGAGCGGGCAGAATCGCCACGAGTTAAATCAATGAGTGTATTTTCGAGTCATGTTCGTCTCTTCCCCCTATCATGCACTATATTCGGCCAGCACACCCACAACTGAAAGCATTATCAGCACAGCTGTTGCGACCCCGTCATTCATCAAGGGAAATAAGTCAACTCTATGCATTCACGGGCATGTCACTGGTCATATATCCTGCAACACAGGCGAATGCAAGTGTGTCCTGGATGGGACACTGAAACATATGCAACATGCAAGAGGGAAACGGGAACTTCATTCGTGGGAATCCAGGCTCTGGAAGAGAATGCGCTGGTGTACACGCTGCCAGCATTATCGCGCTGGTAATGCAGCCTCGTATCGAACCACCCCGCTTTGGGCCAGTTGAGACGTGCCGAGAGTTAAAGGGATGTACGTACTACACCCCTCGACCGCATCAATAGAGAAGGTGACGTCCAACAATGTATGTTAGGCCTAGCAATGGTACCCTGCGTGGTTCGGATAGCGGCTCATGGTGAGGAGAACCTGGCAAAGGGCCAGCCATGTTGCCTACCTTTTGTGCTCCATAACTCCCGAAAGTGGAAGTGTAAATGGATCAATGCAACGTCGGAGTTGGTTTATGCAGGTAGTGGCCAGGATGGTGTGAGAGGCTGAGCGTTACGCCAGTCTTCGTGGCGTGAGTATGAAGGGGTTTGGGTGGTTTAGTCTTGCCTTGTGTTTGTGATTTGAAGTCTTGTGTAGCGGTGATGGAGGTGGAGGGTAAAATATTGCCGATGGCGGTCAATGCGAGTGGTGGGGAAAGTGGTGAAACAGAGGGGGATCGTGGCCGCCACATTGCACACTACAGAGTACTCTAGAGTACTCTAGTAGCGATGCATGGTTGATGCGTGGTGGACGATGTTGGTCGTCTGTAGCGCAACAGTCTGGACACCTTTTGACTTTCTAGTCAAGGTACCATCCGCTGTAAATTGCTCCACAGTAAGCGAGTGATAAGGTACCCTGCAGCGGCGCCAGGGGAAGGAATATTGGCAACTGCAGCAAGCAAAATCGCTATTTCTCAACTCAGTATTGTAACTGGACACTTGGGAATTCGTCTACACACCCTTTCAGCCCAGGCGTCGAATATATATATCACTTTTAGAGTATCATTGGCCGCATTTATGCCTCACTGACGACTTCATCCCAAGCCACAACGGTTCTGGCCATCCCTGTGGTCTTTCTTTGCCATTCAGCCGCCAAATAGTGCAGTGCCAACACGGCCGTGCATGAGAGCTGATCTTCACGCTACAGTGTTATGAAACGCCTAAGACGGAGACTCCACTTCACCGTTCATCCGGTCCCAGACCCTGGAGTGTCTCACCGCCACGCATCCAAATAGCGGAGGGGCGGCCCCGCGCCCGCTACAGTTGCGCTACAGTTCCGGACGCCGTGCCTGGACGTCCAGTTAAGCCATAATAACGACAATCAGCTATTCGTGGGGCCCGGAAGGACGTGCATCTATCTAGGCCTCAGCCCACGTTTATCTCGTTCATCGCATCTCCACCTTGATGCCATGCGACGTGAGGCATCAAGGGTTACTAAGCATAGCCAAATCGGGATATCTGAGATCAGAGACTTCTTCCAAGAAGGCCATCCAGCGTTTCAGGAACCCGCTTCCCCTACCCAAAAGTCAGCACATCATCCCTTCGTCAAACGTGCTCGTCTGCATCTGAACATCACGGAGTACTCACTTTGCTACTGTTTCCGCATCACCGATGACACACAGGTGACGCCTGGGCCTCGTCATAGCAACGTTTAGACGGCGCTTCTCGCCCAGGAAACCCACCTCGCCATCGCCATTGCTACGCACCAAGCTCACGATGATCGCCTCCTTTTCTCGCCCCTGGAACCCATCCACACTGCCTAATTCGATGCCAGGGAATTCCTCTTTCAGCGGACCTGACATCAGCGCCAGCTGTGCGTTGTAGGGTGTGACAACGGCGATATCCTCTGGCTTGACGCCTGCCTCGACAAGGTTCTTCACGTGCAGCTTCACAAGCGCAGCTTCCATCTCGTTGCTCTTGCTTTCGCCCATCAGGCCCTTACCTGTCTTCTTACTGACCCCCTCTTCCTCGCTTGCTTCTGGAAAGTCGCCTCCTTGCGTGTCCCAGAAGACAAGAGGCTCCCTCGTATCTTCTGTGTCCTGAACCTCATACGGCAGGTCTGTTAAAAGCCTCGCCTTAACCGCCTCAGCAGCTATCAGCTTCCCCCCGTACAGTTCGTCGCTTGGAAACCTCATGATAGTCTCGTGCATCCGGTACTGCGTAGTTAACATCCGCTTAATGCCTTCCCCATGCATGGCCAATAGTCTATCAAATAGCGTAGTCTCCAGAGTCATCCCTTTGATAATCGCTTCCTCAGCCTCTCCGTCCCCATCTCCTTTCTTCGTTACCTTTGCCTTAACCTTCGAATTCAAGCTCTTAATCGTAGGTGGCAACTGTAAATGATCGCCCGCCAAAACCACCTTATCGGCCTGCAACAGAGGAACCCAACACTGTGCCTCCAGCGCCTGACTTGCCTCATCGATGAGCACAACATCGAACTGCTCGCCCCTAAGCTGGAACCCACCAGCCCCGTGAAGCGTAGCAAGCACAACCTTACTCCCCATCACCAGATTCGCCACACACTTCTTCTCTCTCTCGCGAAACTCCTTCCGTAGCTCTCGTAGCTCTCCATAGATTCCCCTACGCTCTCGCCCCGATTTCGTCTTGCGGATCGAGGCCTGCTTACTATCCATCTCCTTGCGCACGTCGCGCACGATGGCTGCAGCATCAGAGGTTTGCGTCAGTATATCAAGTGAGTGGTTCAGGACTGAGGGGAGGAGGCGTGCGGGGTGTCCAAGGCGGAGAATGGGCAGCTTGTGTGGAGAGAGGCGCTCCACTATGTTGTCTACTGAGATATTGCTCGTGCCGCAGACGAGGACGCGAAGCTTCAACTTGACAAGTTGCAGGATGAGCTCGATCAGAGTGTGAGTTTTGCCAGTCTAGCGAAGGTTAGTCGTCTCGATGGCTGAATAAATCGGGGGTAGTAGTACCCCTGGAGGGCCATGAATTAATGCCACTTCCCGTGACGCCAAAGCAAATTTAATGGCATCTTTTTGGGAGTCATTTAGACTTGGGTCTATCCACTCGATCTTTTCAGCCTCTGGGCTCTCCTGTACCGGTGAAGGTGACGACAGCCCGAATAACACCCGCAGAAAGGCTGAATAAGATGCCTCGTTCATCTTCTGCAGTTTTTCCATAGTTTGGTTCATCCTATAACAGTCAGCATCTCGTCATCCATTCCATACTCTTATACTGCCCATAACGAAACACCTCCACTTACCGCTTATAAGTAACATCATTAGCCAACTTAACAATCCACAACCTCCCCCCCACCTCCACCTCCTCCTTCTCCATCGCAACCCCCACCCCCGCCCTCCCCACCTTCGTCACCACCCCCCTCCCCCCCCCCTCCGCCAATTCCTTCACCTCCCTCTTCTTCGCGCTCCCCGCCGGCTGCCCCGCCACCATCACAATATCCCCAACCCTCACCCCATGCTCCGGCAAATCGCCCTCCCCGATCGCCGAATCAAGACTCAGCTCCAAAACCGTCTTCCCGCCTAGTCCCGTGCGCTGCGACGCGATCACGAGGTTGGTGATTGCGACGCCCGCGCGTTGCAGGGAGGCGGGAGAGGTGGAGGTGAGGAGCGCGGAGGTGGAGGCGAGCTCGGATTGGAGTTCTTGGTCTAGGAGGTGCAGTTGGGTGGCTGCGAAGGAGGGGACGTTGACGGGTGTCATGGTGGTGTTGGTGGGGTGGTGGGGTGGTGTTGGCGGGGTCGTGGGGGGTTGGGCTGTTGAGGGGACAGTGTGAATGCCTCTAGCAAGGCGTGGAAAGGAGATTGAAGATGAATGAATGGAATGTATTAGCTGTAGCTGCGGCGATTATATCTTGAACTTTGGTTGTGAGTTTGTTTATATTTAGTCGTTCACGAATCCGATAACGTAATTCACATATGAGTCGCCCACACAAGCGAGTCGCCCACCAAAACATCACAACGCGTCAACGTAACAAAAGTCAACATGCTACTACCAACATAAGCCTAATCCTCTAATTAAGAGGGTTGAATACTATTAGCTATTAATGCAATTAAACAAGGCTAATTTCAAAGTGTTTAAGCTGCTATAGCATCATACGATATCCCCTAAACGACCTTATGTAATTAGATTTATAGAATGGCTTCTTAATATAATTTTATTCCTAATTTATAGAAGTTAACTCTATATAAAGAGTTAGCTCTTATTTAGTATATCCTTAACCTAGATTTATATAGATTTTCCCCGTAGCTATAAGGTATATAAGAAATAGTAGACCTTCTACACTTTGCAGCATTGACTCTGGCCACGGTATCGAGAGTCGTCAACTCCAAAATCCCTCGCGCAGAGAGTAGCAATGCTCTCTTCGTACCTCTATTATCTCATTTTCTATTGCTATAAAGATATGGCACCATATTGTGCCTCGAGACTTGTCGAGACTTGTCGAGATGACAGTGGTGTTTGTTGGATCATGCACCCCCGACCAACCAAGATCGCCCACGAAGCGCCCATGAAGCAGTCTTTGCGTGCATTCGTTGAGTAGTTTGAAGGTAAGAGCTCACCTCTCGAAATACGAAAGCGGGGTTCTACAGTAACTTGTCTTAATCCGAATAACTCGACAAGAGCCTCATCACGAATTGATGTGCATCAAATTCAAACTCTCGCTGTTAAAGCTATGCCTATTGAAGTTGAATTGGGACTATGCTATATCAGTGCTAGTTGGAGTCTTAATCATTTGACGGTGATATATTCCATAGATACATGATAGCAAAATGATCAATTTTGTAATCCCCTGTGAGAATACGTCTTTCAGAGCAACATCCAACTCGAAAATAAGACACCACGCGGTCCAAGGAGGGTTTAATGCCTGCGAGAAGTGTTTTGTGCCATATCACAGATACGTGTCCGAATTGCGGGATGAAAGCATGCAGTTCCTGTCAGTGGCGGCTACGGCTACAAAATGGGAACTTCATCGGAGTGAGATATGATTAGGGATCTAGGCGCAGGTGAACTGTTGCTGAAACTTCTCTGGAGTCATTTGATGCCATTTTAGACCAGGCAGACGACCGTTAGGCCTATATTTTCGTATTAAATGTAACTAAATATCATTGAACTCAACTCAGAGATCATGCGCATGCAGCCTTGTTCCTCCCTTGCAAAACCATTTTCATGTCGATAGGTCATCACTGAGAGATTTTTTCCATTCCTCGTACTGAAGTCGGACATCTGGGTAATACCCTAGTCTCTGTAATTCATCGTACTGTGCCCAAGGTCGCTCAAAACCTGGTTCAAACTCATCTCGCTCGACACCAAAACCCAAACGAATCTGATTTGGGCTGAAACTATCGCCTTCGCGACCGAATGGATTCAGACCGTCGCCATAGAGAAACCCCGACACCTCATCCCCAACCCACGTAGCACGACCAACATGAACCGCCACCAACCCTCCCCCGCCCCCGCCAATGATGACCTTTGGTCTTTCAGATGCCGTGCGGTCACGCCAGCCTAATTTGTCGCGCATGTCACAGAGCAAGTTCCTGTAGTTGCCATCGCCGTAAAAATGCAAAAAACTCAGTTCTACAGAGAGTAAAGAGGCCGGCAATGCGGCAAGCAAGGATATCAAGTCATCCTGACGTACCACGAAGCCTGAAATCCCTAAATGTTGAAGCTGTTGCCACCTATTGATGGGGAATATAGTACGAAGTGGTATTACGTCGCTTTCCTCTTCTGGGACGTCAACTTCCTGGTTGGCACCCAAATCCGTGCACAGGCTTACATGCTGCAGGTCTTTTGCCTCGCCCAAGGCGTGTTTAAGATGACCGGAGCGGAAACTTGGCCATCCCTCGTCCTGCTGCGTGCTGACAAGAAGACCGAGATCGATGCGATTAAAATCCGGCTTTCGCAGGAGGGCGACAAGATCTTCGTATTCTTCGCACGGCTCGTCGAAAACGTGGCAGTTGAGCCCAGTGCAGAGCCCATTCACATCCAAAATGAACTCTGAAATGTGGTGCTCTTGCTTAGCCAAGGTGCGCAACACGATGCGGAATCCACGCCATTTGTTTTTCTCGGCCTCGGTGTCCCAAGGAGGCGCTTCGCATGGCGAGAAGCCGGGCTCAACGGTTGGCCAGGCCCGTGGAATGAGGTAGTTAAAGCCGTATGGGAATGCGTGAATCATAGGGGTTTCGTATAACGGTGTATACAAAGCCCCGTGGGCCGCTGGCGTGATCGTGATTCGTTTCAGGGCTGGAAAACGAGTTATACCGTATTTGAGAGCCTCGATATCGGCTTGCGTCGACAAGACGCTTTCCTGCTGCATCAAAAGCCCCTGGTAGTATGCATACGACACATTCAGTGGTATCTGCGCTTCCATCTGTTTTGCCCTCTCTAGGTGCTGAGGAAGATCGTCAACATCGTTGCCCTTGCGACTAGTGAGCCACGAAAGGTTCTCCCTGCATGCCCACAGAAACCAGACAGGGCATGTTTCGTCGCAATCGGGCAGGTCCTCGCCCTCACAATAAAACTCATCCTCATACTGTTCATTGCTTTCAGCCAGCAGCGCGTCGTCCCAAATGACTTCGGTCACGCCTTTGCGGAATATCTCATGGTCGGCAATGGCACGGAAAACCTCGACGTTGCGCACGTTGGCGGATAGGAATACCCTATCAATACGCAGGGGAGATCTGTCGCGGAGGGTCCTGCATGTTAGACGAAGACTCTTCTTATCACGATTATTTAAGCCAGACACAATGTGTGCTTGGAGCTTAGAGGGAAGGAGGGTTAATTGCATAGTGTATGATTTTTTTGAATGGTTGCCGCTTATAGCTGATGGAGTTACTTAATGTAAACATAAAGATGAGTTCACATAGCAGCGCCAACAAAGATAGATGGCGGAGGAGACTACCTCTCAAGGTAGTCGAGTGATGTAGGAGGGCATAGGAAATAGCAAGTGTCCTCTGGGGCTCTCATAGAAAACACAGGAACTTCAAGTCCTTTTTCCACATTCATTGATGCATATTCTCGGTCATGTAGATTTCCATGCTGGGTGCATAGACTATCTATACGTTGTCGCCAGAGAGCGAAGAGATTGTGGTTCGCGGAACTTTGCACATCGTGATGGGGCTCAAAAATGCCATGTGACTGTCTTTGAGGGGTCTCCAGTGTGGAACCTTTAGCGAGTTGGCAAACCTCACAACTAAATTCCTCAGTTCTGACCCTCTCTACACCAAGTTTACGTTCTTTGTCGCAAAATGAAATATTCTCATAAATAAGTGGCAATAAATCCAAAATATCTATTCGAGAGAGGATATATAAAGAGCAGGCCTAAATATCAGCCTTATTCAATATAGACTCCATCATAATTCTCATAATAATCACCAGTCAGGCTCGATGCAATAGTCCCTCCATGCCCCCTTATCCGCATCATCAAACTTGAGAATCGTCCCCGCGACACCCCTTCCATCGACATCCCACACGCCCCTCTCCACAAGTTCAGTCCACTTCCCAAACAGCCTCTCCAGCCGCTGAGCCCGCCACCACTCACCACCAAACGGTTTAAACCCATGCTGAAACAAATCCGCCACCGATCCCTTCTCAATGCCCTGCCCGTTGCTCGTCTTCGCCCCACGCTCCTCCCCCCACAGCGAAAACGGCAAGATAAGTCGAAAACCCTCTTCCGCATAATCTATTACTGAACGCGGAACTGACTCGCTATACAAACCTGCTGGGACAGAGTGGTCCCCTTTCGCAACTGTATACGGGCGGCAAAACGGGTTGAGTGACCTATACTTGTTGTCCCAGTCAAAGTTTGCTGTGAGGTCTGTCGCGCGGAAGAGCAAAACCGGTGGAACGATTGCCTTGTCACTGTAGTAGTCGTCATTGGAGGAGGTGTCCACTGTGGTGAATACTTGGCGTGAAACAAAGGCTTCGCGATCATGCGGGACGAGGAGACCTGGCGCAATGAACTCAAAGCGCGGGACCCTAACCCGGGTCAAGAATCCGCGCACAAAGCACGATTTGGGGACGGATGCTGCATCGAGGTCTTTGTCGCTGAGGAGCGGTCCTTCGCGAGCCGGCCGGAGTGATTCTGTTGGCATGCGAGACTCGATCGCCTCCACTAGCTGGTTAAACGCGGCGACAGTATTTTCGACCTGTGCCTCGCCATAAGAATGCCATGCCCATACTCCCTGCTTCTCGCAATCAGTCTCTTCTGGGGTGGCTGTGATCTTGCCTAGCTGGATCATGTGGATCCAATTGCTCAGGACAGTCTCGAGGGGGTGCCAGAGCTCGGGATGGTCCTCGATCGGCTGTGAAAAGTCCATGTCGAAAATCCCCATTGCCATTGTCGCCTTGCATTGCTTCTGGTGGTACATTAGCCCATTGGTGTGAGAGCATATGTTATTCGTCCAGTAAAGAGTGAGCGTCTCGCCCTCGTCGTCTCCGGAGTGGTTTATCCACATCAGAGATGGAGCAGTGATGCCCACAACCCAGAGGTAGAAAACGGTGCCTTCCACATCGTATGCTGCTTCGAGGAAGGATATCAGCGCAGGGTCTAGTCGCTCACGGATCTTCTCGGCCTCGTCCCCATTGCGCTCAAAGAATGAACGTCGGTCGAGATCAGCTAACGACTGGCCATCTGCCAGCCAGGAGTATTCTACGAGGAAATTGTGTAGGAGGGCACAACGCTGGTAGTCTAAGGTGCCTGTTTCACGGGCTGGATTGTCCGGTGTGACAAGGTGGCGGCTGATGTCTGACAGTTTGGATGACAGAGACATACTGTAGCTGTTGCACACCATGCACGGCATACAGCATGCACACCCTTGCGTGTCTCTAGCAATCAAGTAAATATCGAATACACAGCATATGTCATTGCCTCATATTTACCTATCTGGCCCTCAGTATATATCAATTGATAGATGATTAGATGGACGATTATACCTTCACTGACGGGGTAAACATCGTAGTCTGACATCTGACGTCGCTTCTCAAAGCCACCACTTTCCACCTTCCAACTTCCTCACTCACCGCCCGATTAAGCTCCCGGGCAGAATCCCCACTGGCCAAGTTCCATGCGACGCTATTATTCAAGTTTCCCGCCCTTTATTGGCTTTATTGGGAAACTATAGTCCCTTTGTTCCAATTCCCCCTCACCCTCTTATCGCCCCTCCCGTGAATCCATAAATCTCCAAAATAATCGTCATTTTATCATCCACCACAAATAACGCCATAACCCCCCTTCCATGCCGTAACACCGCCGCCGTCGCCGCACCTCATCCACTCACTAACCCCCACAGAGCTACCCCCTGTCACACAGATCTACACCATGCAGTCTGAAATTGCACCATCTGACCCCTCGCACCCCCAACCCAGCGCCTCGCAACCACCACACACGACCCCCAACCCCTCCCCCAAGACCTCCTCCTCCTCTACTACCGGGGCTAATATAAGCTCGATCCTCGAGACCGGCCGCCGCCGCAGCGAAGCCCTCGGCCTCGAATCTACCTCGCGGCTCACAGAAGACGACGTCCAACGCCTCGCACAGCTCGACGGCATACCTACAGACGCCCCAATGGACGGCAGCAGCAGCACCGATGAGCATACTCCTGATGAGCGAACGGCAATCGTGGCTCGTGAGCGCGCGGCAAGAGCGAATGGCGATGGCGATTATGGGGCTACGACGGAGGGGACAAAGAAAGTACGCAGCAGGAATAGTCAGCTTAGCTTGACGACGAGGACGGCGAGCAGGACAGAGAGTCAGAGCCAGAGCCAGAGTCGTCGGCGGCGAGGGTCGGCGGTTCAGACTCCGGTAAACGATCAAGAGACGAATGGGGGCCCGAGGGAGGAGCCGTGGTGGAAGAAACAGCTTGAGAAGTATGGGAGCCTGGAACTAGAGAATAAAGGGAGCGTGGCGAGGGATCATCTTGCCTTAGGTAAGATCTAACATCGAATCTATGGGCTGCTGGGATATATGCTAACTCGCACACAGAACGCACTTTCCTCGCATGGCTACGAACATCCCTCGCATTCGCATCGATTGGTATAGCAATCACACAACTCTTCCGCCTCAACACGACCATTTCAGCCCCCGCAGGCACGACACCCGAGCCCAGTGCCTCGGCGATACATTTCCGCAGCCTGGGTAAGCCGCTCGGTGCTGCGTTCTTGGGGATATCGATCGTGGTCCTCCTTATTGGATTCCACCGATACTTTGAGGCGCAACACTGGGTTACGAAAGGCAAGTTCCCGGCGAGTAGGGGAAGTATTGCCCTTGTGGCTGCGGTAGCGGGGGCCTTGATGGTCACCAGCTTGGTTGTTGTTGTAGTAGTGGAGCCAAGAGCAAGGTAGAGGGTGGACGGATGCGGGAGGGGAGGGGCCATCATTGTGATACCATTTTGCATATAACTCGGGAAAGTAGAAAGGGTGTGGCCTTTTGAATAGCGTAACTGGTTTTCAAGTACTTTAATATCCAACGACAAGTATTATGGGGGTTATAACTGGAGGGGTCGGAGGGGGACAATTGGAAAGATTCTAGTAGAGAAAAGCGAAATGATATAATTATTGGATACTCGATGGGTGTTTCTGAGGTGCAGCAGTTACATAATTTGAGGCGGGGTTCTGGGCTAATGCTGGGCGAGTGTGACTTAGCGATGTAACGGGTAGCAGGGGAAGCAGCCGCTAAATATAGCCACCTATAAACACAACTTCAAGATAACGAGTGGCGATCGTTCAACACCACTTTCTATAAACCAACGACATCCATATTAATCAATAATACCATGTCCGAAGAACGCGCGCAGCGTGCAGCCAACAACAAGTCTCTCAGGCTTATCAAGACTGTACAGTTTAACGCATCCCACTTTGACTGATACAGCGCTAACAAGACGCAGGAGCTCGAAGCCCTCGCAGAACGTGGTTTCATCTCAGACGACCAATATGATACGATAATCAACGCCCTCCCCGCCGAGGCCTCGCTCAACGCCAAACCAACCCCCACCCCAGCGGCGAACACATCCTATTCCGAAGCCAACTCCTCCACAGACCGAAACTCACCCCACGCACCACCCTCCTACCAACAAGCGCAACACCACCAACCGCCTCCCCCGCCTCCGCCCTCGAACCACAGGGAGATCGCCCACGCCGTCGCCCTCTGGGCCTACGTAACCCCCGATGCGCGCGACCTCAACTTGCAGCCTGGGGATGGGATTTCCGTCACCGAGTTCGTGAATGCGGAGTGGTGGATGGGGAAGAACATCCGCACGGGCGAGGAGGGGGTCTTCCCGTCTAACTACATCAGGCGCGAGAACTTCCCGTCGCCGTTGGCGCAGGCACAGCCACAGCAGAACGCGTACTACGGAGATCAGAAGCAGGCACAGCAGTATCAGCCGGGACCGAGCAACCCGTACAATAACCCGGTGCCGCCGGTCGCGATTGCGGAGCAGCCGCAGCAGCAGCAGGAGGAGCCGAATAAGGTTGGGGAGATGGGGAAGAAGTTTGGGTCGAAGTTGGGGAATGCGGCTATATTTGGGGCGGGGGCTACGATTGGAGGGAATATTGTTAACTCGATCTTTTAAGGGGAAGGGGGGGTGCGTTATGTTGATAGATGGAGGGCCGGGTAGAGAAACTCAAATTGAGACACGGCATTGCATATTATACAGCAGAGGTATTATAACGCTCGTGAGACCCTTTTCGTTCCTATCATCTGACCCGGACTTGCTTTCCCCACGTATTATCCTCCTCCTGTTTGTCCTATAGAGTAGGTATAAGCTATCCTCACCGCCAATTCTCCATCCCAACTCAAGATCATCCATCATCACGCCAACGTCCCACAAACCACCACATCCTCCCCCATCTGCACCCACTTCGCGCCCCTCAACTCCGCCGCCGCCCCCTCCCCCCCGTCCTTCACCGGCGCAACCGCCACCCCCCCCTTCCCCAACCACCTTGGCGCAACCGTAACCACAACCGCATCTACCCACCCCTCCCCCCTCTCCTCCAACAACCCATTAATCACCCCCGCCCCCCCCTCAACCATCACACTCCCCACCCCCCTACTCGCCAACACCCCCAACAAATCCCCCCACCCAAACCTTAACCCCCCTCCCTCCCCTCCCTCCTCCTCCGTCGCCAAAGCAATAACCGCACCCCCCACCGCCTCCAACGCCTCCGCTTTCGCGTCATCCACAAACGCCAAATCAGTAACCACCCACGGCGCCCGCGCCCGCCCCTCTTGCGCAAGCTGGAGCACTTTACTCCCCTCCACATCCCACCGCCCGCGCGGATCAAGTATCACAGGCCGCGGCTGCCAGCGCAGCGGGTCGTCGCCGTCTGCCGCGCCGGCGAGGCGGCAGTTAAGCCCGGGGTCGTCGGCGAGGGCGGTGCCGGCGCCGATTAGGATTGCGGAGTGCTTGCTGCGGAGGTAGTGGGTCATTGTTTTTGTGGCGGGGCCGGAGAGGGTGGTGCGGACGCCGGGGCGGGCGGCGAGCATGCTGTCGAGGGAGGTGGCGTAGGTGAGGGTTAGGTGGGGTTTGGTGGGGGTGGTGGAGGGGGATAGGGGCGGGGGAGGAGGGAGGTGGGGGGCGAGGAAGTCGAAGTCGCTGGCTGTCCAGGGGAGGTATTCTGGTGGTGTTGGATTCATGGTGGGTGGTGTGGATGGTTTGGATGGTGAGGTTGGAGGGGTGAGGTGGTCAGTGGAATTGAGCTGGAGCTTTGGGTTAGCGAGATGGCGGGGTAGATGGGGTACCTTTGGGGATACTCACCTGATGAGACCTCTTGAACGAAATCAGCAATACTGCGAAGTTTATCGGCGAGACTGTATTTTAAGTGTTAGCCCGTGTAAAGGTACAGGTGGGTTTATTACTGACAAGTCGATATTTCCAGTTTTCAGGAAATTCCACGTAATCCACAACATACACGAATTAGCGCTGATGAAAAAAATTATGATCGCAATGGTGCTCAGAATGATTTTCGAGTACTCGAAATAAAATTCGCCACGACTCATGCCCGGTCTTGTTCTGGGAATTGTTTTCTCGTCACTGTAGTCGTTGTCGTCATAGTAGAGGTAAGCGTCATAGCAATACTTGCACTCTTTTGGATGAGAGAGTCGAGGATAGGAGGGAGTTTTGCCAGCCATTGTTGCAATTGTGTACTGGTCCCAGGATGAATATGGGAAGAGGTCCTTTTATTTACATTCATTTAAAAGGTGTACATACGTGATCTGGCCTGACGTTGTAACTTCACGGGCTAGCTTAGCCAGCTCACGTCGTATACACCAAAATGTTGGTAGACTAAATTCGAACACGAATTTGCTGATTGCTCCAATTTGCTGCACTCCATTACAATAACATCCGATGCGTAAATCAAACTCCCACTTCATACCGCACGCGCCTCTGCAGCCTCTCCAACCTCTCCATCCGCTCACTCCCCCCACACCCTCCTACCACCACCTAAGCCGTCTCCCCCTTAACCTTCTTCCCAAAAAGCTTCGCCTTCAACTTATCCGCCAACCCCGTCGGATGCGCCTTCCCCCCCTCCTTCGCCACATGCACATTCCCCTGTCCCCCGCGCCCAACATGATGATTCGTATCCTCCTCATCCCTCAGCGCCTCGGCGGGGATAACCTCCTTATCGTTGCGCTTTGCGGCTGCGAGGCCGGGAGAGCCGATGTTGGCGACGCCGCCGCGGCCGGAGCTGTAGGGGCCGTCGCCGTGGTCGCCGGCTACGCCTTCGCGCACGATTTCGCCGTCGGCGTAGCTGCGGGGGGGTTAGTGACAGGATGAAGGGGGAGATGGAGGGGCGTACGGGGTGTCATCGGCGCCGATGTTGCCGGCTCCTGGGAGGGTTGGTTAGAGATGAGGTTTGGGGAGGGGACGGGGCTTCGCACCTCCGCGGCCGTGGCTGATGCTCTCAATCGACTTGCGCTCCGACATTGTGCAGATGGAGATAGGGCTTGTATCCAGTATTGTCTTTTGCTTTGTCTCTTCTTTGACTGCTACTGAGAAGGAGGAATGTAGAGACTTGAGAGAATAAGAGAAGAAGAGAAGGGACGGAAGACCCGAGTAAAGAGAAGGAAGTGAGCAAGGCTGTATGACGAGACTTCCCGCGTGAGAGCCTTGCGTGCAGATGTGGCAAGCGCGTACTAGGATGAGGTGCAATAAGAGTAGAAAGAAGCCTATTACGGGACCTGACAGCAGATGTATATGGGATTAATCGTAGCGACACATGGTAAAGCGCAAGTCAACAGTCTGAATAATGGGTCGGTGGGGAGCTGTGAGTCGTCGTTATCCCTTATCTTTATCTTTCGCCCATTTACCATTGTTGGAGATAGGGCGATAAGGAAAGAGCAGGGGTTGGGACCAAAGCTTGGGGCCTGTTACCGAGTTTAGTGGGGGATGCAGTGGCCCGTACCATGGTGTCTGGTTCGGGATCGAACTACCAAATCTATTGCCGCTCTACCAAAAAGTATACCCCAGATGCAAGTTGGAAATGTCCAATTGCCCATTCACAGTAAGACATTATAGACACATGGTAAGAATGTATGATATATTTTGCGGAGAAACATGCATATGTCAAGTGCACCATGCAGTACAAAAACGTGTCACCCAGCCAGGCACAGCACAATGGTTGGCACCTTGACTATTGATCCTCAACCCGATGGCAAGTAGTATCAGTGATTGGCGTGCACCATTGCATTGCATCTCATAAGGTAAGAAGAAGCTAATCGTCTGTTTTGCTTGCTGATAACAACGCCTGTACCAACAACTCCGTCGAGGCTAAATATCAAACCCCGACATCCCCCGAATAAATGAGAGCCCCAAGACTCTCTTGTCTTTGTCTACCCCCATGCCAATATCAGGCAGCTGTCGCCTTCTACCAAATGCTTCTCCACAACTCCGTCACCGTAGTCGTCAATATCGTCTCCCAATTGCGTGTTTGTTGAGAAACACTAACGGTAGGTGCACGATACCTGGTGCTGCTTCCCACCTTGATCCTCGAATTCAAAACAGAAAGAACAAACGGCCGCCAAGGAGCAAAATCCATATAACGGCCATGGTTTGAGATCGCCGCAGGTGTCCCTCTCCCCATCGAAATGTGAGGTTGAGAGGAAGGCCAGCAAAAACGCCGTGGTCGTGAGGAGCCTTCCCTCGAACATCAACCTCCCCTCACCCCCACGCTAATATGTATCCTCCATCTCAAGCCGGTCTCCTCCTCGCAAACTCCTCCAAGTCATGGACAGTCGCAACACCGAGCACAAACCGCCTACTCAGATCAGTCACGACCGCAAAGTCCTGCGGCGTCTGCCCATCGCTTCCCTTCATGAAGAACGTCTCCAGCTCCTCCAGCGGTGTATCCATCGTGATGACCTTATACGTGTTCGCCTTCCTCCTGAACTTGATCATCGCCGCCGACACTGGGTCCGTATCCTTCACCGTCCCCTGCTGTATCAGCTCGCGCAGGCGTGGTATGCTCAGGTAGCCCAGCAGCGCGCGGGTGTCTTGCGAGACGACAGTAAGGTGCGTGTAGTCCCTCTCGAAGGCCGTCAGGAGCGCATAGGAGATCGGGTCGGAGGGGTTGCAGGAGAGGGCGGAGGGTGGGTCGAGGTCCTCGACGGTGGCCTGGGGGGTCAGTTAGATGTTATCCGCTTTGGGGGTCATTGAGGGAGGTACTCACGCCGCGGTACTTGTCAGACCATTTGGAGTGGAACTGCGACGCAGCCGCCTCGGTGTGGTTTGCTGTAGCCATTGTGTGTGCGGGCACTGTTCCGGGCCTTGACTTTTTGAGTTTGTGAGGTTTTGGGGCTTATTATTGAGGCGGGGCAGGATGTCGATGATGGGATGAGATGGTCTCTGCTTTAGTTTGACGGTCTCGCTTCTTTAGGCGAAAATCTTGAAAAGCCCAGACTTGGCCTATTTATTAATCCGTAAATATCATTTGAAATCAAAGACAATACAACAAATTGGATATTCTCTCGAAATTTTATAAATGCGACTGCATTGTGGGTTAAACGTCTAATGCGGTCTCTTTCAATTGTCATTTCTGTTAATACTCCAGAGATTGGCGGGCAGTCCGTATATCAAGCCCCTACGAGTGTAGGAGAGACCGGCGCCTATGAGAACTGTAAGACAAAGCTTCAAACATGCTATGACTCTATAGTCTCTAAGAAATGGCCATATCACATTCTTTTTCGCAATTATTTCACAAGAAATCGATCTATAGTGTTCAGGGGTAGCTGCGAAAGAGAGAGGCATTCCGACATTTCTCATACATCTTCACGGTTCCTTCACTGTTTAAATTCTTTATTTGTCATATAA
Source organism: Pseudogymnoascus verrucosus (assembly GCF_001662655.1). NCBI lineage: Eukaryota > Fungi > Ascomycota > Leotiomycetes > Thelebolales > Thelebolaceae > Pseudogymnoascus > Pseudogymnoascus verrucosus. The sequence goes on from NW_017263652.1 coordinate 1,670,870, forward strand.
TACCATCTCATCCATCACCGGAGTCAACCTTATGGGGTCTCGTCAGAAGAAAGCGCAAGTATGCCGTCTGCATGGAGTCCTCTACGCAAAGTGTGGCTCGTCGCCGTATGAAGCCGCTGTTTTTCCGTTCATGATGTGTCCTATACGGCGGCTCAGAAATAGCTCGATTCTGCTCTGGTTATCCCATGGAGACCTAGAGTATGTTCACATATATAGAGTATATGAGGAACAATCATACATAAACATAACTGTGTTGACACTGGGATACCCGATTACGATTGGTCCACTACGTCATTACGTGAGCCATGCACGATCCTACGGGACTCACCTTATCTCCGCATCTTACATGTCGGCACGTCTCATGTTGTTAAACCAACCGGTTTAACTCTCTCCCAATTTACTATTTAAATCTTCTAGAGCTTCAGGGTGCATGTTATTGGGCTGGTACTATAGCCCATTGACTGTTGTGAATCTCATACGGTCACCCAAGTCGTTGACGTCGCCAATCGCCGCACTTAGAAGCTATCACGGCCTTATCGGATAGAGCTGTTCTAGAAAGTGAGTATGAGACCGTTTCTCTTTGGTCTACAACAAGCAATTGGGACGAAAACCGAAGATCCTAACTATTCAATCAGCTCTCAATCGCAATGCCGTCTCTATTCCCGACATCGGACGCGCTCAACAGCGTGTTCCAATCGTCGGGTCTTAAAGCCGATGCACCCGCCCAACCAACACGAACTCCATTGCAAGCGCGTGCTGAGCTCTTCCCGACCTGGTCCACAATTGACGATGCCAAAGACAAGGCCAAAGCTCTCAGTGATGAGGCTGCGCGGGAGTTCGAAAAGGCCAGTGCCAAGGCGCAAGAGAAGACAGGCCGTATCGAGCTCTACTCCGGGAAATACTATGCCGCCTGCTCCTTTGGTGGATTGCTTGCCTGCGGCTTGACGCACACATTTATCACGCCCCTCGATCTCGTGAAGTGTCGTCGCCAAGTCGACTCGAAGCTCTACACGGGTAACTTCCAGGCCTGGGGTAAGATTGCCCGGGCTGAGGGTTTCCGGGGCATCTACACCGGATGGGGCCCAACATTCTTTGGGTACTCGGCACAGGGCATGTTCAAGTATGGTGGATACGAGTACTTCAAGAAGACATACAGTGACGTTGTTGGTCCAGAAGCGGCAGTAAAGTACAAGACCGCAGTGTACCTGGCCGCATCTGCCTCTGCAGAATTCATTGCTGACATCGCGCTCTGCCCCTTCGAAGCTATCAAGGTCAGGATGCAAACCACCATGCCACCTTTCGCTACGGGAACATTCAACGGTATGAGCATCATCACAGCCAAGGAAGGCTTCGGCGGGCTCTACAAGGGCCTATACCCACTCTGGGGCCGCCAGATCCCGTAAGCTCCACCCCTCCCGCCGTCCCGCGCCTACCTTCCAGGCACCCCACCCTTTCCAACCCCCGACTAACACCCCCCAGCTACACCATGATGAAATTCGCCTCCTTCGAAACCATCGTCGAAGCGATCTACGGCTACCTCCCTGGCAAGAAATCCGATTACGGCAAGGCCGCCCAAACCGGTGTCTCCTTCACCGGTGGTTACCTAGCTGGTATCCTCTGCGCTATCATCTCGCACCCTGCAGATGTGATGGTGTCGAAGCTCAATGCGAATAAGCAGCCTGGTGAGGCGGCTGGTGCGGCTACCTCGCGCATCTACAAGGAGATTGGGTTCAGGGGCTTGTGGAACGGGCTGCCGGTTAGGATTGTTATGATTGGAACGTTGACGGGGCTGCAGTGGATGATTTATGATTACTTCAAGATCGTTATGGGGTTCCCGACTACGGGGGGGAAGTAAGGGGCGGATGATGGGTGTGGTGGGTGTGGTGGGAGGGAGTGTGTCTGATGGGTTGGGTTGTGGAGTGTTTGAAGTGGTTCTCAAATTGAGTGGTTCCGTTCAGGGTGCCTATTAAGATATATATATCTCATATCTCTCATTCTTCGGTTGCCTTGCTGTGAATACCGCTGTTATGCATGCCTGTACTTGACGATTCTGAGGATTTCACGATTCCATTATTTCACAATTTCGGATAATGTGTCAGGACCTTCGCTGTTGGTTGCCAATTTTTAATGGTCCGTGTTGAGAATAAGGGGCTATGTAGCTGTCGTGAAACAAATGCCAGTCGGATGAACTAGCATGGATGTATTTCGGCCGATGAGCCCGAACGAGTGGTTTCAAACACCTCCGGTACACGATAGTTTCGAAGGCCATGCAGGAGTCCTGTGGCTTTCAGAAAGCCTGGCTTCTCTCTATGGCCATTGCAGTAGTGTAATACCTTCGAACCAACCTCATAGCCGCACAAGGCTCTTGCCAGGATTCCAAAATCTGGTGACCGTCCGAACTCAGTGTTGTTACAGTAAGCCACAGACATGGGTGCTGTAGCAAGAGCCTTAGACCTTGTTTACTACCTGGTCGTTGGAGTTGTTAACTGTCGCAAGCAACGCATTTCGACCTGCTCCAACAGCCACGCTGCAGATGCCCCGCAGTTGTGTTGGTTCTGGGGTAAGAAGCTGCAATCCAGAGATCGTGCCTATATATACAGCCTTGTCTTCTACTTCTCTAATTGCTCGATATCTTTCTTTCTTTCGTTCCTTCTTTCTATTCTTTTGTTTACGTTTTAGACACAAGCCCGATTCGCCCTCTGCTGATCATTATGAACGCAAGGCAAAGAGAAAGGCAAGGCTTAAGAGAGCTAGGAGTAGTTTTCGTGAAAGCTATCCTGCCAGAAAATTTTCCAACGCACCTTCTCAAAACATTCCAGAAAATCAGATCCTTCAGAACGATCGATCTCGCTACCTTTCATTTAAGCGACCCATCAGTACTACCTGAACGAGTTCTCTGGAGAAGTGAAATAACGAATCGTGCGAAGAAGATCGTTAAAATCGCCGAGGTTCTCATAGAAGATGCGCCTGCCGAGATGGGAGTGCGATTCGACTTGGAGCAGAAGGTTCTAAGCCGTTTCAAGAAGATCATCGAGTGGTAAGTTTGAATGGTGCAAACTTTAGCCTGCGTATCTGATTAAGAGTTCGAAGCCCATCCACGGCCTGCAACAGGCGGTTATGGAGGTCAGAAGTAGAAGTAGAGGTGGAGTTTCCGGGTCCCATCGCCGAAAGTCTGATAACTCGACGGCAAGGCCGTACACCATGCCAGTGCTCGCCGGGTGAGAAAAAATCAGACTTGTAAGTTTTCAACCTGAGCGATTGTTCTTCGTTATACTGACGATGCATAAAGCAACAAAATCTTCTCAAGCCGGGCAGACGAAATGACCTCTTTCGATTCCGATAAAAACGATTCCGAGAAGAGCATAAAGAGAAGGCGACCTGACCGCATCCTCGGGTTTCAAGAAACGGGCAGCTTCAGTAGCCGGCTTATGAAATATAATCTGATGGCTGGACGACTAGAAAAGGAAGCTGGCCTCGAGACTATATGGGAGACGGTCCAGAGTACCGTTTTGAATCACAAGGGAAATTCCCTTTTCTTTCCCTTTCTTATTATCGAGGCAAAATCAAGAGTCGGCCAATCTTTCGATGATTGCAATATACAGACTGCATTACCAATTTTGAAAATGTTGAAAATACAAGAGGGCTTGCAGAGGGAGTCTCAAATGACCTTAGAGTATGGAGGTCCTTTAGTCTGGTATATAGCGTATAGAGCCGAAGACTGGCGTCTGTCGGCTTGCTATATCTCCGAGAAGCCTGATGGGCCATTATATGTAAGTTCTGCCTCTTCTGTAGGTATACAATGTTTGTTAACTTATATAGGAGATTGTAACTCTTTGGACTGGGCTGTTGAATGACCTGGAGAGCACACTTCAGCTCCTTCTTATTATTGACTATATATTCGACTGGGCTCGCGATATATACAGGCCTTCATTAATCTCCCAGCTTGAGAGACTTGCAATTGGTCCCTCAGAGGACAATGACCGTACCTGCGATGATGATATCTCTAGAATTGAAAGAGACAGCGATATTCTCTCGTTAGCCTATCCGAAGCAGACACTCGCCTCGATAAAGAAGTCAAGCGTTATCAAAGATTGGGGGGCTGCTGTTGAACATGATACTGAGATCGTACCTGATGAGGAACGAGATCTTAAGAAGTGGGCGACTCACGATTCGAATTTCGGTGTTTTCCGCCCAGCATGTACTGTCCAGAACTTGTTTCGATGCGTTTTCGTTACGAAGGCGAACATTGATGCACTTTTCTCCACTGTAACTAAGCAATCCGCTAAGAATACGCTTGCAAAAAATGCATTATATGCTCTAGATCGATACACCACCGTTTTGGTATCAGAGGATATACTCGACACGTTGGAAGAACTCTGGACAAACAGAGCCAGACCGAAAACCCCGCAGCATACTGTGGAAACACGTCTTTTTGCATCTATTGTTTATCATACGGTTGTGACAAACTACTGGGCACTCCAAAGGATAATCTATTGTCTTGTACTTGACGAGGAAGCGTTGAACTATGTGAAGAGCTTTACCGCACGAAAATCCCCCCCTATGCCTTTCAAAACTGCCAAAATGTTTAGGAAGAGCAATGCAGAAGCCTTGATAGGTTCCTTGCAAAATCAGTCTATTCAACAAAATCTCGCATCAGCTTTGGCTTCAACAAGACAAGTATTACACGAAATAAGCACTGGCACTTCGTTGCCAAATTCCTACGCTACCTTCGAGTTTGTCGATATACACTACTGTCAGGCCGGATGGGGCCACATAGAGACATATGAGGTGATAGATAAAGTATATCGTCGGTGTGAGAAGAATTCCGAGGAACCAACAGAGCCATTTCTTCGAATCTCTCACCAATGGAATTCACTGATTAGTGACGCCACTAGTCCGACTGTCGCATCATACTTTCCGAACTCTGTACCTTCAACTAATGAGCAGTATGTTCTAGTAGCACAGGACATGCATGGAGAGAGGCAACGTCTTTGTATATACGTCATTCCAGGTCCCACGGAAGCAATTGAGCGACTAGGAAAGACTTTGCATAACGCGGCTGAAATTGATGTACTCTACAAGTACTCTCTGAGAAGTGGTAGCTCAAATAACTGGAAGGAAGTGTATAAGAAGTGGTGGACGACGGATTCTGAAAGCTGTCAGCAAGAAATCAAGCAATTTCGACAATGGAGACACGAAGTGCAAGATAAGCTCCCACAGAGTCTTTCTGCCATCACAGAGGCCGAAAGCAGCCTCAAGCGCCCTTGCGAAAACGGAGAGAGTGGCGATGCTTTGACTATCCAGAAGAGAGTCAAAAGTTCAATTATAATAATCGATGATTAGGCCGGGAATGGAGTCGTTTGGTGTAGGGTTATAGTTATTCTTATACTAAATACTTTTATTTCACACACTCAACGTATGCTGATGCAGAGAATTTTTTAAATGAACAAATTTCTAGTTATCGGATGAAAGACCCTGGTTTTGGGTAGGCACACGCCTCATTCCATCATCGTGCTAACCACTGAACCCTTTGTCTGTGCTAACAGTGCGTAGAAAACCTTATTTAGGATGTTTTCCAGCACTGCAATCCGGCATCAGTGGTTTAGTAGGATAAATCCACGGCCGCCGGAAGTCACATGATGGAACTATGAGAACTGTTAGAACTCTTACAGTTCTTATAATTCCCACAGTCCCCTTTAGCACGACACCACTATATAAGTAGATAGTTATTTATTAGTATAGGAGCTTCGTGCTAAACTCAATATAGTATTTGTTATATACTGTAACGTGTTTTAGGAAAGCCTTCGCGTTTGATCCCCTGCCTCCTCTAATAAGTAAACCAACGCAACGAAACCTCTATTGAGTCTAAGACCTAGCGTTACATGCAGCTGGGCTAAGACAAGTGCTTAGTATGGCAAGGACAGCACGATGGCGGAGAGGAAGACTTGGAGCAGGGGTTGCAAGACTGATTCAGAGAAGGGGGGTAACCAAACGCTCGATGAGGGGTGCTGGCAGTGTGGGATGAAGGCATGAGAGTAAGTGGCGGGGTGGCGGGTGGGATACACCATGGAGCTGGGGTAGTTGCATGAATATGATTACAGGACGGTGAATTCAGAGCTCTCCTATTGAATCGATTTCTAGTTTGTGATTAAGAAGTAAATGTGAATTCTAAGGTGAATGTGCTAGGAGATCTCCTCTAAAGGCCGTGATTCCGCCCTCCCACCGCATCGCTTTGAAACACCAAATACCTTCGATCAAGTCAAGTAATCACAGACTGACGTTAAACTGACATTTATTCAAATCTCTATGAATAAGAACTAGCAAAATTTCCAAGTATAAAAGCGGAGAAACCCTCCTTTTCGTTTTATGTTTTACCATATTTATTCATCATCCTGAAAGAACAAAGACTCGAACTATAAACAAAGACACACACACTATACAAACAAACAATCAATCACTCACAATGTGTCGTCCCATCGTACAAATCTATGGCGGGTGCGGGTGTTCCCATTTAGTAGGCAAAAAATACTGTTCGTGGCGCAAACAGCATGGTGCTGCTGTGCCGTATGGGTTGGTAGACGAGGAGTATGTGCTGGAAGCTTGGTGTTTGGTTGAGGATGCGGATTTAGATAAGCCGCTGGAGATTAGAGACAATGGCCGGTGTCCAAGGTGTGAGCAGATTGCCCAACAGTGGGTGTTGGTTTAACGGGGGGTGTAGGAGGGTTGTGGTTATAGGGGAACTCTGATATCGTTGAATTTAAAAAATATGCCACTCTATCATTTCTGTGTGTGTTTGACTGCCAAGGATCTTGATATGATAATGAGATCCATGAAAGTGATAGATGCGATGCGACTAACCCAGGAAGATTTATGCAGAGCTGATCATAAAGTGAGACATTTGTAATCAAAATTTAGAACAGCGTTTGAGTTTGACCTCATCATATAAAATACCCTCTCTAAGGACAAACCGTGGATGAGTGAATCGTTCCTTCCCCGAATAATCAAAATCCCCTATAAAGTGGAAAGAACGTGTGATTGCTTCTTCCCTGAATAACCAACCACCACCACCCCATATAGAGTCGGAAAGAGCGTGTCTCACCCCTCCACCGCTCCTTCCTTCTCTTCCCACAAACAAGCTTCAAAACCAAACATACCGCATCACCAAGACCAGTCAGTCAACTACAAACCCACTCTCATCAGCAATCCACCTCATAATACCCCACACCACACCACACAGCACCGCAATCCAGCAACGACAATGTGCTACCGCAGCTGCATCAGCTACAGTGGCTGCGGCTGCGAAGTCCCGCGCTCAACCCTCAAATGCGAAGAGCGCATGAAGCTAGAGCAGAACGCTAAGACGAAGGGGATGACGACCGAGGAGGTGACGAGGAGTAAAGTCAGATGTGATTTCGAGTCTGTGGTTGAGGATGTGCAGTTCCGATTTGGGGTTTGCCCGGGATGTGAGGACCTGTCTAGAGATGACTGGGTGATGGGGAAGGGGTTGCTGGGTAAACTCTAGTGTTGGTGAGTGTGTGAGGGTATGGGAGGGGGGGAGATCAAATTGTTAATTCGTTCTTAGAGCTTTGTTTGCTGCTAAACTCGCCAAATATCCTGCAGCTTGGCATTCATAACAGCTACTGCATAGCAGTTGATGAGTTTCGTTCTATTGAGAGGTGTATTCATGCGAGGATTTTTAGTGTACCGCTGCAGAGGAGTCTTGGGAGACTGGGATGGCATCAGAGTGTGGTGACGTGGAAGAAAGGGGTTGTTGATTTGCTACGATTACAAGTATGGAATAAACGCAGCATCTTTACTACTCAAACTCGGGATATGCATGTGATAAGTGATATTTCTGATAGAAAGGCCCTTCCATATATGCCTCTTTATAATGGCTACGCACCCGCTTGGGTAAATGGGAGACGGGCGTAAAGTTAAAAATATATACATATGCTCGACTATTGGCATCAATAGCCGCCACAGCAGTGGTATGAAGCGATTTAAAATATGATACGAGAATCTCTCCCACCCGAGACAAACATAGTCTGTTATACGACGGGCCATCCGTTGCTCCAGGTGAGCTTGTTCCATCCAAAGAGGTATGCGCCATCGCCGAGACCAACGTTGGTATTGGCGTAGTGATAGTAAAGCACAAGGCCCAGGCTCGAGTCAGTGAAGACACCCCTACAATTGTTAGCCATGACACGCTGATAGCAATGAGGGAAGAGGAAACTAACTGTCCACCAGGCCCATACACAGTTCCGTGCGACTCAAGCAACACGCTGCCCCCACCATTCTTGCAGTCCGCGCCATTCTTGTCAACAAAGCCGCCTGTAGCGCTCGAGCTCCTGCACATCATGATCTTGTACTCTGCTCCCGCTGCAGGCTTGCTTGTGTCATATCCACAGCAAATTCCCTGACTCCACGTGAGGTAGTAGTATCCGGCATTGTAGAAGATGAAGCTACCCTCGCAGGCGTGGCTGCCAGATGGGTTGTACTCGATCTGGTAAGCGGCCGTGCCAGCCGTCTTGGTAGCCGCGGAGTTCATAGCCACTTGGTAGATATCGCCCCAGAAACTGCCGAAGGAGAGGAGATAGCTGGTTCCCACCTGGATCAGGTTGGCGTCGATGGCGTTGTAGGGCTTGGAGGAGGAGCTGGTGACGCCGATCGCGCCCTTGTCGGTCCAACTTCCTGCGTCCATTGTCGAGCTGGTCGCAAGACCGATCGCCGAGTTCTGGCTGCCGAAGGTGCTGACGGAGTAGTAGAGATGGTATATATCGCCGACTTTGTGGACATCTGGGGCCCACATGTCTGTCTTCTGGCCGGCTGTGGTGATGCTGGTGCCACCGGGTAGGACAGAGCCCTTGATGGTCCATGGGCCCGAGAGGGAGCTCGAGGTGACGATCTCCATGCCGCTGCCGGTGTTGAACTTGAAATAAAGCCCATCGCTGGAGCGTTGGATGACGCTGGGGTCGTGAGCCCAGCAAGCACCAGTGCAAGCTCCAGGGTTAGAGTATGCGCTGACAGACTGTCCGAAGACCGCCAGGAGCGAGGAGACGATGACGAGTGGCTTAAACATGGCAGCTAGATGGCTAAGAAGGCAATGGGATAATGCTGAGACCTGACAAAAAGGGAGATGGATTTACCTTGTGCTTTATAGAAAGTCTAAACGCGCACGGAAGAATAGAAAACGCAAGGAAGCTGCTATACTTACCATTCGTGGGAACGGCACTGATCGTGGCAACCAGAGATCTAAAGGCCGTAGGGGAATTAGCAGTCTGAAATATATTAAAAACTCCGCGCGTTAATGGCTACCGTTTCTACAACCGTGCTTTGGTGAGCACATATCGCGGAAGGACTGGTTGCGAAACATGTAAATGCGGTCTAAGAAGACCAGCATCTTACTGGTGGTGGCAAGCGTATAACATATATTGCACGCCGTGTCATTTCCCCGCACTGCACTGTAATATTAGTTGTGTAGTTATATAGTTTGGACAGGAGAGAAAAGTGAGGAAGAAACTATACATACTGTATTTGAAGGCTTGGACACCAATTCCACCAATAGCCCATCGTTACCCCAGAGCGGCACTTTTCCCCATAATGGCAGATGATCTATGGTACAGGACCACGGCACCTTTATGCTAAATACCAGCTATAAAGTATATTTCCGAGTGTTGAGGAACTATAATTGACCGGCCGGCTCATGCGTATCCTATAGTATTTAGAGAGCAGAAGACGAGTGATGGTTGAAACGTACACGGAGAAGGTGGTGAAGGTCGCAGGGCAGTTTCACACCAAATTTGGCCCTCAAATATGCTGTAGTACCAAAGTCTGAAGAAGGATTGTGCAAAACAACGGCGATTACAGCAACTACAATTAAATCATAGGCATTCAATCGCTTGGGGCTGTAACCAGTAAGCCAAATGGAACTAAAGAGATAAGTTCTGTAAGTATAAATTGCAGGTATTGATCCAGCTATACCCTCTCTTCGGACCTTTGCCAACCACGTCGCTTTCCCCAGCATTCGCTTCGTAGCCTGGCGGTCTGGGAACCTCGACCCCTCCACCACGACCACAAAGTCTACCTTCACAGCTCCAAACCTCCCCCTCCACCCCCCCAACAACCCCTCCAACCATCACCATGGCATCCGTCGACCAATTCGACAGCGCGCTGTAAGCTCTCCCTCCTCTCTCCCCCCATCCCCACCTCCAACCCCGCACTAACACCCACCCCCCAGCGACCTCCTCCGCCGCCTCGACCCCAAACACACCTCCACGCACCTGAACTCCCTCATCGACCTCGTCCCCGACCTCACCGAGGACCTCCTCTCCTCCGTCGACCAGCCGCTCAGCACACGCTGGTGCAGCAAGACCAAGCGCGACTACCTGGTCTGCGACTACAACCGCGATGGCGACAGCTACCGGTCGCCGTGGTCGGGGGAGTTTGAGCCGGCGCTCGAGCAGAGCAGCGAGGGCGGCGTGGATGAGGGGGCTGGTGCGGGCGCGGTGCCCAGTGATAGGGTGAGGAAGATGGAGATTAGGGCGAATGAGGCGTTTGATGTGTATCGTGAGCTGTATTATGAGGGGGGGCTGAGCTCGGTGTACTTCTGGAATTTGGATGATGGGTTTGCGGGGGTTGTGCTGCTGAAGAAAGGTATGTTTCTGCCTGGTGGTCTAGGTGGGGGATGAGTGCACGAGATACGAACGACGGGGAAGACATTGGGAGGGCTGGAACTTGGCTAACAGTATAATGCAGGCTCGCCCCAGAACAGCGGCTCCGAAGGATCATGGGACTCAATCCACGTCTTCGAAGCCATCGACCGCGCGCGCACCGCCCACTACAAGCTTACCTCGACTGTGATCCTGCACCTCTCGACCGGGACCGACGCGCTGGGTGACATGGACCTCTCAGGCAACATGACGCGACAGATCGAGGCGGACCTAACAGTCGACGACGACGGGAGCCACATCTCCAACATCGGCAAGCTGGTCGAGGACATGGAGCTCAAGATGCGCAACCTGCTGCAGGAGGTGTACTTTGGCAAGGCCAAGGATGTGGTCGGTGACCTGCGCAGCGTGCAGAGCTTGGCTGAGGCGAACAAGGAGAAGAATGCGCATAGGGAGATGATTGATTCTATGAAGAGGTAGAGGGGAAAGGGGAGCGTGCCGTGATCTGTATTTATTGCGAGCTATTATGGGGCGTTTATAAACCGAATTCTGTGGTCTCTACGATTTGTTGCCAGATGGCGTCATTGAAGCATGTCACCGCCGATTATATCTCAAAAAAGATGTCCACTACGTGTCCTCGGGAGGTACTTGGGTATTCTCGATGGTTTTTAGTTATAACCTCTAACCCACGCGGTTTCTAGGGTAACCCGCTAGCAATGAATCGCGCAACCCATATGTGCAGTCTGCCTGTCCGTCTGTCCACCCTACTCCATCAACCCCAGCGTCCAGCGCCCATCTAGGCCTTTGGGCCAGCAAAGTCGTAGAAGATCCTGACCTTCAACACCTCGCTCCCCTTGGTGATGACCACCTTCCTGGTGTAGTACCTGACGCCGTTGAGCTCAGTGAAACCCCAGACCTGGATAGCAGTCCAGCCATTCGTCTTGCTGACAGCGGTAGTCAGGATGTGCGGCTCGCCGTTGGGGCCAACCCTCTCATCGAGCCATCCCTCCTTCTGGAACGAGTCCAGGGCATCCCAGTCAGCGCCCTTGTTGTCGAGCCACTTGGTCTGGCCGGTCAGCGGACCGAAGACGTGGTCCTCGTGCTCGCGCTCGCTCCAGTTCAGCTCGCGGTGCTCGGCGGTGCCTTGGATGCCGCCGGTGCCGGTAGACTCAATGTCGATGATGGTGAGGCCGTCCACGACCTTCTCGGTGATGGAGAGAGTGATGGTCGCGAGGCCGATGGCCTTGCGCTTGAGCCAGCCGACGCCCTGGAGGGTGAGGACGGGCTCGGTCGCGTCGGAGAGGGTCTTGTTCTGGGTGGTTGTTAGTTGTGGGTTCGGTGCATGTGAGAGGGATGGGGGGTGTTGCGCACAAGAACCCATTGACCGTTCAGGTTGGCAATCGTGTATTCAGCGGGAGCGGCCATTTTGAGGATATTGGTCTAATTCTTTCTGGAAGTCTTGAATTTCTAGGTGTAAAAATGAGCTTAGATACGTTGTTTGAGCAGATGAGACTTTTTCTCGTGGTAGAATATAAGAACTGGAAGAGTTGCGAGGGTAAGAGCGAGGGGAGATGGAACGGTTAAACGTACGATGATGAGCGGTGTTTTTCGCAGGAGAGGACAGAGGATGGAATGATTTTAGAGTTTCCACAAGCAGAACACACCCCATAAAACTGCGGTTCCACGCATGCATATATGCATTGCGCATTTGGCGCGCGCATTATCGAGAGGATCGATGCCCCAGGTCCAAAACGTCACCGAGGCTCTCTCTCACATGTCAGAACGGTGCCTGGGCGTTCACCAGCCTTACCGCACGCAGTGTGTGTGTGTGTACCGCGCGGAGGGTCTTCGCTGACTTGTGACGCCGACCGAGGATGCGATTCGATGCGGGGCACTCGGGGTCATCATTGTGGGGTCAGTTCCCAACGTCCGACAATATGAGGGGTTGGCAATCTTCGGCGCACGCCATTGGGCTATATGCGTGTAATGCGCTACCTGCATACGCGTTGGTACTGTCGATGGTCGCTTGCTAAGTTTCTCAAGGTGCGGAAATGCGCTCTTAACTCGGTAATACTTCCTTTTTATGCCTGACGCGTGAAAAGCGAGTAGGAGAACAACTGGGGATAGGCAGGTTCTACTATGGTCTGTCCCCAGTGTTCTGCCAGGCCGGGGCAATTGTGGATTGGGATGATCCGGGAATGAGGGATGGATGGGATTCTTGGCACGTGTGGGATTATCGCGGGGGAGGACGGGGGAGGATGAGGGACTTGGGAGAGTTTCAAAGGAGCCGGCAAAAAGGGTTGGGACTGGCGTGGCCGTTGTGGCTGAGATGGCTGTCATGGTTCTTGTAAGTTATGCTGAATCAGTCAACATCTTGCCCGGCGCAATGTTACACTATAGGGAAGTTCAAAGAGGAGTTTGAAGGGTTCGAAGCTCTTAGCTGCATAATAACGAAGGCTAGAGAGCGAGCGTGAAGAGACACCAACCCTATACTGTGCATATATACGTGCACGGGGAAACTCGTTTTTGGATGGTGTCGACGCTTCCAAGGCGCCAGTGCAACTCGCAATCTTAGAGAGGTGCATCTGATCAATGCCGTGCATACAGTGCATGGTTATGTTCCACTGAGGGGTCACTGAGGGGTCACGACGTCTGTCATGGCATACTCAACATCTCCGGTATAACAATATTCGTGTATTAGTATTATCTATCTATCCTACATCCCCAACGATCAGAAAGCACACGCCCATGAACCACGTCAAAACGTGAAGAGAGTACAGACAAAGGAAACCGATAAGTCATCGTGGCATCGCTCTGCTACTCATCATCATCAATCATAGCCAGCCGTATAAGTTGTACAAAGAAAAGAAAACAAAGGGGTTTTTCGTCGCACAATGAGCAAAGTGTCAAGTCTCGGAAACCAAGGAAAAAATCTGCCGTACGGCCGTCCAGCCCAGTCGGGCCTGCATCGTCGCTCGTTCGCCTGAACAGAAGGCCGTTCGTTTTAAGGCCACCAGTTCATCGTCTTGTAACTCTCAATCATCTCCTCCAGCTCCTTCTTCCCCAGCTTCGGCCGCGAGTACGTGAACCCGGCGAGACTCTCGAACCTCGACCCATCAAGGTACAGATCCTCGTCCTTGAGCTGCTCCTTCTCCAGATACGGGCCAAGGGGACCAGGCCGTGTGATGCCAGCGTCACTGAGCAGGTCCGCCCAGGGGCCCATAACATGCTCGTTGATGTCCTCCAGCACATGGTCCATATTCATACGCGCGAACGTGCTGAGCAGCGATCCCACGAAGCCGGTCTTGATATCGTAGATCTCGGTGATATGCGTCGCCAGTTGGCCCTGGTTGGTGTTGGTGTGGTCGACGATGTTGAAGGTAGGGACGGCGCCCATCGTGCTGGCGTCCCAGCCGGCCTTGCCCTTGGCTTGCCATTCGCAGGCTGCCCAGAGAGCGCGTGTTACGTCGTCGACGTGCACAGTGTTGACTTTGAGGTCTTTCGTCCACAGCCATTTCAGCTCCTCCCCGAGGTGCTTGTAGACGCGTGCGAGTACGAGACCTTTGGACACGAATTTTGAGTCGTATTTTCCGTATGCGAATGCGAGGCGCATAATTATGAGGTTGAGCCTGGAGGTTTAAGATGTTAGCTTCTTGTCACCAGTAAAAATGTAGGGAAATTCGTCAACACAAATGAGGGGTCACAACTAACCCTTCGATCTTGGCCAACTCCTCCTCAGCCTGCAACTTGTACTGCGCATGCTTAATCGCCGGCTTCAGTTTGTCCGTCTCCTTCCTCGGCGACGAATCCGACTTGTAGACAAGCCCAGAGCTGAGTTCCACAAACGCCTTCACCCCCCTCTTCGCCGCCTCCTTCCCTATCGACTGCGCCAGCGTCACCACGCGCAGCTTATAAATCTCATCATCCTGCGAGTACCTCGTCTCACCGGCGCAATTGAAGACGTAGTCAAACTCCTTCCCATCCGCGCGATCGAATATCCTCGGGAGCGATTCTAGACAGCGCAGGTTAGCAAACGCCGATCTCCCAAAACAGCGGGAAGGGGAGGTTCCGCTCACGAGCTTGGCAGGCGTCCGCCTGGACGAACTTGCTCTGCGCGCACGCCTCGCTGAACTCAGGCGCCAGCCACGCCAGCTGGGGGAGCACCTTATCGACGAGGCGCACGTCGGAGGCCAGGTTGTTCTCGTGGATGTAGAGGGCGAGGAAGCGGCCGATGTAGCCCATCCCGCCGACTATCAGCACACTTGGTTTTTCGGCCATCTTCGGTGATTGGGGGAAATTGAAGAGCCCGCGCGCGCAGCTGCTAAAATCGAATATATAGGGATCTGTGGTACTTTGCCTCCTGCTCCGCAGTCGGGTTGAGATATCGCGAGGGAAGTAGAAAGTGTTGAGCGGCGTAGGATTCGAAACGCACTATTAGTGATTGAGGGACTGGCTTATGTATGGGCAAGGAGGGACAAAGATAATAGATAAAGACCTCACTCCGGAGAGGAGGGACGGCTAGGTAGAGCAAGAATAGAAAGGACGGAACGAGTCAGGGCAGGCAGCGCACAGTTAATATTATTCAGGGCAATAGGGGTGCAGCCTTGAGAAACACATCAGTCAGTTGGCATCGAGTGACATTTAATGAGTGAGCAAGACTGGCGGCCAAAGCAGGTGAATCGTTAACTAGATCGATCGACTTGCAGGGGCAGACAGCATCATAGCGGAGTCAGCTCATGCAAGAGTAATATGATACAAACAGTTTACAGTAGAGGATGTACAGAGAGTATATTACCTAGCTGTCTTAAATTTGAGCTTCGCATTTCCGAGAGGATTACACAGGGCACACAGAGTAACAGGGGGAATAGCTTACACAAACGGGCTTCTATCTAGTAAAAATGCCTTCTAAAACCCCTCAATTGTACAACAAGCAAACAGTTTTTGTGAGGTTTGAGGTACAGTAGAGCGCAGTATCCGTGCCCACAGTTGTACATACAAATACAATACATAGGTGCCACATAGTGGTGCCGTGGAACTGTACTACCTACTACTCAACTCCGTATACTAAAAAACTGTACTCCTGCCTGTAAAATACATGTCTTTGTGCTGCGGAATGACCTTCTGGAAGATTACTACTTCCACTATTGGATTTATGGTGGAGTCTGTTGCGGGTTATGCGGGTTATGGGGACCGTCCGGCGGAGCCCCTGCGATTGGAAATCCTCAAATTAATCCCCGGCTCTCAACACAAAAGAACAGATAGCGGGTGATGCAGACAGGGGCCGCACCGAAAATAGAGGCGTAATTTTGAGGGTTGCAGGTTATTTTTCATATCAAAAACTGTCTGGCCTTGAGAGTGTCTACAGGAGCTGGTGCTACTACTGAGGTGGAGTACTGAGCCCGCGTTCGTCGGTGCTGCACCAAAGTTTTACTCAGGGGTATATCAATCACTGTTACACCCGAGTAAAACTTTGGTCCCTCCTCCCCTTCCTTTCCTTCCAGAAGACTTCCCCTTCCCCCTTCCCACTCTCTCCCACCTTCGTGTTTGTCACCCCGCTCTCCCCCTTGCATGCGGCCGTCAGCACGACCCTAACTACGGTGCCAACACCACCCGCGCGAACACGGCCAGCTGAAAAAAAAAGTTTCCCGTGGAATTGGGTAATGGTAATGGTAAACTAACGGCAAGTCGGGTACGCCATCGTGTGGGACGGCGCGGCGCACAAGCCCGCCACGGACGCTCGCACGCACACCAACGCGCGAATATTTCGTCCCAGAAATTCGACACCCTTTTTCGGGGACTGCTTGCTGCAATATCAGGGACCACATATATAGGCCCAGGTACCACGCACTGGCCCGTCCCCTTTCCTCAGGTTGGAGGTTGGAGGTTGATCCCGTCATAGTGGAGCTGGTAAGCAAGTAGGCCGGCTCGCCGTCTTCAGCACGGATCCCATCCCCGATAGACCAAAAGCTTTGTTTGTTCCCATGAGGCGGCGAGCAAGCAATCGACTCAACGCCATGGAGGCCGGCTGACTGACTGACTGGCGGCTCTCTCTCATATCCGACAGACCCGACCACAGAGGCTGGTAACTCAGACCCCGGGGCACAGACACGGGACCTGAGCAAAAGCAAATCTGACGCCCGCTCGCCACCTCATCACCCGAATCCCTGCGCGAAACATGCAAGCCTCATCACAGTCGTCGTGCTCCGGGGACGCGGACGGACCCAGGAGATAGGGATGCGCACCCATCGGAGCCGGTGTGTTCTGGCATCCCTCGCGGCGAGGGATGCTGCCAGCATCCATGGCTGTTCCCGGACCGACGCCGCGGAGCTCCCCATAGTAGGCAGGTAGTAATGCCCTCAGCATCCGTTCACAGCACGAATTTCCGCATCCCCGAGACAGATCAACAGCGTGGCCGTGCCTGCCAAGGCCCCGGTGGGGAGGTGCCAGACTTTTTTTTATACCTTGTTGCTCGCGCCTCGCGTACCTGAATTCATTCCCATCCCGGTCTCTGCAGTAACATGGTTGATCATGCAAGTCATAACCGCACCCCCTGAAGACACCGCGATGAAAGAGCGGATGGATTGGCCGTAGGCAGCATTGTCGAAATTGCACTTTCATATGGAGTACAGTAGTGTCCTGCACTTGCAACGTAGAGTAAACCCCAATCCTGTAATAGACGCTCGGTTAAGGCGTAGCCAGGTTTGTGAGTATGCCTGTCCTTATCAAATATATATTTCTGATAGAAGATATCCCTGGACAAACCCTACGTCGCGAAGGAATGTGGCCAGTTGGACATATCTGAATCCCAAAGGGAGTGAGAGATTTTCTGCTGAGCAAGCCACAGACCGGACATACTGCCTTGTTCCCCTTTCCATGCAGTGTAGTATGTGTTTCACTGATTCGACCGCCTGCATCTGACAGAGCTCGCCAAGTTGCAGAAAAAAACGCCCTTAAACGCCACAGTATGTGCAAGTACAAGACAAATTTCCCACCATGGACCGAGAACAGGAAATCTCGGCACTCCTAGATGTGTCAAATCGCCCGACAGGGGGGTTCGCGGAGTGTAGCACGCCCTTCCGTCGGCGGTTTGTTGCTGTGGGATAGGACCGAGTTTCCCGGAACGGGTTCGGGCAGGGTGACACTAGACAAATTCTCAATCCTGCAAAGGTGAGGAATTGCCATAGTACAGACACGTGCGTGTTTAAAATATGTGTCCCATATTAATCTCAAAGAGTCTCCTTCTCTTTTGGAATGTGGAAAGTCAACATGTGCTGAACGTCTCGGAGCTTAACCTACAAACGGAAGGATAACGGTGTCTGTAGCACCTTACAGCATTCCTATCTTGGAATTTGTATGGGTATTGCAAATTAAACACCCTGGTCTCAATATCATTTTGTGGTCTTTATGTGGTTTCATTTGGTTTCTATTGTCGCCGCAAAACATCTTGAACGCACCGTCCTAGACCATCTAAATATACAATGTAGGTAAATGAGCTCACCTCACATCAAGAGTCGGAAAGCAGATATCCAGAGAGATCCCGAATCCCTCCCTCGATGTGCCGTGTGTCCCAATTGCCGTAACTCCAGAGTCAAATGCAAGCCAGCCTCCCCCCGCCCCAAACCCCCACACCCCGTTTCCATTTCTCATATGCAAGCTCAAAACCATATATCCTCTGCGAAAAGTAACTAATAAACTATGTGAAAACGAATCGCACGCACACCTTTGCGATAAATATTTGGCGCCTGCCTGCCTCAGCTGACTGACATTTTCTAGAATTCCCAGTCGTCGTCCTCAACAGACTTGATGGCCCAGTTGAACTTCTCACGAAGTGTCTTCGAGAAGAACTTCTCAATAGGCACGTCGAACTTCTTGGCGAAGACAACAGTAAGGCGGGGATCAATATAATTCTAATGTGTGTTAGCAAGCCGTCTAATGGTATCCACACAGCCAAACTTACGATCTTGGAAGTGCCGAGTGCAACCTCCTTGTTGCCCTCTCGGTCCTCGGCCTGGAGATTCATAGTAGTGATCCTCTGATCAATCTTCTCAATCGCAGCCTCCAGCTTTTCCACGGACGGAGTTCGTCCTTCGGCTTCCACTTTCTTGGTCTTGTTCTCCTTCTTGAGCTTCTTAGCTAGGTCATCCGCGACTCCCAGGCGCTCAGTGAGCTCCTTGGCCTTCATCTCTTTCTCACCCTCGGCAACGAGCTTCTCATTATCCTTTTCGAACTTCTTCGTGATCTTCGTACGTTGTTCTTCGACCAAGAACGCCTGGTGCTCTTCAATCCACTCCTGAGTCAAATCGTCATCCAGTTCAAACCACTCGGCACCCTTCTTCTTCTTCTGCTTTGGATCAAGATCGAGAATCATCTGCTTCGTGCGCCATTTTTGGTATTTCAGACCCTTGATTCTGTCCGTGAGTTTGCCCATCTGGGCCTCATGGCCTGCGCCAACAGTACGTTTATGATTACAGAGAATTGCAACCTTCCGATTGCAGTCGTTGTAGAGCTTGATCTTCTCATGCAGACTGGTGTTTGTAGCCTTCAGCTCCTGCAGAAGCGTCGACATGGTGTATGAAGCATTGTAAGTACGGAACACCTTCGCAGTGAGTCCAGGCATATAGTTGGCCAAATGCTTGTTGAGCTGACCAGTCTGTATAGCAGTTAGTATTGATCATAATACAGAAACGAGGACCACTTACGTTCAGACGATCGAAGATGTCATCACCCTCAGTCTTTGGGGACTTCTTGAAGATCTTAAGATTTCGGAAAACTTGAGGGTCAACAGTCACCTCGTCGTAAAAGCGAATACTGTCTTTACCCAGGAAGTCAAAGATGACCGTATTCGGGGGTTTCAAGGTAACGTGTTCGAACTTCAAAGAACAGCATCCGACTGTTTCTGCCTCGTTCTCAGAGTCCTTTTCGTTTCCAGCACGTAGCGCAAACTTATCAATCAGATACACAGCAGTTGCCCGCTGTCGGTCGGCCATGAGCTCAGACTTCAGTTCCTTCTGGTAGTCTTTGCGGATACGATCGATGTGCTTCTTCAGCTCCCGGGCCTTCTCGAACTTTTTGAAGTCGCTCTGCCCCTTGACGGTACTGTTGGCGGCAAGCATAACATACTTGTATGCGCCGTTGATATTTTCCTGCCACATAGCAAGCCAGGTCGCCTTGTTGTCGTGCTTGATCTCTTTCCACTTGTGCCCTGGAGGCGGGGTTGGCACAGTGGCATTCGGGCCAATGTTGATTGTTATTTGTTCGGGCATGACGCGCTTCTTCACCTTACCAGTCTTTGGGTGCTCGCCACGGCCACGGAAGAGCGAAGGAGGTTCGACACGGAAGTTGCCGACTCTTTCTTTCCGTCCATCCCAAGTACAGTACAGATATGGTGCCTCGAACTCGTCTTTGGCAGCCTTATCAGCCTTCTTTTCAGCGGATGAACGCGCCTTTCTTTCTTCGCTCTTGCCCTGGTAGTATTCGAAGATTCGGGTGAAGTCTAGCTTGGAGAACTCTTTGATAGCAACTTTATTGCCATCTTTGTCCTTTGCTCCTCCATTCTTGCCCAAGATTTCAGTGAAGTCGTTGAAGAAATTCTTTTGGAAGGTCGGGTTTTCGACATTGAGCGTGGAGTTCAGCATAGCCCCAAAGAACCCTGCAACTTCCTCTGCTTCAACGTGCAGGCTGACAGGCGTGCCATTATACACGAGCTTGACGTTCTTGGGAAGAGGTTCGTAATCTGGGGGGAAAACAACACCGTTGTGCTCAAGGGTCTCCCACTTAATGCTGTCATCATCCTTATTCGGGGCATCCCACCAGCGGTACTCTTCATCTTCTTCCGCCTCTGCCTCTTCACTTTCTTCCTTTTTAGCGGCCTTTCCCTTCGCAGGTTTCTTCACGGGTGTCTTCGCAGGCGTCTTCACAGGCGCTTTTCCGTTGGCCTTCTTAGCTGCAATCTTCTGGGTAAGAGGGACATCATCGTCAGATTCTTCCTTCTTCGCCCCGTTGGCCTTCTTTGCGCGCGACTTCGATATAGGCTCGTCCTCGGAATCCGATTCTTTTATGACCGGCTTTTTTCCTTTCGACTCTTTTGCTCGAATGCTCTTTGCCTCCTTCTCGGCCTTCTTTTCGATGTGGATTTTCTCTTTGGCCAATTTCTTCTCCTCCTGCTCGAAATCGGAACCGTCGATGCTTGGGGGCAGTTTTCCACCCGACTTCCTCCTCGCTATTGGCGCGTCATCGCTATCCGACTCATCCTTCTTGGCCTTGGAAACCGAGGTTCGTTGTCGTTTAGCCTAGTTATCATATCAGAAACTGTGAATTCGAGGTGATTCGAGTGAATTATCACTCAGGGCGGAGCAAAATACCAGCGGCTTGTTGTCTTCCTCGCTAGAGCTTGCAGCGTCATTGTAGTTAACTGGCTTCCCGGTGCTGACTCGAGCCTTGCGCTTGCCGTTCAGAGCTGGAAGATCGATATCCATTTCATCCGTAACGGGTCCATTTCGTATGGAGACGCCAGCAGGCGCATAGTCCCCATTTGTAGATTTCTCCATTTCGTTGTCGATATTCTTGGATACTTTGGCTCGTGAGGCTGTGAGAACACTGAGGTCAGTATATGATAAAGAGGCCGGGTGATCATGGAATAGGTAGAGAAGAGAAGAGTAGGGTAGGAGTGAAGTAGGTCTATATTGCCAGCTGCCTGGCTGGACCGACTTCAGGGAGTAGCGACGGAGTATTTTCCAAGGTGGCACAAAGGCCCAGCCGCTCTCGAATTGTAGTTTGAACTGCCACAAATAAACAGAATAAACTCACCAGACCCATTCGTCCTCCTTGCCAGAGGCGCACTGTCAGGCGAAGACGATTTCATGTTGTGCAGCGCTTGATTGAAGTGAAGTATAGATAATGTTCGGGCCCCGAAACCGAAATAAGAGCTAACTCGAGGTCAACACTTGAAAGTATGACGTGGAATAATAAACATGAAGCGAAAGAACGTGCCGTTTGAGCGCGTATTATAGATTGAAAGCTTGTGGCTATCCTGATTGCCTGAATGAGAGATTGTATAAATCGAATTGAAAGGATGTAAAAGGCGTGTTTTCCTGGCTGCCACTGAGTGAGACTCGATACTTGGAGAAAACCAGCTCTGGAGGCCTGCCTGAGGGTCGGATGCCAAGCCTGCTTATGTAATCGAAATCTAAGCTTTGCCGATGAGGCCGTATTGACTTCCGAACACTACACCACGCAATTCCCTCAATTGATCGCTAGTCACGCCCTTGGTCAATTGAACATTGATCGAATAATATTGTAGAGGATTTCATTCGGTGCCCAAGATGCTTTCCAGAGCTGCCCGTCCCGCCGTCCGCGCCGGCGCTGCGGCGTCCACACAGTACGATTTCTCCTTACACCAATTTTACTTCATCATCGACCGGCTTCATCACGATTCATCGTGTATATGCGATCCCTACATGGTATCTAGGCTAACAATTCACCTCTAACAGCTCCGTTGCTCCAAATGCTGCCACCTTCGCGACTCTTCGTGAGATTGAGGACCGTCTCAAGTCCATCCGCAACATCGAGAAGATCACCAACACCATGAAGATTGTTGCCTCGACCAAGCTGAACAGAGCGACACGCGCTATGCAAGATTCCCGAGCATACGGACAGACCTCGAACACCGTCTTCAAGGAGGCCGAGACCAAGGTTGCCGAGGAGGGCGACAAGAAGACTCTGATTGTCATTGCCAGCTCCGACAAAGGTCTTTGCGGTGGAATCCACTCCGGACTGGGCAAGCACACCCGTCGCATGCTCGCTGCCAACCCCAGTGCCGACCTCGTCGTTATTGGCGAGAAGGCCAAGGCCCAGATGGCTCGTTCCAACTCCAGCAACATCAAGATCAACTTCACTGGTATCGGAAAGGCCATCCCGACCTTCGCCGACGCTTCTTTGATCGCCGATCAAATCGCCGCTCTCCCAGAGAAGTACGACAGCGTCCAGATCGTCTACAACAAGTTCGTCAACGCCCAGTCGTACGAGGCTACCGTTATCGATGCCTACTCCGTTGAGACCATCCTCAGCTCCGCCAACTTCGCCGCTTTCGAGATCGACGATGCTGAGCTCCCCAACCTCCAGGAGTACGCTCTCACCAACTCCCTCTACTGGGCTCTTGCTGAGGGACACGCTTGCGAGCAATCTGCCCGTCGTAACGCTATGGACGTACGTATCCCCGAAACCACCATTCCTCCCACTACGTATAGGCCGCAAACTGACTCCCTTTCAGAACGCTTCCAAGAACGCTGGCGACATGATCACCAAGTACCAGATTCTCTTCAACCGCACCCGTCAAGCCGTTATTACCAACGAGCTGGTTGAGATTATCACTGGTGCCGCCGCTTCGGAAGAGTAAGGGGATTGTGCATAGAATCTCTTTTGTTATTATTTAGATCTGCAGATGGACGGAAACCCCTAGCTGTAACTCGCACCCTCAATGTACCAAAGTCTCTCTCATCTATGATGTTCTTTCTTCGTTTTGTGGATAGAAAATGTTAGATGTTGTGCTATCTATTGCAATAATTTTCTCCATCACACGGAACAAACCGGACCCCAGATGCTATCTCCAAGTAACCGGCATGTGAGGCTCTGTCGTAATTCACAATGGGACTTCACCCTTTCTAGACGTAGACGGTTTTAGTGATAAGGAAGCTATTATTCGTTTCCCGAATAGTTCACTTAGCCAGCTATAAAATTCCCAAAGTAAAGCTACGCTAAGCCAACTCAAATAATAACCCGTGGATGATGCCCCAACTCCTAGCCATCTGTGCCTATAAATTGAATAGCCTCCCTTCCCTGATATGTCCAGCAGCAGCATCGATAGCGACCTCCAAAATATAACGCCAGCCATTCCATTGGGTATTCGTCTCGCAGCAATTTCTTGAAAATAAAAATAAAACCCCTCCCACGATTCGCATAGGCATCAGTCATTAGTCCTCAACGCGCATGCTCTCCCTGCAAAGCCAGAAGCTCATCCCAGCGCGGTGTTACACTTTAAGCAGCAGAGTTTTTCCGTTGAGATCTTCTTGCTAACCAGGTCTATAATGCGAATTTGGTTTCCGCCATCTACAACCTTCCCCGTGAGGCGCTTTCTGTAGCCCGCATCTTTATAGCTCAAATCTTCAGATAGTTTGTTCACTGAGAGACGCTTCACACTCTTTTTCTTCTTTTTCTTTGTCTCAGGATCCGCGGGGAGAGCCTCATACGCTTTTGTCAGTGCATCATTGACAATACACTCCTCGTGCATCCAAATGCCACACTCTTTGTTCGGGCAGGCCACAAGGATGACATCTGGGTTGTAGTATTTCTTGCAGATGCAGTGCTTTCGGAGAGCCTGTTCCGAATCCAAAGTTAGATAGGTATTTATTGTCTCTGTTTCCAGGGGTACATACCGAAAGGTTTCCATCGAGCGCATTGAACGTCTGCCTCCAGTATAAACCCTCTTGAACCTTGTCATCGTATTCTTCAAGCCATTGAGCGACAGGTGCGAGCCCCGCCAAGCTAGTAACATCCTCGATATCAAGGTGATTACTGGCGATCAGCTCATGCTTGCCGTGATACCAGCGCCGGAGAGACATTGGCTTCTCTGCACCCACATGGGCATTGACCAGTTGATCTGGCCAATACATCCATGCTACGAGCGCAAACACCTGGCGTGGATCGTTCGCCCGTATCTCCAGTATCTGCGCGACGTAGAACTTCCTTTCATCGTCGTCGCCATCAAGCTCGAGGCCCGGAGGGCGAACGTATACGAAGTCGTTCTTTCGGTAGTGTACGTTCTCAACTAAACAGCGGCCAAAGTCAGCGCATCCCCAAGGGATGACCATATAGGATCTACTTACTAGTACATTTCGAGTAGTTTTGCATCCCCAGCCAAGGACCCGACGCGCTCGGCTCGACAATATACCTTAAATTCAAAGCCTCCTTGGCCTGGCCCTTCCCATGGAAATTGGACTCGTGTTTCTGCGCATCATTCCAAAGTTTCCGGATTCGGTGGCTGCTGTTTGAAATTGGCTTCTTGGGGTATGTTATTGTCCATACAACCTCTGGCTTTTCAATAATGTCCTCCAGATCGGAGTCTTCGTCGAGGTTGGAGGAGTCCATTGCTGGGTCCGGATGCTTGTGATAGTTCGGTGGCATGACGGTTTCAATTCGAATTCATCGACTCGTCAGAGGAGGGGTTTCGTGCTCAGTTGAATGATGTCAGTTGAATGGAACTGGTTGATGAATACTGGAGGTCTCCTTGCATCAGTAAACGTCCCCAAGGTGTGTTTTTAGAGGGAAGACGTACGATGGGTGAACAAAGACCACCTTCAGACGGTGGCTATGCCGTTTTCGCCAGAATTTAGACAATGGTCCGAGAATCGCCCAATTAAGGGAACCCCACGATGAGGTAGGAAGCTAGGTCCTCTCTCCTGAACAAAGACGTTGGCTGGGCGCGATTGGTTGTGAGGTCTAGTTGGGAAGTGCCCTTACTTCCTCAATGGCTTATCTTATCGCACGCACAGGTACGGCTCTTCAAGCTTAGTAATCCGACTCCTGGGTTCCACTTGTGAAATGATTAACAGGAGTTCTAAGACGAGATACTCGCGCTCACGGCAGCTAACTTAGTTTTCTTACAGACGAGAATTGGTAGAGATGAAACATGTTGGAGGTATGCTTTAATGAAAGAGGAGGGGGTTAGGGTGACAAATAAGAAATAACATTAAATTAATTCATTTTGATTTTACAATTATCTAGCATTAAATTAGCAAGAATCAAATACTCGTCCCAGCCTGACGTCCTAGGATGTAACAGAAACAAATTATTAAATTATTAGTTGTGTCACCTTCACGGTTGCCATGGTCATATTTAGGTGAATCAATGGTCTATAGTAATATCGCGAAATTCAAATATACGGTTTGAGGTCAATCTTAAAGAAATAGTTATATTAGACACCTTTTATGACTCTAAAATATGAACGTCTTCGTCCCACACTTGGACATCTAATTTTTACCCTCTAAATATAGACATTCTGCCATGTTTAATAAGTATCAAGATATAGCAATTGCGAAATGGTATCACAAAAAACAATCAAAGAGAGCAAACGCATCTAGACCTGGTCTTCCGGCCTCATCTGACCAACCTGTACCATCTCACGACCATTGTTATTGACATCCATGGAGCCACGAGTGGTATCATTAGTCGTCACCTCAACGATGCTCACACCATCACTCTTCTTCTTGCGGTTGCTTCTGACGCTGAGTGTCCTCTTGAAACTCATGGTCCTCGCTCGAGTCATGGAAAAGAAGCCTTGTCTCAGGCTCACCTTCCCGAACCTGCTCTGGCGCTCATCTTCACTTCTGTCCTCGAAGCCACGCTCGAAGATATGGTAATGGCGCTTAACAAACTTCCAGGCTTCGACGCCAATCACAAACACGAAGACAGCGCCAAACGAGAGGGCCCATTCCCATCCGATGCCCTTGTGCTTGAAAACGTTGGTGTTCAAGCCAGGGATGTAGACGGCTGGGAACACAGATACGGCTCCAATAACGACGGCCCAGAACAGGAACTTGTTCTCGTATATATCCTTGAAGAAGGGAAATCTACTCTCAGAGCTTGGGTCGAGACGGAACATGCTGCGGCGGATAGACTTGAACTCCCAAGCGGAGATTAGAATGAGCCAAGTTAATTCAGCGAAGACAGCGGCACGGGCGCGGAATACCGCATCGCAAGACGAGCTGTAGGATCGGTTGCAGTCGTGTCCTAGGTTCCCGTCATTCACGCCGTAGATGATGATCACGAAAGTCATGAGAGTGCAGACGCCCATCAAAAGGCCGTAAACCATCATGTCAACCATGATCTGGACAGTGAAGACACCTCTCTTGTTATCGTGAGGAGGACGACGCATAATTTCAGTACTAGCCTTTTCTCTGCCTAGACCGAATGCCGGGAACGAGGATGTAAGCATATTAATCCAGAGAATTTGAAGTGGCGACAGTGGGAACACAGAGAAGCCATTCTCGTCTTGGAAGCCAAGGCCAGCGATGAGAAGGATGACTTCGCCAACGTTAGAAGTCAGCAGATGAAGGACGAATTTCTGGATATTGTCGAACATGCGGCGACCTTGGCTAATTGCGGAGACAATGGAGTTGAACTTATCATCTGTAAGGACAATTTTAGCAGCGCTTTTCGCAACATCAGATCCAGCGAGACCCATGGCAATCCCGACGTCAGCTTTGCTCAAAGATGGAGCATCATTGACACCGTCACCAGTCATGGCCATGTATAGTCCACGCCGACGGAGTGCTTCGATCATGCGGGTCTTGGTGCTGGGAGCGCAACGCGCGATGACAAGTGGAAGCTCCGGCATTGCATCAATCTCTTCATCAGTCATGCCGTCGAAATCGGTGGCTTTCTTAACAATCGAAGCAGCAACCTCTGGTGACAAGACATTCATATTGTGGGGGATGATTCCGATTTCTTTGGCGATTGCGGTGGCCGTCGCAGGGTGATCACCAGTCAACATGTGGACTTTGATACCCGCCTCAGCACATTGTTGGACGGCACCCTTAGACTCATCACGTGGAGGGTCGTAGATACCCACAAGCCCAAGGAGTGTAAGGTCTTGCTCGACTTCGCCCCTGAGCTCGTCATCTGCACCTTTGTTGCCCTTGTGTTGTTGTGCTACGCTCGCGGCGTGTTTTTTGTAATCACCATTCCATGTGCGCGTTGCGACAGCTAGTACGCGCTGTCCTTGGTTTGCGAAGACATCCATCTGCTTGAGAACCATCTCTTTGATATCTTCTGTCAGACGCTCCTGGTTTTCGCCATGACCTATGGTTGTGCAGAGGTCCAAGACACGCTCGACAGCGCCCTTGGTGAAAATAAGACTATTCTCTGCTCCGGAGTTGTAGACAACTGACATTCGCTTGATGGTGCTGTCGAATGGGAATTCGGCAACTTGCGTGAAGCCCTGGCGCACCCAGGACTTCTTGCCCATTTGGAATCTCCAGGCAAGAACTTGGAGCGCTATTTCGGTAGGTTCACCCGTAGTTTGCCATATCTCTTCGTTAGAGCCTTCGGGCTTCTCTTTCGTGACCGTTGCCAAGTTGCAGAGAGCGACCGTCTGCAGAAATTGTTCGAGAGCAGCATTCATCTCCGCGGCCTCTTCTTCTGCGTTTTTGTTTTCGCCATTCATTTGGTCTTTTATCGCTTTCTCAGCTGGTACATCAAATGTTAGAGCGGCGGCGGAGCGCTGCTGATCGTAGTCGACACTCTTCGCTTCTGGTTGTGCCTCTTCGATGCCCTGTACAGAAATATTCTGAGTAACGACACCTTGGGTAGGGTCATTTGGATCCATTGAGCGCTGAACTGTGTAGACTCCTGTCTTCCACAGCCAAGCTTTCTTCACGATCATAGCTCCCTGAGTTAAAGTTCCTGTCTTGTCGGAGCAAATATTGGTGATGCCGCCGAGGGCCTCAAGGGCCGAAAGATCGCGGACAACGACATTAGCCTTTCTCATGACTGTCATTCCAACAACCATGGTAATAGTGAGAACACTAGATTAATTAGCCTTATATCCATGTAGAGGGAGTAGGAAATACGTACGCTATCAGAGATTCCGGAATAATGGCAATACCAGTAGAAATGGCGTAAATGGCAACCTCGTTTGTCACATTGAACTTGTTGACAGCGAACACGATTATAGCCAGGAAAATAGCACAACCAAACAAAAGGTAAGCCAGCTTGGCTAGCTTTCGCTGGAGGGGAGTTCCAACTGTGAGGCCGAGAAACCATCCGATTCCATCATATGTTCGTCGAGTTAATCCCTTGATCGGTTGAGCTTTGCCATATTTCTTTGCACTCATTGAACGACCAGGCTTGCGAGTTTTCTTATTTGTAGCACTTGCAATTCTTCCGACTTCAGTTAACATACCGGTGAAGACAATAATACCACGCCCACGACCCTTTATGACAGTAGTCGTAGAGTATGCGATGTTCAGACGATCGCCAATGCCTACCTCTTCTTCTCTGGTAGCCAGCGTGTCTGTGCCAGGGATGGTAATGTTATTTTCGACTGTCTTCTCAACCGGTTCTGCCTCGCCCGTCAACGATTTCTCGTCGCAGTTGAGATTCATTGCTTCGAAGACTCGTAAGTCAGCTGGAACAGTGTCACCGGTTTTCAAGACTACAATGTCTCCTGGAAGACATTCGGCACTAATTATGATATGTTAGTAACTTTCGACAAATGGTTTGACTACGGGATAGAGCTTACCTCGGGATGACGTCTATTTTGCCATCTCGCAGCACGGCAGCACTGGGTGATGACAGTGCCCGCAACGAGTCCATCTTTTTTTCTGCCTTCAACTCTTGGACAAATCCGATTGTGACGTTGAGAACAATGACGGCTGCAAGAACGCCGCCTTCAATGTAATCCCCAACGCCAAAACTGAGAGCCATAGCAAAGACAAGTACCTGTTTGGAGCATTAGAAATTGTCATACTTTGGGGTCTTTAGGGTGGGAACATACCAATATCATTGCATTGCTAATTTGTTTCATCAATAGGGTAGTCCAGTTAGGACCTTCCCCACCTTCCAATTCATTTGGAGGATATTCATTTTTGAGTTCAGCCACCCTCCTGGCACTCAAGCCGGTTTCAATATTTGTTCCCAGCTGACTGGCCACATCCTCGACAGATAGTAAGAAAGGGTGAGGATCAAGAACCTGCTTGTTGGTATTCTTCTTTGGAGCCATCTAGGCGAGGCATAGGCTTACAATGTTGAAATGATATTCTTGGATTGGGATTTCAACTTTTGCTAGTTATGACGAAAGGAAACAGAAATGAGGGGGATAGCCCAGACCTTATAACTATCTCGCAATTGGGAATATCCGACGAGCCCAAGCATACAAAGGTTACCAAGAGACGCATCTGACGCCATTGGGGACTTACGAGTAAATAATATTCTTGGCTCATTCAAGGGTTGATCGAATTAAATGGCCCCATTGGAGCCATTGGAGCATGAAATCCCCAAAGGGTGGTACCAAGACACGCCTGAGGAGGTATGAGTACGTTGTATTCTTGGTACTCTATAGGAATGACGGCGTAGTGCGGCTCAGAAGGCGTGTTCGCCACACATTTAGGCTCGGCGGAGTGGGGTTTTCTTGGGGATATCTTGGCGGCGGAGGGGCGGAGTGGACGCTAACCCCGGCGGAAACAGCGCCAAGTGATAAGAAGGGAGGAAATATGTCATGTGATGCGGTTTACCCGAGTGTAAAGTGCTCTAAAAGACGAGCTAGATAACATTTCGAGTATGACGACAGGCAAAATACTATGCACGTCACATGATCGTGCCATGTGGTTGGTTGATGGCACGAGAACTGGGGACCCACGAGGACTTGGGGCCAAGACAAATGGGGTACGTACCCCAAAGAACTATACATAGAGTAACCTAGATGCGGAGATTCTCCAGTTCTCTGAAAACAGAATATGCCTATTTTATAAGGCCAACTCAGGAAGACTATTGGGTGGAAATGCGTGATGCCTAGAATATAAGGCAACAAAGCAAGACTAGAAGAAAGTGTAAATAGTTTGTGTCTAGTATTTAAGGCAGCAAACGCGTCTCCCCTGTCAGTCGCGTCTCCATTCCCAGAAATGGCAGCCTCTCTCAGCCTCTCAGCCTCGCCATCGTGGAAACTCCTTCCTGAACAGTTCACTCGCTCCCTCGCTCTCCACAGCAACACCAATGACAGGTATGAGGTAACATCAGCTCAAGATGAGCAGGAGGAAAAAGAAGACTGCAAACCAATAGCACCATGGCTACGAATTATTCCGGGTTTGACGCCGACAAAGAGCTTGAGGGTCTTCCATCAGACGCATTCAGCTCATCACCGGAGCCTGATGCGAGACCAGCAACCCCTCAGAGCCCGCCAGAGTCTCAAATACTACCTCGGCAACGCGTTGTAGCACCTTTGACAGGCTTGCGCCAAACTACTCTATTCGGTGGACGGGCAGCAGACAACCCACTCCCGGCATCCCAGGTCAACAAAGTTCACAGCTATCGGGTTGATTTGCCCCCCGAAGCTCCCACACACCACTCGCTAGACACCGAAGCGCTCAAGACATGGGTATACCCAACAAACCTCGGAGCTATTCGCGATTACCAGTACTCGATTACGAAAAATGGCCTCTTCAATAATACGCTTGTTGCACTTCCGACTGGTCTGGGAAAGACGTTTATTGCAGCCACGATCATGCTCAACTATTATCGATGGACGAAAGACTCTCAAATTGTTTTCATGGCTCCAACCAAACCGCTCGTGGCGCAACAGGTGGATGCGTGTTTCTATATTGCTGGCATTCCAAGATCATCTACGACTATGCTCACCGGCGAGATCAGTCCAGCGCTGAGAGCGGAAGAATGGGCTTCGAAACGAGTGTTTTTCATGACGCCTCAGACACTGGAGAATGATTTGAGGACCGGTCTTGCCGATCCAAAGAAGATTGTGCTCCTAGTGGTCGATGAGGCGCATCGAGCAACGGGTAACTACTCTTATGTTAAGGTCATCGAGTTTATGCGACGTTTCACGAAGAGTTTTCGCATTCTTGCATTGACAGCCACCCCTGGTTCGTCTGTTGAGGCCGTTCAAGAAGTAATCAACGGGCTCGAGATTTCAAAAGTGGAAATAAGGACCGAAGAGTCTATTGACATCCAGCAATACGTTCACCAGCGGAACATAGACCAAGTGATTCTGGACCCATCGGAAGAGATTGTAAAGGTTCAAGATCTTTTATCAAAGACTTTGAAACCCTTGGTGGACCAATTATGCGGTCATAATGCGTATTACAACCGGGATCCTCTGTCGCTGACGCCGTTTGGAATGCTGAAGGCTCAAGAGACGTGGCTGAAATCGCCTGCAGGGAAATCGGCAAACTTCGGGTTGAAAGGCATGATGAGAAGCCTGTTCACAGTTCTCGCCAGCGTATCGCATGGGATAAAGTTACTGAATTTCCATGGTGTTGGGCCCTTCTTCCAAACGATGAAAGATTTCCGGTCCG
Organism: Pseudogymnoascus verrucosus; assembly: GCF_001662655.1. Taxonomy (NCBI): domain Eukaryota; kingdom Fungi; phylum Ascomycota; class Leotiomycetes; order Thelebolales; family Thelebolaceae; genus Pseudogymnoascus; species Pseudogymnoascus verrucosus. The sequence continues at coordinate 1,702,614 of NW_017263652.1, forward strand.
AAGCAGAGGAACGCGGTGCTAAACTCGGAAAATATAAGAAACAAATTATGGACAGTCCGCACTTTAAGAAGATGATGGATCTGGTAAATATGTGGATCAACAAGGATGACTTCGTTGGCCATCCGAAGCTTACTTATTTATGCGATACGGTGTTGAATCACTTCCTCGATGCTGGTGACGGGAGGAAGGAAGATGGAGCACCACCATCCAAAACAAGAATCATCGTCTTTTGTGAATACCGCGGAAGTGCCGAAGAAGTGGCCCGGGTGCTGAATAGGCATGCGCCAATGGTAAGGGCGTCTGTCTTCGTCGGTCAAGCCGGCACGAAGCACTCTGATGGCATGAATCAAGCCACGCAGATTGAGACGATCAGAAAATTCAAAGAGGGAATTTTCAATGTCATTGTTGCCACATCTATAGGCGAAGAAGGCCTGGATATTGGACAGGTTGATCTCATCGTTTGCTATGATGCATCTTCCTCCCCGATTCGCATGCTGCAGCGGATGGGAAGGACGGGCAGAAAGCGAGCGGGTAGTATCGTACTGCTCCTGATGCGTGGGAAAGAGGAGGATTCATTTATCAAGGCGAAAGATAACTACGAGGCTATGCAGCGGATGATCAGTGATGGATCCCGATTTAACTTCCGTTTTGACCTATCAACACGAATAGTGCCTCGAGATATCGTGCCAGCTGTTGATAAGAGGGACATTGAAATACCAGTGGAGAACACCCAAGACCCGTCGTTGCCAGAGCCGAAGCGCCGGGCGAAACGAGCACCAAAAAGGCCGCCAAAGAAATTCAACATGCCTGATGATGTTGAGACCGGATTTCAGTCTGTAGCGTCAATGATGTCTGGGAAGAAAACCCCCCGAAAGGGCTCTGCGTTATCACAAGCCGCAGAAGAACCGGTATCGGAATTATCAGAGGACCAGCGGATGGAGAAGCCACTTCTCGAGTCGGTGTTTTTATCTCACTCCGACAAAGCTTTGTTACTGGAGACATATCAAACCATCGCCGGCGGATTCGAAACACTGGATGTCAGCGTCCCGGAATTAAATAAACATACTGAGCTACAACGATCTCTACGGCCAACGAAGCGTGTCAAACACGGAGCAGCTTCAAAGAGGCTCGTGAAGATGCTGCAGTCAATGCAAGATATTAATGATGAGACATTGGATGGTTGGGAGCGCATGCAAGATGACCCCCTCCCTCTAAGGTCCAGCCAGACCTCGATAGACCTCTCGACAAGCCAATCCTCCGCAGCACCACGAGACCTATTCTCACTCTCTGCCGAAGAATCAGAGACGCTGACCCCACCCCGCCGGAACCGCGCAGCACCCCGGGCCAAATATCGGTTGAACCCCAGATCTCCACCTATAGACTCAATCAACACCATGTCCAGCAGCTCGGCAGCCCCCCGGTACGACGACGATGAAGAAGACAGCGATCTTGACGACTTCATCGTCCGCGACGACGAGACGCCCAAGGCGCATTCCGCGCGAGCACACCAGACTATCTCCTCATCAGTCAGTCCCCCAGCGAAAGCGAGGCCGTTCTTCGAACCGACGCAGTTCACCGCTACGCAGGAGTCGATGGATGGTGATGAGGAGTTGCCGGATATCAGTACACTGGTTGGGAAGTATGGGAGGTCGACGGGGAAGGCTGTTGAGGTCAGGGACGAGAGTGGTGGGGGAGGGAGGAGGAAGAGGAGGAGGGTAGTGGTCGAGGATAGTGATGATGATAGCGATGAGTGATGAGGTTGGTATCTGATTAAAAATAGCATGGCGTTCTGGGGTTGTGTATGGGGGGACTATTGGTACATTTTTGGTGGCAATTGTTTTGGGGAGTTGGAAGGTGTATTTACATACTTGTAGAATGAGATATCAAGTCGTAATGCTCTATTATTTGCCTAATGAAATAGCTATGTGTCGCTGGTGACTCTATATAGTAGAGTTTGAAATATGTTTATACACCTGACCCCAAATATCCCCAGCCTAGAAACCTCGTAAACACCGTGTATATCAGCGTAGATCTCGTCGCTCATTCCGCTCGCAACGCTAAACAGCATCCCCCTCGAGAGACACCAAGGCGAACCGCCTAAACATCACAGCACCCCCTCATTACCGGCTACTTATTGCCGCACCCATAAACTCCCCATCCCCTCATTACCGCCCTGGCTTCCCTCCCTCACCCCCTCCTCCCCTTCCTATCCGAATCCACAATCAACCACACAAACAAACACCCCAAAAACACCAACACAATCACAAACCCCATCACCTTCTTCTGCCTCCTCTCCTGCGCCTCCGCACTCAACATCGGCACCACACTAACACAGCAATTACTCCTCGAGCTCAGCACCGGATCATCCGCCGGCAAACTAGCACAGCAATTCGCCCTCGGACTCCTATGCTCCGCCTCGCGCTGCCACTCCTCCCTCTCCAGCAGCAGCCGGCCCAGCGACTCCTCGAGATTCGCGAGACGCCGGTGCAGGCTTAGGATTGTGGCGGCGGGGTTTGGGGGGGCGTCAACGACGGTCCCGGACCAGGTCTCGGGGAGGTCGACGCCGGCGAGGGAGGGGGCCATGGTGGAGGGGTAGGGGGGGGTGGGGTCGGTGCAGGCTCCGTTTAGGGATCGGAGGGTGGAGGGCGTGAGGGGGGTGGTGGTGGAGCGGAAGGAGGGGGGTGGGGAGTTGGGGACTCCGGAGTTGTAGTTGTAGTCTTGGGCGACGGTTTGGAGGGAGACGGCATCGTCGTCTTGGCCGATCTGGAGGGAGGGTTAGTTAGGCTGGAGGGGAGATTTGGTGAGGAGGGACGAACGCGCTCGTAGCGGCTGTTGTGAGCCATGGTTAGGTAGTTCGTGAGGTTCCCTATTTTGGCGGTGGAGACTAGGTCGGCGGGGTTTGGGGTTGCGGTTTGGGCTTTTCAGTGTGCAACGAGGCTGGAAAGGGCACGTAGTTTTGTCGATGCGACGGTGATGTTTCTCGAGAGATGTCACACGGCGGCGGACAGCAGCGAGGAGATATAAAGCTCTTTTTGCAAAGCTTAAAGGGCTCGTTGGTGCTCAGCCGGAATTGTGGGGGTGTCATCCCCACCCATGCTCGTTTTGACAGCGCCGCGTCAGCAATCAGGCCGACCATCATGCTTCGGATCGCGGAGTCGCCGGGGCGGAGCGAATCAGCGGTCGATCCTTCTGGTTTTCTCTGTTGGCGGCTTTTTTATGTCGCGATATACTTCCCGAATTGAGATGGATTGGCGGTTGTTCCCCATAGTGGATGCTATGACAGTGTGCTCAGTCGTACTTTTTGTGCTCTCAGCCCTGTTTTTACAGTGTGGTTTGCACTGGTCTATACTCACCGTCAAAATCGGAGTCGTCGCAACTTATAGCGTCATCAGCGCTGGGCCGAAACTTGGCTGGTGGTGATCTGGTGCTCGCTGTACTCTGTCTACTCTCTGTGCTCTATACGGCGACTTGTACTCTTGCTGTTTTAAAGTCTGAAGAGCTAAGTAGGTACCCCTTCGAACTTTTGGGCGACACCAGCAGCGTTTTGTTACAGATGGAAAATTTCTAGCCTGGGCAGCTGAAGGGGAGCCACGACGGCTTGGAATACACACTAAACTTTGGTATATATTCATATTCTGTACTATACCGTACTATATACTTAGAACGAGTGTTCAGAGTATTAACATCTATAATGACGTTATGCACACGTCCAAGAGGGCTTACGTTTCAACCGTGCGGCAAGATGAGAAAGATGAGAATCAGTGCTGAGTATGACATCCGCTGATAGACTTAGCTCATCGGCCCAATCTAATTGTGCTGCATTGGGCACCTTCCACCTAAGAAAACAAGCTTAAACAGACGTTTTATTCTCTATATATCCTATTCATCACATCAACCCCTGCTCTAAAGGATCTTCCCCTCCCCCCACTCCCTCCTCCTCTGCCCCAACTCCACCGCAGCCCTCCCCCAGTCCTCACCATGGTTATGCGCCGCATACCCCTTCGCGCCCTTCTCCCCTCCCCCAAGCCCAGCCCTAACCAGCGCCTGCTCCTCACTCAGCACCGTCAACAGTCCAAAGATAAGCGGCACACCAGCATCGAGTTGCACGCGCATCAGGCCCGTCGACACAGCGTCAGAGATGTACTCGAAGTGCATCGTCTCGCCCTTGATCAGCACGCCGATAGCGATCAGTGCGTCGAAGGGTGGGGTGTGGGTCGCGGCTGCGTCGGATGCGAGGTCGGAGGTTGAGCCGAGGAGGTCTCCGGCAGAGGAGGTCGAGGATTGAGTAGCTTGGATTTGGGAGGCAGTGTACATCCCGCGGACGGCGATGGGGAGCTCCCTACAGAAGTTAGCTGCGTGCTCGTGCTCTGGTATGCTCGGCGGGGTAGGGCGGGGTGGGGTAGCCGTAGGGTCAATGGGGGAAGGCATACCAGGAGCCGGGCACGGATTGCACAACAATGTTGGCGGGCTTCACGCCGGCAGCAAGGAGTTCCTTGCGAGCGCCCTCGAGGAGTGGCTCGATGATCTGCTCGTTCCAGCGCGCGTGCACAATGCCGATGCGGAGGTCTGAGCCGTCAATCTTCGGGGCGGCGCCGATGCCTTTGCCGGTAGGTGACATGGTGATTTCAGGTGATTTCAACGAGTGATAGATGGTTTTGAGGGTTGATAGATGGTTGTAGGAGTGAGTAGATAGCTGGGGTGAGCTCGGGGAGGACGTCGTCGTACCTGGCGGGTGTGAGATCATTACATACCTGTAATGATCTCACAAGACCACGCTAGGAGCGGGGCAGGTTGGGTCACGTGTGGTGGGGTAGAATTATTTGCTGGATGGTTGACGTCGATTGGGGATGAAGTGCTACGCTCTATCCGTTTGTCTCACATAGCCAGCTCATCTGTTTTGGTCATAGTTGATCCGTATAGATACCTTTTAACGGAAAGGATATTCCGTGAAACTCGGTCGCGCCTGGTGCTGCAGCAATCCAGTCTAAAATTTCGACCCCGCCAAATACCTCCTACACCGGCCTCAGCTCTCAAAACACGCCTTAAACCTCCTCAACGCCATGTCTTCCTCCTCCCACCCCCCAACCAAGCTCACAGTCCTCATCTCCGGCTCCGGCACCAACCTCCAAGCCCTCATCGACGCCACAACCAGCTCCCCACCGACCCTCCCAAACACAATCATCACCCACGTTATCTCCAACAAAAAGAACGCCTACGGCCTCGACCGCGCCCGCTCCGCCGGCATAAAGACATCCTACCACAACCTCGTCGCCGGCCACTACCTCAAGAGCGGCGAAAAGGATCCCGAAGCCATCAAGGCCGGCCGCGAGAAGTATGACGCCGATCTCGCAGCGCTGATCCTGAGCGACGGGCCGGACCTGATCGTTTGCGTGAGTCTCCCCATTTTCCGCCCTGTGATGAGGATAGAAGCTAATAGATGCAGGCGGGCTGGATGCACATTCTATCTCCCCCCTTCCTCGCGCCCCTGGAAAAGGAACACGTCCCGGTGATAAACCTTCACCCCGCGCTCCCGGGCGCTTACGACGGCGCCAACGCGATTAAACGCGCCTACGATGATTTCGTGGCTGGCAAGTCGAAGGGGCCGACGGGGGTGATGGTGCATTATGTTGTTGCGGAGGTGGATCGCGGACAGCCGATATTGGTGCGGGAGATTGAGTTCCAGGAGGGCGAGACGCTCGAGGGGCTGGAGGAACGGATTCATAAGGTGGAGCATGGGATTATTGTGGAGGGGACGAGGAAGGCTAGTGAAGAGTTGTGGGAGAGGAGGGAGAAGAAGGGAGGGAAATAGAGATTATGTATGTCTTTTGAGATTCCATGGTGTCTTCAGTGACCTTCCCTTCCTTCCTCCATCGCAATCCGCGGCGTACACTCCTATTACGGCTCTTCCCTTTCATGGTATTCCCCCTCCAACATTTCCTGGAGCCAGCGACTCTGCATCATCCAACGACCCCCTAGTATCAGATTGCTCCTCCGTTACAGTCCATCCTATGGCTCCGGGCTCACCTCATCAATCCGCACCATCATTTTCCGGTGACTCCTCCACATTCGTCTCCGTCTCCGCCCTCCTCACTCGCTGTTCAGCCTCCCACTTCAAGTACAAATCCACATCCTTCGCCACCACCCCGGGGACAGACATATCCTGCGCCCACCCGGGCAACACACCCCCCGCCCTCGACGCCGTCGCCATAACCCACTCCACGTTCGCCCCAACCCTCTGAAACCGTTCTACCGCCGCATACCTCGCCGGCACCGCTTGCGCCCACACCTTCCACTTCACATCCACCGGCACGGTCACCACCACAAACTCCCCGCCCTCCACACCCACATCAACCCTCTCTGCGATCCCCTGCAGCACCGGGAAGGAGCGCGGGTTCAGGGGCTTGGGGAGGCTATGTGCGATCTCTAGCAGCTCCAGGCTAACTCCCTTCCACTGCTCACGCGGGATCTCGAGGCTCATATCTTTCACTCCCTCCTCCCACCATGCGACTCTCTCGAAGCCCATCACTGAAGGCGTGAATTCCTGTTCATGGAGCGTATGTTCCGTCTTGAACGCGGCCTCGAACTCAGTCCATGACGCTGTTCCGCGCTGCGCGGCGTCGCGGTGTGAGCTGCGCCTACAGACCCAGTGTGCGCCGTTGTGTGGGCTGGAGGAGAGGTGAACGGGGGCGGTGGAGTTGGGGTAATGCCGGGGCTTTCGCTGTTGGGTCCAGGAGGGGCGGGAGCCGTCGCGGGGGGCGGCGGAGGAGAGGAGGGAGAGGGCTTCGGCGAGGAGGGATGTGAGGAGGGAGGTGGCTGAGGGCGCGGAGGGAGTGGGAGTGGGGAGGTCGGGGTAGTCTGAGGAGCTGTTGGTTTGAGGGGAGGGAGGGAGATGGGCAAGGGGGTAGGGGGTGAGGGAGAGGAGCGGGCCGGAGGGGGTTGTGGTGTTCATTGGGAAGGAGGCAGACGAGGATGACTTTGGCTTGGAGCCTATTGGGTTGGTGGCCAAGGTAAGTGCGGAGATGGCTTGCGTGGCCTGTCTTCGATACGCAGCTCAGTGGATATTTGTGCGACTATCAAACATTATCTGTGTACTTTTTATAACCCAAACAGTGCTGTTGAGGCAACTTCATCATTAAACACGTGATCATGCATGTGGTCTGCTCGTGCTCGTGCTCGTGCTCGTTTTCGTATAGGTTTGTGCCTTGGAATTCTGGGGTCAATCTCAAATTCCTATAAGCGCACTCTCATTGGCTATAATGTATACGCTAAGCTAATATAATTGATTTTGCCGGGCGGTGGCAACTGCGGGAAAGGAGCCATGACACTAAGCAACTTTAATGAAATACTGCCAACGATTCGAGGGGCCAATCATAGCCGCCTTTCCTAATTCGATTATCTCCCCAGAAAACTATACAAATTGCCTCCTGTCCCTCCCTCCTGTCCTAACCAAATACCACTTTGGTTCCTACGAATTCACCCCGACTACCTGGACCGTTCCCCCGCCGAACACATACGGCACAATGGGCATAACAGAGAGCCTCACTCAGGCCGTCCTGATCCCAATCAATGCGCAGATTTCCGAGCGCGGCCTCGCCGTCGTGGCAGCCGTTGGATTCGCGTCGTTCATCGCTCTCGCTGTCGTCCTCAATGTCTTGAGCCAGCTCCTTCCCCAGAACCCCAACGAGCCACCGCTTGTTTTCCACTGGTTCCCAATCCTTGGAAACACTATCAGCTATGGAATGGACCCATATCCCTTCTTCTTCAAGTGCAGAGAAAAGGTTCGTGAACGTGAAAGTGCTGGGCGAAGGACCAAGCTGACTTTAGTAGTATGGCGATATCTTCACCTTCATTCTTCTCGGAAAGAAGACCACCGTATACCTTGGAACAGCTGGCAACGAGTTCATCCTCAATGGCAAACTCAAGGACGTCAACGCCGAGGAGATCTACACAAAACTCACCACGCCAGTTTTCGGTACCGGAGTTGTCTACGATTGTCCCAACGCGAAGCTCATGGAGCAGAAGAAGGTATGGGGTTTAAATACACTGAGAAATGATTAGTGGCTAACTGGCGCAGTTCGTGAAAGTCAGTCTTACCACCGAGACGTTCAGGTCCTACGTGCCCCTTATCGTCCAGGAGGTCACCAACTTCATCAAGACCAGCCCGGCATTCAAGGGCCCCAGCGGCAAAACCGACCTTCCCGCAGCCATGTCTGAGATCACCATCTACACCGCTTCCCGTACACTCCAAGGAAAGGAAGTCCGATCCAGGTTCAACGCCGTCTTTGCCAACCTCTTCCACGACCTCGACATGGGCTTCACCCCAATCAACTTCATGCTTCACTGGGCACCTCTGCCACAAAACCGTGCTCGCGATCGCGCTCAGAGAATCCTTTCCGAGACATACATGGAGATCATCCAGGAACGTCGCGCTGGAAACATCCCAGATGAGAATGAGCACGATTTGATCCGCCATCTGATGGCAGCGGTTTACAAGGACGGCACCCCCATCCCCGACAAGGAGATTTCGCACATGATGATTGCCATGCTCATGGCCGGACAACACTCCTCCTCGTCTACCAGCTCCTGGATGATGCTTAACCTCGCCGCCCGCCCCGATATCATCGAGGAACTCTACCAAGAACAGCTCCGCGTCCTCGGCCCCGACCTCCCTCCCTTGACCTACGAGAACTTCAACAAGCTCACCCTGAACAACGCCGTCCTCAAGGAGACCCTCCGTCTCCACACCCCCATCCACTCCATCCTCCGCAAAGTCAAGTCCCCCATGCCCGTCCCCGGAACCAACTTCGTCATCCCAACAACCCACACCCTCCTCTCCTCCGCCGGTGTCACCGCGCGGATGGAGGAGTACTTCCCCGAGCCCCTCAAGTGGGATCCCCACCGCTGGGATGCCGGCGCGGCCGGCGTCCAGATGGGCGACATCAAGGAGGAGCACGAGGACTACGGTTACGGCATGATCAGCAAGGGCGCCACGTCGCCTTACCTGCCCTTTGGCGCCGGTCGCCACCGCTGCATCGGCGAGCAATTCGCCAGCCTGCAGCTCGGGACCATCATCGCGACCATGGTGCGCGAGTTCAAGTGGAGGCTGCCTGACGGAGTCAACGAGGTTGTGGGCACGGATTACAGCTCGCTGTTCTCGCGGCCGCTCACCCCGGCCATGATCGTGTGGGAGAAGCGGGAGAAGAACTAAGGGCCGGCCTGTGATACGGTCGCTGCGGGGATGGATGGTTGGGAGTATGGATTGGCTGGCTCCGAGGATGGTATGCCGGAGTGTAAATAATTGTGTTGGGCGGCGTTTGGAACAACAGGAAACAGATATATAGATTACCTAATATCACATAATAGTTTGAGCAGCCGGTTCTAGATACGAATGAATGAAATGGGAATGCCGTTTCTCCCACTCTCTTGCTCAGTCACCGTGAACCCTCGTCTCCTCAGGCAACCGCGTATTGAACGACGTTCGGACCGCGCCTCACCTCACTCCCCTCCTCTCCCCCCAAGCGGTGAAGCCGTCCGCCAGCCCTGCCATCACCACACCCTCCCTCCTCCTCACATTCCTGCAAACGAGCACAAATGCCGCGGCCGCAAATGAGGTGACAAGGCACCACTTTTAACTCCCCCTCCCCACAAGACGTGCATCTATGTTACCCGCCCCCACGGACGCCGGCGGTAAAGCAGCGTCCGCGGCTGGCCGTTCGCTTCGTGGTGCTGTACGCGATCCGTGCTCTGTATGCATGTGTGACCAATTCATTTGGGGGCGGTTACTTTAATGCGACCGCGTTGATGGGGGAGGGCTGCGGCTGAGGCGGGGAGGTGGAGGGGAGGGTTTCGTGAGAGGGGTGGTGCTGGGGAATGGGGAGAGGCGAGTGGGTGGGAAAAGGGGGTGTTGGGTGGACAACCTTGGAGGATGGGGGAGAGGGCGTTGGGGAGGCCGGGTGCTATGATTGCCCTGCTATTGTGGATTTGGATCTGGGTCTTTTGTGTTGTAAGTTGCGGTTGCACCTGCCATTAGTACTCAGCCGGTGGTCAAGACTGCAACGGCCCTTCTCCTTCCAACAGATATCGATATTGTTCAATCCTAGAGTCACGTCGTATCGGCAATTACTCTGTTACCAACACCCCAATCCTCGATTCCAAATATCCCCACAATCGTACTTCCGTGCTCGCGCGACCTTTTCCTCCCTCCTTCCTTCCTTCCTTCTTTGCTCCTCGCTCACAGGGCCAAATATTGGGGGCCTAAACCAACAACCAGCATCGCCACAAGGCTCCGTCTCCCGCGTCACTCACTACCCTGCACTCGGCCAAGCATTGGCTGGCGACCGTTTCCCGCATCGTGGAAGGAAGAGGAAGCACGTTTCCCTCGGCTGTGGGATTTAAGGTCTTTGTGGTTTTGGGCGATGCGCGCTCGCGATTGGACGATCGAGAGCGGGAGCCATCGTCTGTCTAAATCCCATGGTGCGGGATAGGGGATGTCTAATTCTGCTCGTGGCCTTGGGCGGGCTGTTCAGAATCTAGAAGGGGATTGATCTACATTGTGGAAAGGGATCTCTCATGGAAGAATCATATGTGATATTTAGATTGGTGAGGAAACACAGAGTCGGTGAATCTCCGCGGCAATGGACTTTGGACACCGCATCGGAGATGAGTCTGAGAGGAGCCACGACAGCTGCTTCTCTTTGCTCGTGCCTATGCGGCCGTCGTTCTTGCTGAAGCCTAGCGTGGAGATCACTTGATTGAGAGTACATGCAGGATATTTCCTAGTTTTCGAGAAGTATTCGAGAAGTGGAGATGGCCATGTTGGATGAGACCGTTGGCAGTAACACTCACTGATCTATTGTGCATAGCCCCCGGCACTTAAGCCTGAGTTGGACATCACAGTCCAGTACTGTACAATTCAGTGGTGTAATTTATCTGCCTGGCCGCTATTCTCTCGGAATTCTCTTATGAGGTACAGTAGCATTGAGGAGATATCTGAGAATTACACGCGCTTGTAGTAGGGTTGTGGTGGTGGAGTGGGCATCGCCTCATTAAATCAACCTGCGCCACACTGTAGGTAGCAGGATCACCACACCACTACCCGCTTAACTATGCTGCCTGCGGCAATCACAGACATATAATGGGGTGACATGGCCTCTGAAATGGCCGCGGGACTTAGACCTACGGCTCGACCTGCTCGGAGACCTCACCGGCGGCCACTCGGAGACCATATCGGCGGCCATGCGGGCCACCGAGGCCAAGTTCAAGACCAGGCAGAGAGGGAGGCAGAGGAAAACAGCACCAAATGTGGCAGCCTAACCAACAGCAATTCTGCGATTCTGATACTGCAACAATGGGATGATCCAAACTCGGCCGATGACGGTACAGCTTTCTCCACGGAGCTCTCATCTAGAGTCTATCGTCGGTCCTCAACCCTTGTAAGTCGTCCATTTCGGGCAGGAATGTCTCCGCCCCCAACATCAATCCCTCTGGCTCTACATGTCGAAGTTACGATCTCCCTGCACCGCAAGACTAACAGTATCAAAGTCTCGTCTTGTTTCACGGCATGATACAAGTCCTATTCTCTCTGCCTCAGCCAGGATCCGCGGGCAGTGTCGCGGTGGCCTGATGAGAAATGGGAAAAGCAAGTTCTACTATCATCGTCGACGGCGGGGACTATGACGCTTACGGTTATTCCGGGCACGCGCGGATGCAGAAGAAAAATGAGGCCTCTGTGAGGGGGCGTCGTTTGATATCCCACCATAGGGGACGGCGGGGACGACGGGGCTGTCATCCTAGTTGCTCGCTTCAGGCGTCTGCGGCTTTTAACTCGCTACCGCCGGGCGGTTCAATGATGCTGTGTGGATATTGTGGCTTAACCGGCATGACAAGCTCGAGAAAGATAGCAACGCCCGCATTACCTCGCAAGTCACCATACCTTGTGCTCTGAGGTCACAGAAGGCAGGTTCCGTGATAAAAAAAACCCCAACGCGATGTACTCATGCACTGGGCCTCGCCATGGCCGGCCTGGTATCATTTCTCATACTTTCCATCTGATGGAGATCCGCCGCCCTGGATGCTGTGCAAGCGCCGTTGGAAAGGTTAGAGAGGAGGCCTTGGGCCTGACCCTCCTCGATATCACATTATTCACCGCATTGCCGATTTTAGGCCGGAAAGCCTTGCTACTGCTGCTGCTACTGACGGTTCAGGCCGAAGGCAAACACCAACCAACACGCCGGGATGCTGTCCGGCGAGGACTATAAGACTCAATGGAAGCCATCATGAGTTTCTCCCTCTCACACCTCATCCAGCATCCCATCCTCAACCTCAGGCGCATATGTCTTCTCCCACCTCAGGCTTCTCCCGACTCTCCCTCTCCAGGATGGCATCCACCCGCCCAGAAGATGGTGCTACCCAGCCCAGCAACGACTCCTCCGACGCCTCCTCCGACGAGGACAGCAACGACGACTCCGGCGAAGACTCCAGCCCCGAAGACGCCTCGATCCTGCGCTCCGCACACACCAAACTCCGCTACGACACCAGCCGCCTCACCCGCAGCACCACCCGCCGCGCCCGCGCCGGCCTCAACGAACCCTTCACCCTCGGCCACTGCTCCGTCTACAACCCCTCCGAAGGCTCCGAGTACTTCGCCTTCCAGATCTTCGAGACAGTCAGCTTCTCCGTCCGCGTCGGCGCCCCAGACTCAGAGTACCGCAGCCTAACCTGCCACTGCGACTCCGACCCCGGCCCCTGCCGACACATCTTCTGGCTCCTCGACCAAATCGCCTCACACACCCTCTCCACCTCCGACAAATCCACTCCCCTCCCCCTCTCCCCCCGCGGCTTCTCCCGCGCCCCCGCAAACGCAGACGCCTACCACCACATCACGGCCTCGGGGCCACATCTATTCCAGGAACTCGACTGCGACCTCCGCATCGCCCCGTCCTACGTCGAGCCCTCCCCCGCCGCCGCCACAGCAGCGAGAATAACAGATATCCGCGACATCCTCGCTTCCTTCTCCCCCGCAACCCGCGACGACTACAGGCCCGACATCTTCTCAGCCCTCCCCGCCGACCCCTCCTCCCCTCTCCTCTTCCCCACCGACCTCGAGAAGACACTCGCTCACGCCGCGCTCGCGAACCCGGATCTATTTCGCCATCTCCGCGCGCTCGTCCCGTCGTCCCATTGCGCGGCTAGTTTCTTCCGTAAGCAGCGCGCGAGAGCGGCGGCAGCGCTGGCGAAGTTGGATGCGTATGCGGCTACGCGACCGCGTGCTGCTGCTGCGGGGGGGCCGTCGGTGGTGGTGCATGATGTTAAGTTCGCTGCAAATGCTGTTTCTGAAGCTGTTGCCGCGATCCTGGCTCGTGTTCACGAAGCGCGCGCACCGTTGTCTATGGCTGCTCGCCAGGCTGCTGCTGAGTCCCTCGCCCTCACGCTGCTGGATCTCTCGAAGCGCAATATCGACGTCTACGCCACGCCCACATGGAAGGGGACGCGTCAGCAGACTCTCCCCTTGACGGATCGGAATATCTTTGCCCGCTTCTTTGGGAGCGAGCCCCCTGCGGGGGGGGAGCGGTTTTTGGTCGATGGATTGGCGGATTTGGGGGATGCGGGGCGCGGGGTGGTGGGGGTGCTGGAGGAGGCGAAGGAGGCGTTTGGGGGGAGGGCGGCGCCGGCGGTTTATGGTGAGAAGCTTGGGTGGCTTGTGGGGAGTCTTAGGGGGGGAGTAGAAGGGGGGAGTGCTGGGAGGGAGGGGAAGAGGGGGGCGGGGGAGGGAGAGGGGAGGGGGAGGAAGAGGATGAAGTGAGCGGAAGCTAACATCGTGTCTTTCCTGCCCTGGATGTGGCTGGTTGCTCTTTTCGTTTGTCGTCTACCGCGCGATTTTTATTTCTTTCGTTTCTTCGGTGCGAGAGGGAGGGGTTGCGAGGGGATGGTGGGGGGCCCTGTTGATCAGATTCCCCTTGCTTGCTTCGTCACCTTTCTCCTCTTCTCTCGTGCTGTTTTTTATCATCTTTTTATCTCTGCTTTTATCTTTACCGCTGTTCGCTTTTCCATTCTTCATTGTCCATCCCGAGGCTGTCTGTGACGGTCTCGGAGTGGATGAACCGTAACCGAGGAGGATGGTTGTTTACTTTGTTCTGTTCGGGTTTGGGGAATATTAAAATACGAAAAGACCAAAAAAAAGAATACTTATCTAATGCCTTCAATCTCTTCCTCATCTTTTTTTACTACAGATGGGGAATCTTAACTAGAAAAAAACAACGTAAAAAAAATGAATAGTTTTTATACAACGCTTCCCCTCCTTTTTTCTCCTATTTATGTATATCCTCACCTGCTAACTAGTTCGCTCCTTCCCTCGCCACCCCCTTCCTTCGCTTCTCCCCTCTCAAATCTCTATCCACTCCCCACCGCTCCTTCCCTCCGAACACAGCTTATGAGCTCCCTCGCGCCTTCCCTGCGCCGAGCGAAGACACCTCGTTCGTTCGTTCCCTCCTTCCTCCCATCGCTCCTTCCTCCCATCGCCCCTTCCTCCCATCGCTTCTTCCTCCCATGGCTTCTTCCTCCCATGGCTCCTTCCCTTCCTTCGCTCTTTAATATAGGAAGGCGCGATACGCCTTCTTATACACACTACATACACCATGGCACTGAAATCCCACCCCCACACACATGGCGGATGGCGGCGGCATTGGATTGGCAGAGGTTGGGTGGGTTTGGGGCTGGTGGGTTTTGTTATGCTGGCGTTTTATTTATATATTATCTTGGGAGGTAATTAGTTAGTTAATTAGTTAGTTAGTTTAACTAGGCACATTTGTGTAGGTAATGTAGGTATGTAGGTAGGTGATTTGTGATTCCGAATTTGGATTTCTTGTATATGCTATATCTATTGCGACATGCCTGTTCTCGCTCTGTATGCTATTGCTGTACTATGCCATTGCTGCTGTGCGTCCTGCCACTAGCTGCTTCCTTCCTCCCTTCCTCCTCCTCCTCAAAATAGGTGAGTGAGTGAGTGAGTGAGTTTTCCGAGTTCCCGTCTATGTACCCCCCCCCCCCCAAAACGCCAATGCAACCCCGCCTTTTTACCCATCGCTAGATTTTTCAATATGCTTTTTTCAATAACACCAACAACACACACACACACACACAGAGTCCTTGAAGCGGGCAAGAGGGAAGAAAGGGGCAGAAAATCTACCAACTCACGCCCCTCCACCCAAACTCCCCATCAACATTAACCCACCCCCCCTTCTCAACCATCTCCCACCCCCCCATCACAGCAAGGATTTTACACCCCATACTCCCAACTCCACACACAATCCCCCCTCCCTCCCCCTCCCCCCCACCCGCCCCAGCAAGCACAGCCAAATCCAACAAATACGCCCGTCCCACCAAACCCCTCAACCTCCACCCCTCCCCCCCCACCTCCCCGCCCTTCCCAAGTCCCCAAAACATCCCCGCAAAAAACCCCCCCTCCCACCCCACCGGCGCCTCAATAAAGCGTCTAAACATACCCCTCTCATCCGGCTCCCCTTTTTCCTGCGACGCCGAAAGGGGCGGGCGGGATGCGAGTTTGATAACCGATTGCGCGCGCACGGAGCCGATGAGGTCGTCGTCGGTGTAGACGTCTGGGTCGTCGGAGGCGACTACGAAGACGCTCCTAGCGCGGTGGGAGGAGGCGGAAGGGGTGGTGGAGGGGAAGGAGGTGGAGAGGAGGGAGTGCGCGGCGGAGGTGTAGTGGGGGGTTGGGATGTAGGCGTCGCGGTATTGGAAGGATAGAGGGTGCGCGTCGCCGTGGCGGATGTGCATGGCTACTATCTTCCCGGGTGTCTCGGGATGGGCGACCATTGAGCGGAGTTCGGCGAGGCGATCTGAGACGTGCGTGGCATCCTCGGGCTTGAGGTGGAAGAGGGCTTCGTAGCCCTTCCTCGCGAGGTCGAAAATGGGTTTCTGTCGCGCATTGCCGGCGCGATGCGCGTCTTCGAAGGCGTCGTGGAAGGCGCCGCCGAAGGTGTGGGGGGTTGTCGCTGCGGAGACGAGGAGGTGGGCTGCTGAGTGCGGACACGGGGTTATGTGGTGACGCGGCGGGGGACGGCATGTTGCGGGCGGGGGAGGGAGGAAGAAATCGGTGTATGAACCGTAGGGCCACCTCGTGTCGTCGATGAAGAAGGCGCGGTCTTCGGAGAGGGCGAGGCCGTAGGCGGTCCAGAGGAGCATTAGGGTTGGTGCGAGCCCTGCGGAGGGGGTCTCGAGGGTTACGGTTAGGGAGCGCGTGCAGGGCGGGAGAGAGAGGGAGGAGAAGGATTCCCCTAGTAGTGGAGGCGGAGGAGGGCGGGAAGGGCGGTATGTTAGTCCCGCGGCTTGGGCGGCGGAGAGGAGGAGACCGAGACGGTCGGCGAGGGTGGGGTCGAGGAAGTTGGGATCGATGTGCGAGTATGGCTTATGCGCGGCGGGAGGGGCGGATTTGTGGAGTAGGCTGGATACGTGGGTGGCTATTTCCCCGGTTTGGGCGCAGAGCTCGGCGTAGTCGGAGGGGTGGAGGGGGAAGGCCGTGTGGGGGGGGATGGAGATTGTCCAGCGCGGTTTCCCGGAGGAATCGGTCACGACGACGGGGGTGGGGAAGTCGGGGAGTGAGTCGTCGCCTACGAGCTCGTAGGAGGTGCCGGAGTCGGTGGACCAGGCGCCCATGGAGGGGAGGTGCCGGTGTGCGCGCAGGAGGGCGGTGGCGTAGTAGACTATTGTCGAGACCCCAAAGACCCAGATGAGAAACCGGGTTAGCCGCCGTAGGCGCCGCGGGGTGGGCGAGGGAGGGGGTTTCCCGTGCCGTGGGACCAGGGCGGGGAGGCTGGGGGATGGCGGGGGGGAGGCGAGGAGGCGCGCGAAGGTTGAGCGGGAGGTGGTGGCGGAGAGGGGGCCGTGGTCGAAGGAAGGGGGGCCGCGGCGGAGGGTCATGCGCGTGGGGGGGTTGGAGGGGGAGAGGAGCATGTTGGCGCGGGTGGGGGAGAGGGTGAGGTCGAGGTGGTTCGTCATGGGATGAGGGTGGTGAGGGTGAGGGTGAGGCCTGGAGACCCGGATGGGTGGTGGTGAGGGTTGGAGGCCAGGTGGGTGATGGTGAGGGCCGGCCTGGAGAAGGTAGCTTGGCGGCGGTGATCGATGCCAAGCGGTCCAGACAAAGTAGCTAGCTGCTCAAATGGCAGTAAGAAAGAAGAGAGCCGGTTCCTTGAAGATATATCCCTTCAGCCGCTCAAACGTAGATAGAAATCGGTGTCGTGCCAGCACCGACAAAGTTTCCTTCCGTCTCGCGTTGTCGTCTTGAGTATATCCTCTGTCGAAAAAAGTTGCAGATAGGAAAGAAGATAAGAGGTTTTGACCCTCAGAAACAACAAACAAAGAAATAAAATATAAAAGAGATAACGAAAGAGGTGATGTCGAAATAGAAGAGAAACCGCCGCAGCGCTAAACGTTGCACCTTCTTTGTTCGCGCCCGCGTGGTGTGCGCGGGTGTCCGTCCGTCCGTTCGAGGATCAAAAATTCGCGTCCGTCGCAGGGCTGTTTGAAGTGCGTGCCGATCCCTTTGGGTGGTTGCGGATCACACACCTGGGTTGGTATGTGTATGCGTAGATCAGCGTCGAGGGTGTAGTTCGGGATTGACTGATTGGGGCCTGCAATTCCTGTATCTCTTTCCTCCGAGGTATTGTCCAGCTTCCTATATCGTATCGTATCCCGAGCGATTGGATGGCGGCCTCCCTTGAACAATCGTGCAGTGACCAACAATTATCGTTGCTGCTGTAGACACGGACACCTTCTCCAGAGAAAGCGGGTCAAAGCTGGCAATAACAACAACAAACTCCGATTACCCTCCCTTCTCTCCCATACCAAGTCGTTTAAACAAATCCCTTTCCTCGTCCGTGGGCCCCTTCGAATACAGGCCACTCCCCTTGTTCCTGTGTAGCTCGATCGGCACACCCGCGTCAATCGGGCGTCTCGCGCCGATCGGTAGCTGTGGCTGGGATGGGGTGGATGTATGACGTCGCCCTTGGGATCGGCGAGGTGGATACGGTGGGTGTATCGTATCGTGTCGGAGGTAAGGGGGGTTGGTGGGAAGGGGAAGGTGAATCGCAGGTGTGTTTGTTGTCTGAGGTGGGAAGCGGGAGGGAGGTATGGAAGAGAGGAGACGAGAAGAGGAGGTACGGAGAAGAAGAGAAGAGGAGGTCAATGCTGGGCAGGGGGAGGTCGAGCTGGGGAGGAGGGAGGGAGGGAGGAGAGAAGAAGGTTAAAATTCGGCGAGGGAAGTGAACTGGGAACTGGGGGGGAAGGGTGGGTTTATACGGACGGGGATACCCTCATACTAGCCGCCAGTCCCCCTTGGGATTGGACGACTGGCATGGCATACTACTTGTTTCCCTGACTAGAAGTGGGCAGGAACTTGAGTCTTGATGTCTTGATAGGGTGTATGGCCTGTCTGTATAACTTCGACTAACTCCCTAAACTAGGGATATAGCTCCTGTCAGTTTCTTGGTCGGTCCGTCTTTTTTTTCGTTCGTTCGGCCGGCTTCTGTTTTTTTTTGGCCTCTGTGGTATGTGGTATGTATGGTGGCGGCGGTGGTCAGAACTGGAGAGAGGACAGGCTACGTCTCACATTCTGCAGGGCAGGGTGGTGGTGCATGGGGACAGCTGGGAGTGGACGGTGGTGAGTGGTGGCTGGGCCCCTGAGATGGCCCGGCACTTGGATGAAACGGAGCTACGGGGGGGGGCGATTAGGGGGCTAAGGTGGTCTGTAACATTCCGACTCGTTGAGTGGTGAGTGGTGGGTGGTGGTGGGTGGTGAATCGTGAATCGTGAGTGGTGGTACTGTATGCAGTGGTTGAGTGGATGCATAAGATGGGTTAACAGTCATCTATCTGGATGTTTGTTTGTGCATGGAGTCCTGTTGTGCGTGGTATGATGTGGTGTCTCTCTGCGGTTGATTGTCCACCTGTGATATTGTGTGATTGTACGATCGATCGCCGTTGAAGTTGTTTCCTGTGTTGTGAGTACTCTGCTAGCCCCGTAGTTGTGTTTCTCCGTGAGCTGAGCTGGGATTTTAGTTCCTGTGGTTCTTGGTTTCCGTGGATTGGCAGTGGGTTTGGCAGTGGGCTGGCAGTGGGTGAGGGCCGAGACTTGTGGTGCTGTATCCTCTTATGTGCCGTGTGTGGAGACAGATGGGCAAGAAGACAGGACGACAGAACAAGACGACAGGTTGTGTAGACACCGACTGGCGACTGCATACACACATATACAGCATACATATACCGATAGACATACATACAGACAGACATACAGCCAGACACCGGATGAACACAAACATGCGTCCGTAGTGTTCAGGCTGATAGCTTCTGCTGCTGCTGCTGTAAAGTGGTAGAGTCAGTCACTCGCAGTCTGTGATACCACTCTGCATACATGCAGTACGGCAGTTGCAGTCAATTGAAGAAAGAGAAGCGAGGAGGTGAAGAAACCACGTATCCTTTTACTCCTATACCAACTGTTCTACCACGAAAGTGATGGTGTTACTATTCAGCACAGCAGTGTCAGTCAGAAGTTGTCCTCAGGCATTCATCAAGCAGTGTTCCTTGGCAATAGGGATTGAATACACCAGCACCTCTAACTAGCCTGACTTCCAAGGCCGCACTTTTAGCATAGCATAGTTTTTGCATGTGAAAGACGACATTTGAGACATGAGTGCAGTATGAGGTAAGGGACACAAGGGACAGAATGCGCGAAGGGACGAAGGGACGAAGGGACGAGAGGAACGGGTGGTAGTGTAGTGGTAGTGTGTGTAGTGGGGATCCAGTCCAGCAGTCAAGGGAGCCGAGGGAGAGGGTCCTTTATTCTCTAACTGTTACCAGAGTTGGAGCTGCAAAAAGGGTATAGGTGGCAATCCCCCGTTGCTGTCTGTCGTCTTTGTCGCCACCCTACGTACGCATAAAGACAAGGCCAGGACACAGACGAACAATCATGTGCGCCTAACAATCACACACACGAGTTTACACACAAGTCAATCAACCATCGATGACGTAGTGTGTTGTTACCAGCCGCCGTTGAAGAAAGCAGTTAGTTTAGTTAGTAGCTGCTGTCTACCATACTTTAGAGACCAGCAGACCAGAAAACAACGAGCCCACCATACGGAATACAGCCATATAGGGATTGGAGGACAGGAATAGGATGATGGAATAGACACGGCTAGACTAACTAACTTACACAGCCTCTACCGTCCCGTCTTTTCTTCAACTGCCCGCTGTCTATCTTCGGTTGCACACCCAGCTAGTATCGTACGACTGTTCTTGCTTCGCTTCTGCTTCTGCTTCTACTTCTACTTCTATGGTATAAAACTGCTTCTATCGACATGACGGAATGCTATTATCCATGCTAGGAGAAGGGAGAGCGACGTGTGTGTGCGTTACTCTGCTGAACTACCACTACTGCTACCACTATACAGACTACAGACGACTACAGCTACAACCACCAATCGGCAAATTGTGGTGCAGAACCAAATGCTGTTGACGATACCATATACTGTCTTACGTTGCCAATAATGTTTGGCGAATTATAGTAATCGTGCATAGAGGAGGACATGATGCACGGACACGACACGCATTCACGTAGGCGGTCGCGCATTTACGGTTCATCCACTTAAGCACTATCCACTCAAACACTCATGCACCTAGGCACTCACTCTCTTATCCTCCCGTCCCTCTTATTTCTGTTACTCTGTAATGGCCACATGTAATAATATATACATATATATATATATATCGTCGTATAACATTACACAGCACCTAGCATCCAACCCACTACCACTTGCCCCCAAAGCTTGTCATCACCTCATCCTATCCTGTCCTACCCCATCCTACCCCATCCTACCCTATCCCGCCCTGCCCCATTCCACCCTCTTCCATCCCGCTGCATACTGTGGTTAATGAGTAGTGGTTACCCCAGCATTCTAGCCGCCCTCCCTTAGACAGACTACATCATCATTCCTTCCATCTTCCATCCCAATTCCCAATCCCTAATTCAAATTCCCCATCCAAATCCCCGAACTACCTCACTATACACTAACATAGTTTCTCTCTAACTATCCCCGATCTACCACTACTAACTAATACCAACTATACTCTACTATAGTCCCCCTCTAACCATCCCCCTCCTCTCCCTCTATAACACATGTTAGTGGTCCTTCCATCCCTCCATCCCGCTAACACCTCATCCCTCTCACCCTTCCCCCGGTCCCCTCTACCCTTCGACCCTTCTTACCCCACAATCTACCACTAACCTACTCCACCACCCACCTCTAATCGCCTATTAACCTTCCCCCCCTCCCCCCCCAATCCAAGCTCTCCCATTCGCCACACCTACCCCCTACCACCCTTCCCTTCTTCCCCCCGCCCCAACTACACCAAACAACCCTTCCCAATCGCCGGCCGCTATCCCTGATTACGCTAAGATACGTGCGTGCTTATGTACGCCTAACCCAGAACCAGAACACCACATACCTACACTACCTACCTGTGCCTACTATACAAACCCACAATCCATCCACCACCAATATATCCTGCCTCCCCCCATTTTCCCCTCTTTCACAAAAGGTTCCTTTCCATCCTTCATATTAGAACCAACATCACGAAACATCGTTTGCCTTGCAAGAAAGATCCGATTGCGAGGTCACAGCAGAGAGAGAGAGATACAGCTGCTCCATAGCTGCCTGTACGAACCGAGAGAGAGCTCTGACTGAAACGAACGAGAGCTCGATTCGCCTGAAGCTGCTGCTGCTGCTGCGTCACGACTCAAAGCGAACCGGAGAAAGGCATACAATTACTCATACTCCCATTCACGGACGAATTTGCCAGCTGTGCAGTATATAAAGAGGGTGAACCCCGCAACGACGATACTGCTGTCGACAGCTACGCCACCCAACAAAGACGCACCACCTCGCCGCTGCAATACCTACTCCGCCCACCCGAGGCATTCCGCGGAAGTGACAAGGTCAGTGGCGTCGTCAGGCAGTAGACCACGAGGAGAGGAGAGACGCTGACCAAGTCTCCAATCTACAGTTCACATCTACGAACCCAATATCTCCGCACGAACAACCCCGACACCTCATTACCAATCCCACATACATCCATTCACCCGCCACACCACACCACCACAAAGCCAACACCTCCATCCACCACCACACCCACCACATCCCCAACAATGACCGACGACACCCCTACCCCTACCCCCGACCACCACCGCCGCCGCGGCTCCTTCTCCAGCGCAACCTTCTCCGCCATCTTCGGTCCCCGCGGCGCCCCCACCAACGGCACCAACGGCACCCCTCCCGGCCGCCAAAACCCCTCCCCCCCTTCCTCCACCACCTCCACCTCCACCTCCACCACCGCCCCGCTCCCCACCCCCTCTTCCCGCCGCCGCATGTCCATCTCCACCCTCGGCCTCTCCGGCTCCCCCCTCTCCAGCTCCGCGGGGGCACCAAACTTCTTCCCGCGCGACCGCCGCGCCAGCATCGCCTCCTCGACCGCCTCTTCCAGCCTGCCTAACTCCGCGGTCTCGGAATCAGCTATCGAAGACGATTCCCCCGATTCGGGGGGTAGTGTGCCGACCACCCCGTTCACGAGACATATGTCCTTCGGCGGGTCATCGGGGTTGTTTCCCCGCGGCAGCGGAGGGGGACCGACGAGTCCGCAGACTAAGTCCAGAAGCCCGAGTGATGCGGGGGGTCTGAATTGGTCGGAGCAGTTTAGGGAGAGAGCGGCGAGCGCGGTGCATAGACCTATGATGGGGAGTTCGCCACCGGTTGGGGGGGCGGGGTTTGGGAGTATGAGTGGGCAGGGAGGTCAGGGACCGCCGCTGCATGGGAGGGCGAGGAGTGAGGGGGGAGATCAGGTGGTGGCCCAGCCGCAGGCGAGGACGCAGCCGCTGCCGGTGCCGCAGAGGAGGGAGAGGAGGAAGCCGGATGAGGTAGGGGAGAGGATGTTGAGGGGGGAGTTTTATATGGATTGAGGTGTTTGTGTGCGTGAGAGAGAGAGAGAGATGGAGGGAGAGAGGGGGTGTTGTGTGTGTATATGTGTGTGTGTGTGTGTGTAAGAGGGATAGGAGGTGCGGATGATGCGTGTAGCTGGCCTGGTGCCGCTACATTTGTCACGTCGCTCGCTCGACTGCACGTTGGCTGGCAGGGTTTGAGGTGGTGAGACTACTGCTGGCTGGCACGGCGGATACATGGACCCTCTTCTCAGCACCGCATCACACATACTGCTCACCCCCCTGCCACGCACGCGCGCTCTACCTTATACACATACCACCTCTTCCCATCAACCCGCCCGCCGCAAAACGAAACGAAACGAAACGAAACAAACAAGAAAAAAAACGCCACCACCACCATCATCGACCAACAAACCCGTCTACTCACTCGCTCCCTCCACCTAGGGCAAAGCATAAACAAAACCAACCAAAAAAAAGGGAGTTGCGGCAGATGCGATAGCGAAAGTGGCTGACCCGCCCCGAGAGCGTTTTTGTGGGAAGTAAGGAAAGGGAGAGAAAGGGTGGGGAATTATATTAGATATAAAGAATGTGGCCGGGGGGTGAGGGGGTGAGGAGAATATCGACATGCCGCGGGCGCGGAGCTGATGGCTCACAATAGGCTCTTCGGGCAGTGTTCGATGTTGGGATGGCTTTGCATGCATTACCTCTTGTACGAAATCACCATACCTTTTTTTAGAGAGTTTGCTTTGTTCCCTCTCTTTATCACTTGTCGTTTTGTGTGGTTATGGTTCTGTTCTGCTTCTTGTATGAATAGTCTCAAGATTATCTCAACCCTCTTCTTCTTTGTTATTTTTTTTTTTTTTTTTTTGGAGCTGTGGTGGTGTGCAAGGGGGTTGTTTCGGGAAGAGCGTATTTGGGAGACGGCTGGCGGGACTAGCTTAGCTTGGCTGGCGGCAAGGGGGAGCGGAGGGGGGATTTGGGTGAGATTGTGATGGCTTATGATGGATGAGCATGGAGGTTCTTTTTTTTTGGGGGGGGGGGAGGGGGCGCAGGCGTCTGAACGGACTGGGATGGATTTTTTATACTGCACTGCACTGGGCTATGCTTGGGTTTCGGTTTGGGTTTGGGAGTCTTCTAGTTTGGAGTTATTATTTCATTTTTGGGAGGCTACGAGCTACGGGGCGGTTTTACGAAACTTGAAATGCGAGGAATTAAATGAAATAAATAATGAAAAAAACATCAATATAAATGAAACCAAAAAAAAAGGCCAATGCGAGTTCTCGTGTGTTGATCGTATGACAAAAAAAAGTGAGAAATGAGCGTAGAGTGTGAGCAAAAGTGAAGAAATGATGCATACACTAAACAACCACACCAACTCCATGAATAACCCCAAATGGGTAGGTAGGTAAACGCTAACATCTACATCATATCTCTCTTATTATACCTAGCAAGGAAGGAAGGAACGAGGGAGGGGCTTTGCCCGGGGGGGGGGGGGGGGTAGTAGAAGGGTGGAAGGTGGAAAGGAGCGAACGTTTGTCTTGCTTGCTTACCATAGGGAAGGCGCGAGGGGGGAGGAGGAGGATAGCGTGGAGGAAGATAGCGAGGAGGAGGGGGAGGAGGATATCGAGGAGGATAAGGAGGAGGTGAAATGCGCGCGCTGCCATGAACTCGGAGTCGTCTGTTCGGATTCCCAAACCTTGTGCCGCCTGTATGGGTGAGGGTGTGGATTGTACGTTCTGCGAACCTGAGGAGAGAGGAGGAAGATGATGAGGGAATCCGCTTTGCGTGTGATGTGATGGATGCTGGGAGGTGGGCGTGTTGTGTGGGCTGGGGAAGTTGTGTGAAGGGTGCGTGGAGGTTGGGATGGCGTGTACGATGCCCGATGAGGATGACGAGGGGTGGAGGGAGGAGGGGTGGCATTTGCAAAGGGTTGGGGGATTTGGGGTGTGATGGGGGTGTGGGGAGGGGAAGGGGGGAGAAGGGTGGATGGGAGTGTGGATTGGAGATGGTGGATGGATATGTTTTCTAGAACTTTATGGATTTAAAAAGCCCGCCGGATCAATAAGTATCATCCGCTCCACTGTCATCGCCATAGAGAAGTGAAATCCATACCCAATACTACTCTACCAACCTAAGACCAGCTCTGCCACCCCCCCCCCCTTTTTAATTCGAGCTCCTCAAACTCCCACCCCCCTCCACCCTCCTCAGAATCTCCGGCTTACACCCCTCCACCCCATCAATACCCGCCAACCCCAAACTCATCTCGAAATCCGCCAATAACCCCCTCAACACCTGTTTCGCCCCTTCCGCGCCACCGACTGCGAATCCATACACAGCTGGCCGTCCTACTAGCACTGCTTCTGCGCCGAGACTGAGGGCTTTAATAACATCCACCCCCGTCCGGATGCCCGAGTCGAATAAGACGGTGATTTTATCCCCTACCGCAGCTGCAATCTCAGGAAGAACTTCAAGAGATCCAATCGCCCCGTCGACTTGTCGCCCGCCGTGGTTAGATACCACTATACCGTCCATACCGGCTTCAACTGCTAGTCTAGCGTCGTCGACGTGTTGAATCCCCTTCAACACAATCTTCCCCCCCCACCACCCCCTCAACATCTTCAAATCCTCCCACGTCCTACTCCGCCCCGGACACACCTCCCTCACCCACCCCGCACTCGCATGTCCGATTTTCTCCTCCGGCGTCGCCCCATCCATAGCAGCCGCAAACCCGGCGCGGAATACAGGATCGCTGAACCCGACTGCGTTGCCCACGCCTTCCATGAAGGGGATGTAACCTTCGTCTAGGTCTGCGGGGCGCCAGGCGAGGGACCAGGTGTCGAGGGTTACTACTAGCACGCTGAAGCCGGAGGTGGTGGCGCGGGTGAGGAGGGAGCGCGTTATGGCGTCTGTGGAGGGCCAGTAGAGTTGGAACCAGCTGGGGGGGGGTTAGTGGGGGGTTTCTTTAGAAAATAGAGAGAGGGGGAAGACGAACCGGTGCCCCGATCCTGATGCCTCGGCGACTTCTTCGATGGTGCTGCTTGCTGCTGTGGACATGATGTAGGGGACTCCGATGTCTGCGCATGCTTTTGCGAGACCGACTTCCCTATCCTTGTGAAAGATAGTTTGCACGCCCACCGGCGCCATTAAGATGGGTGAATCTGCACACCTATTAGCCCTACTCCATCCCTCCCCTTTATATGACACCCCGTAGACCCCGCGCACTCACCATACTTAACCCCAAACAACTCCACCCCCACCTTCTTCGCCGACGTATCCCTCAACATGCGCGGCACGAGCGCCCACCGCCGGAACGCCTGCCGGTTCGCGTCCATGGTGGCGCGCTCGCCGGCGCCGCCGGCGACATAGTTGTATGAGCGCAGGGGGAGGGCGGCGCGGGCTTGTTCCTCGAGCTTGTTGGGGTTGGTGGTTATGAGGGGTTTCTTGCCGTGGAGGATGGAGGAGGTGTAGAGCTCGGTTTGGAAGGCAGAGTAGTTGGGGGGAGCGGGGGAGGAGGGGGAGGGGTTAGAGGCGGCGGAGGGAGCAGTTGAGGACATGGTGGGGGATGGGGGTTGGGGTTGGATAGGGATTAGAGATGCTTTGAGGGTATAGGAGGATGATTTCAGAAAGATGATGGGTTATGGGAGTGTTGTGAGGATGGAGAGTGTCATACAGCGGTTATCATGTTATGTTGGAGGGGCATATGAAGTCAGCCTCGGCCTGTTGCGTTCCCCGCACCTTGTGCATTCGCTGGACTAATGGAATATTATAAAGTCGAGCAGCGCCACAAACTCTTGGTTGTGTTCCTGTATCTATTCTTTACGAGACCTGTTTTATTATGCCAGCCTGGATCACAGGCAGGACATGTGGATATAGAGAGGACCCTCCGGTATAGTGTCTCACCTTTAAATACTAAACTCAACACTTGAGTAATCACCTTATTTCTATACCATACGCACTATATACACCACGGACACGGGGTATATGTTCCACTACGGAGCATAGAAACTCAACCCCCGACAAACCCGCGTGGAGTTCCAAAAAGCTTGTTGATCGCAACGTCACCCCCCCAAGCGTTTCAAGCGAGGTTAACCCCAACCTACCCCGCAATTTCCACCCCCCACCTCCGTCGCACCCACCCACCTGTACCACCCTAAACAACGCCAAACTCACTGACTCGGACATTTCGACAGCCACCCCCCTCTAAGCCCCATCAACGCCGAGGATACAGCTTCCTCTACGGATGAAAGGGCGCGGATAGTCGGAGTAACTTTGATCAACGCGGGGTCTATAGATAAAATTCTCATATATATACAACATTTCTACATCAGCCCATTCTCAGAGCTTGAACACTTCATCATCTCACCTCCATCCCACAAGTGAATTGAAAAGACCCTACCTACACTTCTCATCCATCCCTTACCACCTCCAAGCAACCCACATCCCCAGATCCTCGTCGCCTCGACACCCCGCATCTCAAAATGGCCGAAGCAGCAGCAGCTCCCCAGACCTTCGACATCCCCGCCACCTACAAAGCCGCCGTCTACGATGCCCCCGGCACAATGTCCACCAAGATCGAGACGCTCGACACTCCCACCCCCGGCCCCGGCGAGGTCCTCGTGCGCCTGTAAGTCCATCTGCATCTGCCTACCTCCCAAACCTACAGTCCCCAGAGCGAGCACACCCCGCTAACCACCCCCCAGCACCCACTCCGGCGTCTGCCACTCCGACCTGGGCGTCATGACAAACTCCTGGAAGGGCCTCCCCTTCCCTACTCAGCCCGGTCAGGTCGGCGGCCACGAGGGCGTCGGCGTCATTCACAAGCTCGGCCCCGCTGCCGGACCTAGCAACGTCAAGGTCGGCGACCGCGTTGGTATTAAGGTTTGCATCCCCCTCCCAAAACCATCCAAGAAACCCAAACTAATGCCTCCTAGTGGATCTCCTACGCCTGCGGCTCCTGCGCCGCCTGCTCCGTGGGCGCCGACGGCGTGTGCTTCGTACGTCCCCCCTCCCCCCTCTCTTCCTCTACACTAGCTAACACGCAACCTAGAACCAAAAGATCTCCGGCTACTACACCCCCGGCACCTTCCAACAATACGTCCTCGCCCCCGCCTCCTACGTAACCCCCATCCCCGCCGGTCTAAAATCCGAAGCCGCCGCGCCCCTTCTCTGCGCCGGTCTAACCTCCTACGCCGCGCTCCGCAAATCCGGCGCACAGTCTGGTCAATTCGTCGTCATCGCCGGTGCGGGCGGTGGACTGGGACATCTGGCTATCCAGATTGGTGCTAAGGGGATGGGATTGAGGATGATTGGAGTTGATCACGGGTCTAAGGAGGAGTTAGTCAAGGAGAGTGGCGCGGAGGCGTTCTTCGATGTCACGAAGTTCGATGATAAGGGACTGGCGGAGGAGATTAAGAAGGTTACTGGTGGCCTTGGAGCGCACGCCGTGATTGTGTGCACGGCGGTGAACAAGGCGTATGCGCAGTCCCTGGGCTTGCTGAGGTTTGGGGGAACGGTGGTGTGTGTGGGTATGCCGGAGGGGGAGCTGGTGCCGATTGCGAGTGCGGATCCCGGGTCGTTGGTGGCGAGGCAGTTGACGATTGTGGGGTCGGCGGTGGGTAATCAGAGGGAGGCGGCGGAGGTGTTGGAGTTGGCGGCGAGGGGACTGGTGTCGACGCATATGAGGGTTGAGAAGCTGGATAATCTGACGGAGGTGTTTAAGGAGATGGAGGGGGGGAAGTTGCAGGGACGGGTGGTTATTGATTTGGAGTAGGGGGTTGAGTTTGGAGTAGAGGTATGGGAGGCGAATGGGTGGCTTGAATGAAGAATCATATTTGTATTCCTTTGCTGCGGGTTCCTTGCCGTGTCTGGACCAAAATTTGAATGCAGGCTTCCTTAGATCACTCATCAATCCGCTCGGAATAAGGGGCGCGAAGATGGGTGGCCGTATATTACGTTTGGCCGCACTTGTCGGAGGCGACGGCGTGTGTTGATATCTGTCAAGTAGTTCGACCATTAAGGAGAGATGCTGCAGAATCGAAATCCATTCACTATGCGTAATTCAAAGACTTGCACCACCATGATGATACAATTCTATACTTCTCAATATAGCCACCGTGCCAACACTCATCGTACACTGCCTACTATACACGTCTCTATGTAAGCCTAAAACGCCTTTTTATATATGCTACAATCACCCCCCCTTTCCTCCCCTACCGCGTGAACTGCGGGCCCTGGAACTTGCTATCCCCAGCCGCATCCGCCACCACATTCCAATCAATGCGATCCCACCACGCCTCCAAGAACTGCTTCTTCTGGAGCACACCCCAATCCGGCATGTACACGTGCTGCCACGTGCTCACACACAATATCGGGTTAACATCCACACCTCCCGGCGCCGACTTCGCCGACGCGCTGAACGGACCATGCGCACCGACCGTGTTGGCAATCGGCATATTCGCAATAGCCTGCTGGCGGTAGTACTCGGCCGCATTAGCCGGGTCGGCAGACACAGGCGCGGACTCGGTGTTCATGTCCTTAGTCTGGCGGCGCCAGTGGGCGCCTGGGTAAGGGGAGCCGGCGATGTAGGTGGTGAGGAGCGCGTATTTGCCCTCCTTGGTCTTGACGAGCCAGACGAAGCCGGGGCCGAACATGGCGTTGGCGGTTGCGACGAATTCCTTGCGCAGGGTGTCGATTGAGGAGAAGGAGGCTTCGAGACCGCGTTGCAGGGAGGCGGGCATGGTGGTCGTCTCGGTCGAGAGGGTGGAGAAGAAGAAGTGGTTGTTGTGCGCCATGGAGGCGTGGTTGAAGAGGGACGCCATGGATGGCTGGCGCGCGTACTTGATGAGGAGGTTCTTGGTCGAGCTCGAGTAGTCTTCTCCGGATCCTAGGTGGTGTTAGCCGGAGGCTTCAGAAGGGGTGGTGGATGACGGGAGGGAGGGCAGCGCGAGTCAATTGCAGAGTCGTGCACTTGTACAAGCAAATTGCCAGGGCGAGAGGGATTGTAGAAGCCATCCAAGAGAATACGCACCAACTGTGAGGGCATTGAGCTTCTCAAGCATCAACCCTTGGTATTCGGTCCACGCAATTCTGAAGCCATCCTGAGTGAGGAGGCCCGGAATACCCTCCTGGAACTTCTCCAAAGGCGGCAGTCTGTGTATCGATCTCCGCAGAGTCGGCAGTGCCCGGATAATGCGTGGCCGTAACATTTTGATGGTAGTGATGCTTGTCGCTGTATATCCACCCCAAGGATTTTACTGAAGCTCTACAAATAATTTCTGCCTAGGATGCAAGGCTTAGACGGTAACGGAGATACGATTTGCCGATATGCAAGGGGTCAATTGCCACCCGAGGTATCTCCGACCGACGCGAGGCGAGCTCCGATGAGCGACTCTTGGATCGTGGATACAGACGGGAAGGTGGATGAGATATCAATCTGCTAATGCCCATACATGCGTTCTTAATATGCAAAGTTATAGAAGTTGTATGGCAAGAGTAGGATTCTTGCGGCATCCCCCCTGAATACTGTGCATGCTTGTTTCCCATGGGGACAAGCACTTGGATGTCAGATATGAACGAGCAAGTGGATCTCATGCGAGAGAGGGAGTATCCCATGCTCAAAGGTATGCGTAAATCAGTTATATTTAATATTTAATATTAGGAAACTAATTGTCGATGTAGATGAAATATACCTCGACCATGCCGGAACAACTCTCTACGCAAAGTCTCTCATGGAGCGGTTCGCCACCGAAATGATATCGAACCTCTACGGAAACCCCCACTCTGCCTCCCCCTCCTCCCAGGCATCTACGGCGCGGATTGACGATGTACGGATAAGGGTTCTGGAGTTTTCCAATGCCGACCCGGTCGATTTCGATGTCGTCTTCGTCGCCAATGCGACTGCTGGGATAAAACTCGTCATGGATGCATTCCGCTCGCGTGACGATGGTTTCACATATGGCTACCACAGCGACTCACATACAAGCCTCGTTGGCGTTAGGGAAACGGCTGTAGAAAGCCTTTGCCTTGGCAGCAACGATGTTGAGGCTATGATATCTGGATCGCTGCCGTTCTTCAATGGTGGCGGGGACGGCCGGTTGGCGCTTTTTGCCTATCCTGCACAATCGAACATGAATGGAAGGAGGCTACCACTCCGTTGGACAGGCCAATTGCGCACGGCTTCTGAGGGGACATCAAAGATATATACGCTGCTGGATGCGGCGGCTCTGGTGTCAACCTCGAAGCTAGACCTAGGTGATGTCCGGAACGCCCCGGATTTTACAGTCCTCAGCTTCAATAAAATCTTCGGCTTCCCGGACCTAGGGGCGCTGATAGTGCGAAGAGACTCTGCAGATGTCCTGCAGGGCCGCAAATATTTTGGAGGTGGAACGGTCGAGACTGTCGCTTGTATCAAGGAGCAATGGCATGAGCCAAAGGTTGAAAATATACACGCGAGTCTTGAGGATGGTACCCTACCAATGCACAATATTATGGCCCTCGGAATAGCTATGGATGTCCATAAGGAGCTGTATGCGTCGATGGATAGTATATCCGAGCACACGCTGTCTTTAGCACAAAAGCTCTACTCTAGCCTCAGGCTGCTGAAACATGCTAATGGGGCTGACGTATGTCGGCTTTACGTGAGAGACGCTCATTCCTTCGAGGACAAGTCTACACAAGGTCCTATTGTCACATTCAACTTGATGGATAGTCATGGTGCATGGGTCAGCAACACCGAGGTCGAGAAGCTAGCAACGGTTCGGAAAATACATATCCGAACTGGTGGACTCTGCAACCCCGGTGGCATAGCCAAAGCCCTCGACCTCTCGCCATGGGAGCTTAGGAGAAATTTCTCCGCAGGTTACAGATGCGGCGGCGACAACGACATAATCTCCGGCAAGCCCACCGGCGTCATTCGAGCCAGTCTAGGTGCCATGAGCACCCTCCGCGATATCGACCGATTCATCGAATTCATCCAGGAATTCTACGTCGAGAACGCCCCCTCCCCCTCCCAAATCCCCCTTCCCCCCTCCACCGAAAACACCCTCTACGTCGAGTCCCTCACCATCTTCCCCATCAAAAGCTGCGGCGGCCTCCCCATCCCCCCCTCCACCGACTGGGAAGTCCGCCCCGAAGGCCTCGCCTGGGACCGCGAATGGTGTCTCATCCACAAAGGCACCGGCCAAGCCCTCAGCCAAAAGCGGTACCCGCGCATGGCCCTCCTCCGACCCTCTATCAACTTCGCAACAGGCCACCTCATAGTCACATACCTCGACCAGTGCCTCCTCGTCCCCCTCTCCCCTGACCCTTCGCTCTTTGAGCCTGCGCAGCGCGCACTCGGCGCTCGCGTATGCGGTGATAATGTCGCGGCGCAGACATACGCACAACCGCACATCAGCGCCTTCTTCTCCGACGCTCTCGCTGTTCCATGCACCCTCGCACGCTTCCCAGCCGGCGGCGCCGGTCTGACCACTCGCCACTCAAAGGCGCATATGCAGCGGCACCAGCGCCCCAAGAGGCCCCCATCATGGGCCTCCATTCCCGGCGCCTTTCCCCCCACACCACCAGACTCTGATAGCGAGTGTGCCATGGCGCCGCGCCCAATCCTCTTATCGAATGAAAGCCCGATTCTTCTAGTCCACCGCGCGAGCTTAGACGCGCTCAACGCCACCATCCGCTCCACCGGCGGTAAAGAAGCTGATGCGGCGGTGTTTCGGGGGAATGTGGTTGTTGGGTCTCGCGGCGGCGGGGAGGCGTATGCGGAGGATCAGTGGGGGGCTGTGAGGATTGGGGGGGTGGGGTTTAAGATGCTTGGGGCGTGTAGGAGGTGTTATATGGTGTGTGTGGATCAGGTGACGGGGGTGAAGGATGAGGAGCCGTTTGTGACGCTGGCGAGGACGAGGAGGTTTGAGGGGAAGGTGTTTTTTGGGGGGCATATGTGTGTTGATCCTGGAACGAGGGGGAGGACGATTAGGGTTGGGGATGTGGTGGAGGTGGAGGGAGGGGGGTTGTAGGGATGGTTGGGTATTTGGATAGCTGTTTGGATGGCTGAATCTATTTATGGTACTTGGTTTATAACATTATATTTTGTATAAAGCAAGCAATTGCTGCAAGGAAGGTATGAATCTGTGCTTCGGCGATTGGTAGAAATAATACATTGATACATTGGATATTCGATATCTCCAAAGAGCGCAGCGTTGGTATACGAAAAACGACTATTAAACCCCCATCCCACCCATATAACAACCAAACTCCCCCAACCCCCCCCCCCCAGCACCTTCCCTTTCCCCCCAAAAAAGCAAAAAACACCTCCTGCAAACAACCTACCTCCTCAGACCCGGACTCCCCCTCCCACTCTCAGGACTAAACCTCGACGGACTCAACCTCGTCCCCTCCCCCTCCCTCGCCGGCATAACCGGCAACACATACGGCTCCCCCTGCCCAACCCCCCTCAAATCCGCCCGCTCCATCATCTCCGTAAAAGTAGTCTGCGCCGACTGCCTCCGCTCCTCCACCCCCAACCCGCCGCTGCGCGCCGTACTCGGATCAGCGAAGATATTAATACTCTCCGAGCTGGGCTCTCGTCTCAGCTGGCCCCCTACAGCAGGCGCCTCCTGTTGATACGCTCTTAAATCGCGATCTGGCATCGGTGGGGCCACGCGCCGCGGGGATGGCGAGGACGGGAGGCCCATTCCCAATCCACGCGTCTGTCGCGCTCCTGCCGCCGCTGAGGAGGATTTCCGAAACAGGCTGCGCACCCGACTGATCCCCGTAGCGGGCGTGCCGCTCGAAGTGCCCGGGCTGGAAGGCTGGTAGCGGCGCACGAAATCGGTGCGGAAGTCTGAGCCTTGGTAGGTGGGGGATGAGATTTTGGGGGCGCGGGCGTCGGCGCGGCGGCGGCGGGCGCCGAGGAGGCAGAATGTGGTGAGGGAGAGGAGGATGCCGGCTAGGATGCCGGGGAGGAGGCCGGTGAGGATGGCGGTTGTGGGGAAGCGGGGACAGGTTGCTGGGATGGCGGTGGGGTTGATGGAGAGGGCGGAGATGGTCGTAGAGGTGTCTCCGGCGGAGGTCGAGTCTGCTGGGAGTGTGGAGGTGGAGGATGGTGATGTGGATGAGGCTGGGGAGGATGGGGGGGGGAGGAGCTTCTGGTCTAGGTCCTGGACGCAGATTGCTGTTTTGCCGGTGCCGGAACAGGTGAAGCCGAAGGGGCAGCATTTGTCGCCGCATGCCGGCAGCTGGGTGCCGGTTAGATCGGTTGTCTTGACGGTTGATTCGGGGTGGAGGGTGGCGTTTTGGTATGGGGTGCCGCAGAGGATTGGGTTGATGGCGGTGCAATCTCCGCCAGCGGGGCAGCAGAGAAGCGTGGTGTTCGAGGCGAGAGTGATGCAGCTTGAGCCGCTGGGACAGCAGAAGTTGGAGGGGAAACCGGAGCCGTCGCAGAAGTCGAAGTTGGCAGGGCATGCTGCTGAGGTTGTGGTGATGAGGTGGGTGAGGGTGGCTAGGAGTGTTAGAGCCAGACCCAGAGGGTTGAGGTTTTGTTTCCGCATCGCGGTGATGGGGTTGTGGTGTTCGAATATATGTAGGTTCGTCTTCCAAGCCCTCGAAAATAGTGTAGAAGGCAGAAGCCTCAAGCCGTCGGAAGTAGTGTAAAAGGCAGAAGCCTATCCAAGTTTATAGTGGTCCTGTCGCTTGAAGTGATTTCACCGAATGCTTCCTCTTCAAACCCCAAAATCGTTGTGTATTCTTCACCTCCCAAGATCTCTCGATGATCGTATATTCTTCACCGTTCCTTGCGTCCAAAAAAACAAGCAGCAGAGAGAAGGCGTGAACAGAACAGAGAGAAAGACGGTGCGTGAAACAAAAACGAAATCCAAAGAAACAAAGGAACCACCTACCACCACCCCTAACCATCTGACTCCCTCAGTCCCACCATCCCCTTCCGGGAAACACAAAGAGAGAGCCCCCATCTCCATCCATCGCGCTCGCCCTCCACCACACGCGCGCGACGACCACCACAAATAGCACAACGCGTCCCACACTCCCTTCAACGCCCACACCACACATTCACAGCACTCACCTTTGTCCTTCCTCCACCCACGTCACTCCTACCCCCTGTCCACGCACCTCCACCCCCCGACGCGCGCGCCGAAACAAAGCTTACGCGCGCCTGCGGGTTGACTGGCTATCGGCGCTTGCAACTCGATAAGAAAAGAACGGGCGAGGCTATGCTGTGGATCAATCAACCTGTGGTGGTACTCTCTTGAGGATTTTCCAGGGAAGAGGGTTGTGGACGGGGATGATTGGTTGTGGGTAAAGTTAGGTGTTTCGGCGCTTATGAGGCGCGTAGAGGGCGGGCTTGCTGATTGGCCGGCTGGCTTTACGCCCCGAATCGATCGCGGATTTATGCGGGAGAGGAACTACCAATACCCAGGGCACGCGTAGTCATCTGATCTCGTGGTGGGATTGGGGATATTCTGGGATGTTTGGGTGGGAAGTTTCGAGGTGGGAAGGGGTGGAGATTGGACGCTGCTATGAATGGGTGAGGGTTATGTCGAATAGTCGTTGGAAGACGGATACTGACCAGACAATTCATACCATCTCAACACTACAACTAACAATCAATACCTAATACACAATAGCTGAACTCCGCTACCCTC
This sequence comes from Pseudogymnoascus verrucosus, assembly GCF_001662655.1. Classification (NCBI taxonomy): domain Eukaryota; kingdom Fungi; phylum Ascomycota; class Leotiomycetes; order Thelebolales; family Thelebolaceae; genus Pseudogymnoascus; species Pseudogymnoascus verrucosus. The sequence goes on from NW_017263652.1 coordinate 1,738,268, forward strand.
CGCATGCACATGTGACTCCCACCTTCTACCTCATCTCAGCTCAGCTCGTCCCATACCGTCCCCTCCCCTCCCCTCCGACGAGTGGAAACGATTGGAAGCGACGGGATGGGATTCCTGTTTCCCATGTTTACAGCTTCTTACCCCATATCCACTCGGTGCGGACGGTACGTCATTATTATGACGCCCGAGTCTGGGCGTTGGGCTGGGGGGGTAAGGCATGGAGAGGAGGCGGTGAAGCGGTGAGGTGGAGACGCAGGGTGGCGAGGCGGCGAGGCGGCGGGGTAGGTCATCATGGAATGGATCTTCTTCTCATGGAGAGGCGCGGGCAGAAGTCTCTGGGGAGGGGGATACGGAATAAATGATATGGTGCTCTAGAGTACCAGCTCCACGTTCTCAAATCGAGACGAGATCAAGTCACTCCACAGCCCAACTCCCACCCAAAACCACTCACTGAAAAATCACAAGCCAAGCAACAGTAGCAGTAAAGAACCATCGATATAGTTTATAAGTTATTTTATTCGCTCCCCCAAAGGGGAGGTTGATTGACTATCCTATTCCTATTCTATTCCCAATATATCCCCCCGTAGGAGCTGTGCTCAACTACCCCCCCCAGCCCAATCCCGCCCCGAAAAATAAAAACTCCTATATTGCGCCGTATAAGGGTATGCCTGCCTGCTATGCATATGTACCAAAATCCAAAGTCTCCAAAAGAAAAAAGAAGTGAAGTAGTGTGTGTGTGTTGCGGTGTAGTGATGATGGCAAAGGCCGCGAAGGTCCGCTGCCCGAGCTGATGATAATTCCCTCCATTCCAGTCCCCATCCAGTCCATCCCTCCCAAATCCAGCCGTCCAAACAGAACAGAAAAAAAAGAAAGATAGAACAAATAGCTGTTTTTCCCACAGGGAAAATAGACATTCTAGATCAACAAGAAGTCCCAGCCTTTGCTCTGCATGACATCTCTCCAGGAGACGACGACCTCCGGCTGCGCGTCCGCGCGCGCCCACACCTCGCGCAGGAGGCATGCGACGCGGCCGAAGCTGCCGCAGTCGGCGGCGTTGCCGAGGTCAGCAACGCGCGCGTCAAAGAAAGCGCGAAAGCTAGATCCAGCGGTGCTCACCGCGCCGCCCATGAGGTAGACCCAGACCATGCTCTTGTCGAAGCCATGTGCACCGGCGGGGATGAACGCCAGTACGCGCGTCAGGTTGTCGACGAGCCTGATGCAGCTTTCCTGCGCGGGCGAGAAGCCCGGAACAAGGGAGCACAAGTAGATGCGCGCGGCGATGCGGAAGGCGGCAGTGATGTTGACGCTGAGCTGGTCAGCGTCGAGGACGCCGTTGGCATCGAAGGGGTTCTTGAGGCTCATGGCGCCGTTCTCGGTGTGGGTGATGTGCTCGCCGAGGGTGGTGATGTAGGAGCACAGGACGTCCATGCCCATGCCGCTGTGCTTGAGGCCCTCGAGGCACGCGATCTCGGAGATGAGGAACATGACGCGGTCGTCGCAGCCAGTCAGCTCGCGCAGACCGAGGCTGGTGGAGCTGAAGTTCTTCTCGCGGTAGGTGTCGGCGAAGGTGGGGGAGCGGCCGACGAGGGCGGCGCCCAGGATGTCGATCCAGGACATCAGTGTCATGTTGAAGGGCGCGGATGCTGTGTTCGAGGTTGCCTGTGCGGGAAGATCGAGCTTGTGGACGAGGTCGCTTGCAGCGTGGAAGTGCTGGTGCCACGAGACGTCTGGGAGAGCCTCGTCGACGCGGCCGACGGCACATTGGAGGAAGATCATGCCTAGTGTCGTATCGAGGATCTGCTCGGTCGGCTCGTTGCGCCCGATTGATGCGCACAGCTCGCGGATTCCTGCCTGACGGTGGCGCATGATATCCGCGTCGATCGCATCGCTGTTCTCCTGAGCGTTAACCGTAGACTTGTAGTGCTGTGCCGAGATGTTGAGGGCGCAGTGCAGGTAGCTCTTATTGGTCTCGAGCGCAGGAAGGATCAGGTCCGAGAGCGTGGGAGCGCTCACATTAGCCTCGAGGACGGGGAAGATTGACGGAAGCACGTTCTGGATGAAGTGGCCAAGCAGGGACTCGTCGCTCTGCTCGAGGTCAGGCAGGAGCGGGTGGCTCGGGGCGGGGATGCCGTCGGGCGAGTCGAAGAAGTTTGCGGTAAGCTCCTCTGGCATCGACTCCCGGCGCTCAAAGTACATGTCGTCAAAATACTCACCGTCGCCCTTGTAGGAAGACAGCGAGGCGTCTTGCGACGGGTGATACTCTTGGGGTGTGTGGAAAGTGCTGAATGTCGACACCGTCGATTCGCGCCTTGTCAGGCCATCTTCCATGAGTACCTCGCGCTCAGTCTTGACACCGACCTCGTACGGCGCAAACTCGGAGTATAGAGGAGCATAATGCGCATGCGACGAGTGCATCTGCGCATTGTATGAGTCGTAGTTTGCAATGCCTGGCGCGACGTCGAAGTTGAAGTCGAGCGAGAATGTAGAGTCGGCCGAGCCGGAGCGCGTGCGATCAATCGAGTCCGAGTAGGTCGCCGAGGTGGGCAGAGAGTGCGAGAGTCCTGGTGGGGTGTCTGCGCCCGGCGGCAGGATTTGCGACGTCTTCTCGGAAAGCTTCTTGCGCTTGATGATCATCTTGATGGTGTCCTTCTGGTGGCGGCGCGAATCGCCATTGCTCCACCACATTGGCCGTTTGTAATTGCACTCCAGACCGAGGTTCTTGCATGCCGAGCAGCACGGGCTGCCCTCGTCGCACTTCTTCCTTCGTAACCTGCAGGTGTAGCATCCTAATGGCGGGGAGTCTAGTTAGTACACGTGCATATTTATCATAAGCGACACAGAGCTCAGAAGGAAATTTTGACCGGTATCATAGTAAACAGCGCGGACAAACCTGTGCGAGATCTCCTGTGCATCTGTGCCTTTAACTTGTTCTGCTGAGTGCTGGTGCTGCTGGCCTTGGAAGCCGGCTTGGGCTTTGGTTGTGCCACGGCCATTGTGGTGGGATTCGTTCTGCTCATGGAGCTCGAGGTGAGAGACATGGCTGGTATTAAAGGGTATAAGCGTTAGGTGGGTGGTGTTATGCTTGCAAGGTACGTGCGCGCCAGTCGTCCGTAGTGTGAAGTGTGTGTGGGGGTGCAAAGAGGGGTGTGTGACTTGGGTGAAGGTCGGGCAAGCCACTTCGGGACAGTCGTGTCTATAGTGCGAGAGTGCGAGAGTTGGCGAACAGGGGATGATAGGATATTGGCGAGACCAGGGAAAATTAGTAGTAATGCGTCGAAATGAATGATAGGATCAAAGCGAAGTCCAGCTTGGCTTTGGGTCGAAAGGTAATAACAATTATTAAATGAAGGAGTAGTAATAGGTTGAAAGTCGGGAGAGTAGAAGAGGTGGAGGTGGAGGGAGAGGTTCGAGAAGAATAGCACACACGGTCTGACTTTGGTTAAAATGGAGTTCGTGGTGTTGTGTGGTCTATATATCGACCAAGATGCAGGTCGAGTGAGGCCTCTCCAAAGACCTGAATCTATTTTTACATCTTTTCGAATAGGATGGGGGATGTTGTGTGCTGGAGTTAGTCGTGGATATTTTTGGCCCTCACAAACATGGCCTAGTGGGGAAGAAAACACTCGAGATAGGTGACTAGGCGAAGAATAGAGAGCCATGAGTGGATGGATCTATATTGGTAGCGGTGATCTATATGGGTGCATATGTTGTATGTGGGCGTGTTGGTGGGTGTTGTGCGGGTTGGTGTGGGTGAGAAAGGTGGTGGGCGTGTAAAATGTGAGAGTGTGAGTGTGAGTTGGCTGGGGGAAGAGTGCGTAAGTGTGTGTGTCTGTGTGTGTGTGCATGTTTGTCTGCAGCTGGTCCAACCCTCGAAGCTGAATACTCGACGGAGAGTGGTGGATGGTGATGCACATCGACCAGGGTCCCGTCGAGTCTTTCCCTCTTCTGTTCGTTCTCCAAGCCAAGATTCACTAGTCTCATGATCCCCCATGTTCACAGCTGTCTATCGCTGCCCACATTGGGTGAACGACAAGGTGTTGAGGGGTCGTGAGCTACAGCGAGGGAAGGTGGCCTGTCCCCTCCAGCCAGTCAGACCAACAGATGGGTTGCGCCCAATAGCTATTTTCGCTGAGCAGCCGCCCTCATGCGCCTTCCCTGCCACCAAGTATTGACATGCAGCAGGGGTGGGCGAGAGACAATAAGCTTGTTCGTGCTGTGAGTGGTCCGAGGGCCAGTGAGAGACAACAGGGGGACAAGCAAGAGAGGGTTCTCTAAGAGGACGAGGACTCCAAAAAAAGGTTCTTGTCGATCCCCGACGCTACTGCGCTGTGTGCGTAAAATATGGAGGGAGTACATGAGCACAGGTATTGATGGTGGTCCGGCTAGGCTCTTTTCTTCACATCTTGCCGGCGGGATTACTGTTCCCCCGTGCGTGCGATGCTAGCTTGACCACCAGAAGAAAGAGTGCAGGGAAAAGAAGAGTGGGTGCTTGTCAAGGTGCTGTCAAGGACTGTCACCACAACAGTAAGTCCCACTTCGATAACGATAGCTCGGCAGGCCCATCCATCCATCCCGACATCGATCATCGAGGCCTCATGCAAACTCTGGTAAGGGAGCAACCAATGTGGGCATATCCAGTACATCGAGATACATACCCTCCACCCAACCAAAGCCATAATAACCACACATATAAGCTTCCATCAAGTATCCCCCTCTCGCGTACCATTCCAGATGAGGAGATGTCCGTCCGTCGTTGCCCAGCTTCCTCACCCATCAATATCAAGGCCACATTATCTCCTACCCAGCCAGCCAACCAACGCCATATTCCTCCCTGGCACGGGATCTTGAAAAATCAGCACCTCACAGACAGCTGAAAGAACAGAAAAGCACAATCTGCCTCATCCCCCGTGATCGTCATAACATCCCCCCTCCTCGACCTGCCATACGCCATAGGGCAAATCCACTCATTTCATGCGCAAGTCAGGTGGAGAACCCCTCTTCACCACTCACGACCAGAATGCGCATCTGGCAGTGGCGGTGGACGGGCGGGAGAAAACCGTCCGTCCTAGCGTCCCGCGAAGAACCAAACGAGGCGTCCACAACGCTCGCCCATCACATCTGCAATCTCCAGTTATCTCCAGTAGCAGCGAGTCAGCGGTCCAGAGCTCCAGAGAGCGGTCAGCACCAGTGAAGTGAGTGCGTACCACAGCACAGCACGCACCAGCACTCACGAAGACCCCCCCAATCCCCCCCAATCCTCCCCAACCTCCCCCCATCACCAGCGTTCATCGCATTCACCCGCCCCTCACCCAGCGCGTGATTCCTGCCCTTCCCCCACCCCATTCGCTCCCGTTGTTGTGACAGTTGCCCTCGGCGCAGGGATCCCGCATTAGCAACCCCCTAGCGTGCATTAGTCCCCTAGGCGACGGGAGCGACCGTCACCAATCGATGCCTCCCGGCGATTACGCGCTAGCCCCGATCTGGGGCTCGTGCGGTGCGGAGCCCGGGGGGGGAGGAAGGGACGGGGGTGAGCTTGGGCCAATGGGGTAGGGCGGGAGATGGTAAATGGTTCTTTTTGATGGTGCTGCGGGGGTTGGGGGTATAGCCGATATAGAGGATAGTGAGTAGAGTATGCTTACTGGGACCTGGGCTGACTGAGGGAGGGGGTCGGATAGGATGGATGGGATGGGATAGGAAGAAGTAGTGGTTGCACGGAAAATTCGTGCCTGAAGGGTAATTTCGACATGTGGTACAGTAGAGTACACAGTATCACAGTCTTCACTTTCCCATCCCGCGCAGTCCATCGCCAGCAGCGAGCTGTGCGATGGTAATTACACAGCAAAGTGTCACCGCATCCTCCCAGCGCACCAGCGCATCGTCTTTGCGGAACGCGAAGACAGCCCAGCCCGCCCTCTGTCTCCCAGCCGGTGAGGAACGGAGCGGAAAAGGTCGCATAATCAGATCCGATGATGACATACCGTTGCACCATGTGGACCTCAACTCAACTCAACTCTGTCCAACCCCCCATCTTAGCTCTTTTTCGCCTACCCCCGCCTCCCATATCCACCGGAGTATCTTCCACCTTGCACTTCCACACACTTGCACAGTGCACAGATCGTCGCACACCCCCAATGGAGCATTGCGTACCCTCCACCCGCGATCAGCGGCAGCGGGTATCCGGCAGCAGAAGGGAGGGAGTACAACGACGTACAAGGGTACACGGTTGAAGTGGACGGGCGGGCCAGGGATGCTCGGGGCTAAACCCAGGTATGTACGGATCGCCTGCACAGAGGGAAGTGTCTGCATGCACTTTACGAGTACATACATCACGGAAGGAAAAGGCTAGAGCTGGGATGGATGGAGGAGTGAGTGAGGGTTTTCATGTCGTGTCTGCGCGGAAGGAGCGCAATATGCACCCACGGAGGAGAGAGGGTGTCTGATCGCGTCTGCACGCTATATTTAGGATGGACGCATTCTTGACGCCGGCGTCGTGATGATTCGAGAGTTTAGCGCTCGTCATGTTCATCGTCTGTTCCTTTGTTCCTTCATGATCGCTGCCGCAGCCGCTGCTGCGCTCTGCCGTCGGTCGATCGATGCTGATGGCCCATTGTGCGAGCGGGGAAGGTGGTGGGAAATCCCGCCATGGCTCGCATGGACACCTTACCTTACGAGTACGATGAACGTGCGCGGGCGGCGGGCGGGCAGCGGTCAGGTCAAGGGTAGGCGAGCGAGATGGGGCCGGCGGTGCGATCGCAGATTCGGTGGGGGGGGGACGGGGGGGGGAAGGGACGGACGGACGATGCGACTCTGCCGTTCTCAATCGCACTGTGCTAAATGCCGTGCTGTACTGTAAATCCTGGCCGCGTCTTAGCCCAATTAAACTCGGCCCAGTTTGGTTGTAAAAATGCAGACTGTGTGAATCCTTCCACAAGCGATCTGGCGCTATGGTCACCGGTCAATACGTGACAGCAGCCGGATGACGGAGTGAGGAGTCCGCTATTCGGCTATAGTGAATTGTATGAACGTGCGGGTGAGGAGTCTTCACTGTCTCTAACGATGTCTCGCGCTGGGCCGACGGTGGCGTACGTAGACTGGGGCAAAAAGCCTCGCGCTCGCTCGGCCGACTCCGCACTTGAAAACACGGTGAGGACAGCTCGCCCCTCGCCGCCCTCTCAGCTTGCTCCGACAAAGTCACGTTGAGATTGCGTCTCAGCACTACTACAGAGTCATGTGTGCGGCTTAACCCAACCAACTCTTCCCCTCCCCGCCAACCTCGCTCCAACTTCGGTCGCGTCCCGCTCAACCCCTCAAGGCGGTCTGCAGAGAAGTTTCGGTCGCCAGATGGTCTCGATGCTGATCACCCGGCCCATCTGGTTCATGCACACCATACCCCCCACACCCTCGGCCGTTCTTGCATCTTCGAGATCGTAGTGTTCGCGCGAGCTATTCGCTGAACGGCGATATTTCGCATCGTAGCTAGGTCGGAGCCCATTTTCTGTTGAAGACGAGATAGCAGGGCTCGTCGCATAGAGGTCTGGTCATGTGAAGAGCGTGTGGGTGAGTATGGGATGGCAATTGGATGGATAAGGCCAGAGAAGGGGGGGAGTCACTTGGAATCTTTTTCCGAGTGGATGTTCTGTTGTGAGAGTCATAGAGAGCGGTAGAGAGTGGCTCTTGTGGAGTTTGATCGCGCGACGCTCGGGTAGAACTATGCGTACCACTGTTCGTATGCCGCATGCCGCTCAATGCCGTACAACGCGTACTGCGACTGGGACGTTTTCAAAGACCAATCCACAGCGGACAGCTCATTGTGTGCAGTCCGATATGCGACCTCCCGTCCATAGATGCACGTGTGCGCCTCCATCCTTAGTAGAAAGAGGGGAATAGGTTACGAGTTTCGATACCAACGTAACTCCAAATATTCCGTCTTGGTAACGAATTATGCAGTGGGTATATCCCAAGTACTCGCTGCATCGCATCCGATCCCGACGACTGTGAAAAAAAGCAAGAAAAACTTAATAACATAGCAACCATGTCAAGCTGTCGTCCTCTCCAGGATCAGATATCTCTCATTCCCATCCTAGCATGCACCCCCAATATAATGTCGTCACTCAACGCCACCGCTTTGAGCAATTCCTCACGGACAGCATTATCTGTTCTGAATTAAACGGTCGGGGAACTGACGGAGACCGGGGCTGCTGCAGCGGTTATGCTCTTGCTAAGGCAAGGGGATCGCGATGTGCACGGCGGTGTGTGCAGTAGCTCGAACTTGGGTAGTGCACTGCGCAGTAGCAGGGAAGAGAGCGTCGCATTGGGCTTGGAAGGGAAAGTCGAGCATATTTGTGGCGTATAAGTGGCGCCCAACCCAAGCAGGCCTCGAATCGGGCGGTGGGGGGGGGAGAGTGAAGAAGAGAGGGGTGGAGGAGGAGCCACATCCCGCACATATCCCACTTTTGGCAACTGGACAGCCATACAGATAGACAGAGCGGGCCATAGAGCGAACGACCTGTTCAATTTTCCTCGGCACATCTGGTCGCTCCGAGACACCTGCGTCAGAATGCCGCTGCGTGTTTCTCCACCATTACATTCCTTTTCGCCTTCGTTGCCTCTTTTTATCCTTGCTTGGAGCGGACTATGAGTGATATGTAAGACACTCAGAGAGTAAGACAGTAATGTAAGTCACGCCAGTTTCTCGCCATCGGGCCGCTCCTTCCCTTCCCATATCCGCCCCGCTTCGAGCCCTCTTTCTGTCAACTGTCACCCACCCTCGCTATCTATCAGAATCAGGGTCTCTTGACAGGAAGGAGGGGACTGTTTCTGGGTCCCCATTGGCACGGTGCAGGGACGGGACGGAGGATAATTCCCTAGACTGGATGTTTTTTCTCTATCAACGGCACCCCAGTGTCGGCCCGTTGATAGAAACGTGAGCTACTCGCAGTGGAAGCCCGCCAAAACAGGTAAGAAGGACATCTGAGAATAGCAAACTGGCCACTTGCAGAGCGCAGCGGGGGTTGGGGCAGAATAGGGTAAGAAAGGGTACGGCGCGTACAGCTGAGCATCGCTGCTAGTTGTAGTGTGACTGGCCAATGATAATTCGCAGCACAGTATCTCCATAAATAACCGACCAATGAAAAAAATCGGAGGACACACATCGGCTCAAGTTGTTTTGAACAGGGAGTATTTCTGTACTATGCATGCACTTTGCTGTGGTAACCGGCCATCACCACCTGATCCATGTCTGTCGAGAATTAAGATGGTACTTTGGTTGCAAGTATTCTCACTGGGATGGGGGTTGAGGATGACCTGTTGAGGGTTGTTGAGGGGTGCTGTCTGTTGCTGAATGTTGCTTGGTCGTCCACTGATTTATCACCTTCCAACCAACCATCTCAGCCCCCAATCACCAACATACCGCCCCCTCCCCCTCCTGACTCCCCTCCAACTGCCCTCCAACCTCCCCTCATACAAACCCAACCTCTTCCTCGCTCCAGCACCAACAGAGGTACTTCCAACTCCAGTACCATCCCCAGCCAACCCCGGGGACCCCAGTGCGACCATCGGAGAGTCGACTCCTCCCATCCCAGAATAGCATTTGTCCCTCCAATTGTGAATCGCACCATACTCCCATGTCCTATCTCGTGCAGCTATCACAGCAAATATCACATCGCCATCACAGTGGGCACAGCACCTTCCCCCCCAGCACTGCCATCGTGGCCGCCCGATTGGCGCCATGAAACCATGCCTCTTTTCACACATAGTGTCCAACCGCGAAACAGCCACCTCTTGCCCTCCCCGCGATGCCCTCGGCCGTTTCCTTACTTATACAGACCGTAGCCGCCAGGCATTTCATGCCCCTCTCCTCTTGATACTTCCTTGAACCAAAAATCTCTCTCACTTTTCCCTATACCCAGTAGCGTTTCATCAGTTGTCAATCAGATCCTCCCTTTTTGCAGTATCATCTCGCTCGGCAAATTAGAAAAATCGGAAAGAGTATCTTTTTTATATACACACCATAACGAAATTCCGGCAACGGGCAAAACAACGATTATATATCCCCAGAGTCAGAGACGTTTGAAACGAGAAACAAGACATCGTCGCACTATCACCCTCGCGCATTACCACTTTTGTCGCGAAGACGCCCCGGAGCCATGGCGACTCGCCAGCAGGCCAGTAGTAGCCGGCGCGCATCCCAACTCTCACAGCAACGCACCGCCGCCCTCCCCCCGCTCGACACCCGCGGCGAGATGTTCCAAAAGGGCCAGCATGGTTCCTTCTTCGACATGAAGGCGCTGGCGCCTCGTCCAATGTCGTCGTCGACGGAGATGTTTGACACAGACTTCGAGGACGATGGCAGCGAGATCGAGGAAGGCGAATACTCGCCCAGGATCAGCATTAACTCCGTATGTGTGCCCGCCCGTCGCGGCGCATTTCTTGTTCAATATAGATTACTAACATGCGCTCACAGGCTGGACGGAGGAGTCAGACCACACTGTCCTCATTTGAGGACCTGCCAACGCCAAAGTCAAATAGCTTCCATGGCTTTGACTTCCAACTCCAGCAGACGCAGGCGCCGCGCAAGTCAGTAGAGGGACCAAAGGGACCGCATCTGTTCAGGATCTCCCAGGAGGTGGCGCCGGAGGAGGAGTACTATCTCACAATGTCGCCAGTGACCCCGCGATACGCACCATCGTCGCGGCCTGAGACGGCATTCAGAGTCCCATCGATGCCATACCCACAGCCGGAGCTGAAGCATAGGCCAATCAGCACGCTGACGGCAGCCGTGACAAAACTGAATAAGATGGAGGTAGCCATGTGGACGCCCCGCCAGGTGGCGAGGTGGATGTACCATGCGGGGTTCGAGCCAGCTATTGTGGAGAAGTTCGAGGAGAACGATATCTCGGGCGAGATCCTAACCACCCTCAAGTTTGAAGACCTCCGGGAACTCGACATCCAGTCTTTTGGCCAGCGCCACAAGCTGTGGGCCGAGATCCACACCCTCCGCGGCGATGCAGTGGGCGCACCAACGTCGCCAACTGAGATCGACTGCGGATCGAGCGACGAGGATGAGCGCACGCACAAGAAGTCCAAGCCGCGCAGGAAACACAAGAAGGCCAGTTTCGAGGACATCATTTCCCCACTCGAGTCCGTCTCCATCGTCGGCATCGAGCAGCTCATGCCCAAGGCGCACAAGTGCTCCAAGGGCGAGAACTGCTCGCGCTGGAAGAAGCAACAGCGACTCATCCAACAATTCAAGATGGGCCACCCCGTCAGCCCAGACGGCGGCATGATCCTCATCGCCGGCGACCCAGGCAACCCCTTCACAGCGGAAGCCGTGCGCCCCTTCTCCGAAGCCCAGCCCTCTGTCGTCGCCTCCTCCGACCTCCTCGGCCCCGGCGAAATCCCCACCTTCTCCCACCTCGACCCCGAGCAGCTCGCCGCCCTCGCCTCGCGCGACCCCCAGGACAACGTCAAGCAATTCCTCAACTTCCAACACATCGACCAGAACTGGTCCTCCGAGGAGCCTCCCACCCCACCATACGAGATGTTCCCCTCCCTCCCCGTCGCCCTCCAACACACCGCTCAACCCACCCACCCCCTCTCCAATCTCCGCAACCTCCCCAAACTCGCCATCCCCCCTCCCCGCCCACCGCGCTCCGCATCCGCAATGGCCTTCTCCCCAGGCCCCATGGACCGCGCTGAGGCCCTCTCCCCCGACCTCCGCAGCGCGCGAGAGCGCCAACCCTACCGCTTCGGCACCCCAGCCTCAGACATGGACGTCCCCGTCACAGCCATCAACCACGGCCCCATCTCGCGCGACGCCTCCCAGTCCGTCCCTCCAAACATGTCCTACCGCAACAACGTCCCCGCCGCCGGCCCACCCCTCTCCCGCTCCGCATCCCGCTCCTCCCGCCGCCCCTCCTACCAAGCAGGCCTCCCGCGCCTCGACGAGGACCCAGTCGTTGCCCCACCCCGCCCTCAGCGCTCCAGTGTCCTTGGACCGATCTCACCTCCAAGGCAGGTCGTGGCTTCAAACGCGTATTCTCCTGTTCGCGCGCCCGCTGAGCGTTCTACGGATGACTTGGGACACCAGGGGTGGATGCGCAAGCGCAAGACCCGCATGTTGAGGCATGAGTGGCACGAGCACCATTTCACGCTGCGCGGGACGCGATTGGCGATGCACAAGGATGAGCGCGCGCGCGAGGTTCTCGAGTCGATTGATGTGGATGACTACGCTGTCGCATGCAGCTCGCTTGCGTCGTCGAAGATCAACACCGCGTTTAAGGCGATGAATATTAAGTTAGGGAAGAAGGAGGAAGAGGGCGCGTTTGCGTTCCAGCTTATCCCCGCTGTGGTGGAGAAGGCAGAGAAGTTGAGGAAGAATAGGGAGAGTGGGATTTTTGGGAGTAGTAGTGTAGAGAAGGATAAGGTTAAGACGCATCATTTTGCGGTGAAGTCGAGGGATGAGAGGATTGATTGGATGAGAGAGCTCATGCTGGCGAAGGCGCTGAAGCAGAAGGGCGAGGGCTTCGAGATCAATGTCAATGGCAACATGATCTAGGTTGCGACAGACTGAAGTGGTGTGTTTTTGTTTGGGCTGTTTGGGTGGTTATGTTATCTGCTCGCATATTTAGCGGTCCTTATTGTTTGTGGTCGACGATTATTATTACCCTACTTTTTCTTGGAACGGCTTCACAGCCTGGATGGAGCATGGAATTGGAATTGGAATTGGATTGGAACTGGATGGGATGGATGGGATGGATGGCATGGGAATGGGATATAGCATGAAGATTTGTGATATACAATCATTACTTTAGTATAGGAAATTAAGAAATCAGAGAACATACTCCAAAATCATCATTTTTTAACTGCAAACGCGTTTTTTTTGATGCATATTGGAAGGCGCGACCTACTTTGCGTGCCTTCCTCTACAGTTGTTGCGAGTGCATCGTGCCTGCCATTCCACATAGCAACTGTATGATACGGCAGGAACGATACAGCGATCGTGCCTACCATATCCCATCAACCTCCAACTTCCGCTCCTTTCTTCAATTCACCCCCCAACCAACTCACCTCCCTCCATCGACGTAACATTTCCAACACAAACCATCCCACCAACACCGCCCCCACCCCTGCGCCTCCTCTAGCCGCCCAACCGATCTGTAGCCTGCGGCCGGCGCTAAAAATGTAACTATGTGCATACAACACCAACGTCGTCTAGCTCAGCTTGCGTTTTATAGGAAACATGGTAGGGGGCGGTGTTAGAGAAGAAGGTGCGTGAGGATTTAATTCGAGGATGTATAGTGGTTGCCTGTTGGTAGATTTTAGTGGTTTTATATTTATTTTATGTTTATTTTATGTTTATTTTATGTGATATATAGTTGGGAATAATAAATACCATTCTTTTGACCAACACAAACAATTAAATTTACTGAAACAGGTTATTGTATAGTTAGATGGCTCCTAATAATCCCGAAATATTTATTTTTGCGCATGAGTAGAGATCGTTTTGATTTAATCGTAAGGAGGGCATTGTTGTTCATGAACACCGAATAAAGGCCAGCCTAGGAATTGCTCAATATTCCAACCCTGCTCACAGAAGAACATCGGTGAACACCCCCTTCGGATCCCACTCCCTCTTCAAAGTCTTCAACTTCTCCAGTCTCCCCTCCCCAGGGAACCGACTCTCAATCGGCGTCTCCCTCTGCGAATTCTGGAAAGTCTCCGTCTCTCCTACCTCATACCTCTCCGTCACAATCCTCAACGCCTCAACCTGCCACTCCCACGCCGCCTCATACGACTTCTCCTCCGTATACCAACACACCGCCTCAATCCACGCTGCCACGTTCCTATGCCCATACGCACTCTCTTCCCACCTCCCCGCCTCTCCCTTTCCAACGTACATCAAGCACGCCATCGACCTCGCCGCCTGGGCGCCCTCCTTCTCAATAAACGACTCATACGCCTTCACCTCCGCCTCCCACACTGCCGGTTCCCCCGGAACCCTTGGAACTCCCGCAACAATATGTCTCTTAAACCCTCCCGTCACGCAGAATGGATCAAAGTCATCGTTAATGTTCGCATAAGAGACGCGTTTCTCCCCCCACACGAATGGACCCAGCGCCTTGACAGGCGCGAAATGCGCATTAGCGTCCTCGCTGCTGCCGAAGAAGATGAGAGAGGCAAGAACAATGGTCGAACCATCGCCATGTGGTGATTTGGTAATGACCATGGCGCCCGCGGCACGGGGTTCGGGGGAGGCGGCGAGAGGCGCAAGCGCGCTGATCAGTTCGCCGATGCGGGCGGCGGGGAAGGGGGCGGCGGTTTTCCAGATGGTGCCGTCGGGGGAGTTGAGTACGGAGAGGGGGGAGGCGCGGAAGGTGAGAGAGGTTATGAGACCGAAGTAGGTGCCGGCTCCCTTGATGGCATAGAGGAGCTCGGGGTGAGAGGTGGCGGAGACGGTGATGAGGTCGCCGGCGGCGGTGACGAGACGCGCTGAGAGGATGGCGTCGGAGGTTTGGCCTAGGATGCCGGAGAAGATCGTGAGGCCGCCGTTGACGGCTGGGTGGGGTGGGGAGTTAGCTTTGTACTACGGAATTGGGCGGGGGACTTGTAAGGGTACGAACCTTGAGCAACGCTGCCGACCGTGTTCGCCGTGCCAAATGGAGCACATAAGCCTGCCTTATAGAGCGGAGCAACAGCATCTTTAATCTGTGAACCACCGCTTACAGTCACTGTACGTGCCTCCTTATCAACAACAACAGCGTTGAAAGCAGTGAGGTCGATAATGATGCCCTCTGCGCCAATTGTCGACCAAAGGCTGTGGCCACCGGATTTAGGGACAAATTCCACGCCGTGAGCAACACAGAGCTTAACCTGCGACTGTATTAGAATCCCCCAATTGTGGATTTGTTAGGATGAAAGGACGAACAGTCTCTTGGACATCAGCTTCGGTAGCGACTGCGACGATGGCTGCTGGGGTCTTCTTTCCAATGTTGGTCCATCGCTCATGCAACACCTTAAACTCTGCATCTTGCTCCGTCACAATTTTAGAATTCGAGCTAAGCTTTGAAGCTAGGTCTGCGACCACATTTTTTGCGGCGGCATATAGCCCCTCGGTTGTGTTTGATGTTCCCGACATTGAGGCGGATTTTCTATCCAAATGTCAGTTTCAAAACTCCATCAAAGTAGGGAAAGGTGATATTCTAACAAGTCTATATTTTCAAAGTAATTTCCTAGCAACACAGAGATACAACTCCCCCCTCGAAAATAAAGTAACGACGGAAATGACTACTTATAGCTTGTAAGAGTGATAATCACAGACTAGCGCTCAATTACGAGGGGTAAGTCTGATGTAAGCTGAATCCTCATCCCTTTTCAATCGACGGATTTTAACATTGCCGAGCATAAGCTATTTGGGCGAGTAACCGCTCAAATATCACCTTGACCGGCCTATATATAAGATCCGGTCGCCGTCTTGACCGGCGTCTTTTGACTCCAAGGTGGTTCCACTCAACCCCGTATTAGTCGGAATGTCCAGCGAACAGCGCTTCTAGAGATGGGCGCAACATAGCGTTATGAACTGCACGATATTTGGTCGGAACTTATGTCAAGCCGATGATGGTGCGAATGGAATTGACATTGCATATGGACATATGCTCCATTGGCTGGACATACGATGGCTCTAATGCAATGAGAGATAGTTATTGGTATAAGTTGCGAGCTCTGACATAAGCGCACTACGATCCACTTATAACCGGCGTGCACGGACACTGAGAAAGGCTTGGTAGGGACTATAATTGTGGGATGATTATTGTGCAATAGTTATCCCCAAAATCGTTCGAAATACGGGCCATGCCCACATCATCTAATTACTCAAGTAATCTAGCAATGGTGACATAATCACATTTTCCACAGCAACAGTTATATACAAAGACTTTTGAGAACCTGCGCACTTCTGTGAATATCTTTGTAAGCTTCATCTTCTAAATCCGCGCACTAGTAGCTTTATTAGCGCCAATCTGCGCAAGATGAATCGCATCGAGCTTGTATATCTATCACCACCCAATTTGTGGATATCCTGAGCTTCATTTTTAAGGACCCGCGCGCTTCAAGCTCCAGTAGCGCCAATCTGCGCAAGAATGATCGCATCGAGTTTCCAGATACATCACTACACAATTTGTGAATATATTGAGCTTCAATTTCTGAATCCGCGCACTTCAAGCTCTAGTAGCGCTAATCTGCGCAAGTTTGTGAATATCTTGAGCTTCATTTTGCAGAATTCGCATGCTTCTTTCTAGTAGACCTTCAAAGTGATCAAGAACCCCGATTCGTTTTCAGTTTCTATATATCACTTATCTAACAACAGTGCCTGTACGCCGTTCTCAACCTCTAGATCACTGTCCTGCAATATCCCATCCTCAGATCTTATCACTCAGCCACCCAGCCACCCAAGAATCTCTACCTTCTCTAGACTTGTCTCCGGATGACGGGGTTAGAGTATTTTCCGGCTAGTGCATAATAAGTGGCCTGGCAAGGAAGCGAGTTGATATTGATCCATTTCTCTAAAATGAAAGTCTTGTCGTCTTCTTAATCATTATAACGCCAACACAGACGCCAAGAGGACTGCCAACGCCAACAACCCACCGCGAACCCCGATTCTAACGCTGTCCCCCGTGTCCGTAGGCGCAGGGGAGCTGGAGGTGGTGGTGCCTTTACTGATCCGCGACGTACAAGTTCTACCTTGGCCTCCAGTATGGACCACGGCGTCGACCTTCTTCATAAATGCTGCACAATCGAGCTTTCCCGTTGTGTAGATGTCAAGACTCAACGCCTCATTCAAAGCCGGGAACTCAATACTAAGAGGATGTATTAGCCTTGATGATCGGAGGAAGATGGTTCAGATGGGACTCACGCATCAATATTGCCAGTCAGACTTATGTTACGGGCATAGGACAAGCTCGGGAAGGAAAGCTTGATGGCTGGTCCATCTGATAGATCAAATACCAGGCTCTCGGTGACGTTCTTGAGCTTTGGGACGTTCAAACTTGTGAGTGAAGATACATGGGAGATTATGAAGCTCGATGCGACATTCTCGAGGCCTGGTAGGTCGAGGCTGGTAATATTGCTGGAGTATACGGCACCGAGGTAGGCTGGTGAATTGAGTACGATGCTGCCATTGACGGTGATACTAGACGCTTCGGCCATCCCAGGAATTGCCAACGGCCCTTTGATGGTCCCATCGATGAAGATCTTGTACGGGTGGGGTGTGCAATTGGCCGTAATAGCTTCATTCGTGCTATTGACTTGTACGACTTCGCCATCGCAACTGTAAGCAAGTCCTGCACAACCGGCGAGAGTATCTGCATTTGAGCTGTCGAAGGATAGGTTGCTACTCTTGCAGGCAGTTGCTGCGTATCCATAAATTAGCGTTGGAATGTGAGAACGGGTAAGTCAGTGGCACCTACGAAGGTTACCGATTGCGGCCGCCGCAAGGCTCACTATAGACGCGCTGACAAGATGGCCGGAGAGTTTCATTTTCATAATTCGTAAGTAGTGAATCTATTACTTACTTTTAGTTGGGGACCTTTCCGTCTTTATAAGCCATCCCAATCTCGTAAAGATGACCAGATAATTAAAGGACCTCGCCCTCTTAATACCCCATATTTATCTCGTATAGATGACAGATGATGGGAGACTCGTACTTTGACAACACTGATTTGGAATTTACAATATGTTGCTCTTATTTACATAGAAGCTTACTGCGAGCTTATCAAAATTAAGCGCCAACTACCCCTGGCTGTAACGCTCGTCTTACAATTTCGAAGCCGCATCACTTGGGGCTTCCCCAAAGCTGATCTTACTGTTCATCCTAACCCTCTCCTTCAGACTTCCCGACCCCTGAGCTTTCCAGTCGGTGGGACCGGCTAACCAACGCTTTGCTACCTCCTTGGCAACCTCATCTCCGTCCCTCCTCGCATCGATTTCCAACAACACTGCCCCTACAACTCTCGCAAGTTCAAGCAGCACCTCCCTTCCATCAATAATCAACTCTTCCTCGCTCTTCTCCCTCACATTCGCAGCCCATTGCTCCCACCTACTTTGACCATCAAACCCGACCTTGGCGCCACCGATCCACCTAGCCAGGGCCTCAAGCACCTCGTTGCCACTGCGTCCCTTCACAATCTTCACCAAATCCCAGCTCAGAGTCTCCGTCGTACCCTCCCAGATACTCAGCACATTAGAGTCCCGGTAAATTTTTGCCACATTCAAATCCATCTCCTCATTCTCCAAGTATCCCACCCCGCCCAACCCCTCAACGCACTCCTGCAATCCAGTAATGCAAGCCTTAGCACTCCCCGCCTTCAGCACAGGCGTCAACACTCTCAGCAACTTCGTCACATCCTTCGCATCCGGAACCAGCGCCGCGTCAACTCCCTTCCCAGAGCTTGCCGATCCCTGTTCCGAGATTCCAAGCAACAAAACTGTGAAGAACGAAAGATGCATCCATCCCCGATACTCGACCTCATCCCTCGCCATCACCGCAATATGACTGGGCATATCAATCAGTCTCCTTCCCCCAGCGACCTTTCTCACCCTCGCAAATGCCCGCTTAATTGCCAGCCCGCGTCCCCACGCCCCGACCGCCGTCACCGAATTATGCACGCGAGTGATATTCAAGATCGTTGAGATCTCACGGATACCATTACCTGCCTCACCCATTAGATGCGCGCGCATATCCTTGACCACCAACTCCGCCGTCGGCAGCGACTTCGTGCCCAGCTTGTTCTTCAGTCGCTGGATCGTCACGCCGTTGAGCTCGGTCTCAACTCCGTCGGTGGTGCGCCGCATCGGCGCAAAGAAGGTGCTTAGCTTCCCCTCCGGGGTGCGCGCAAGAAGGATCGTCATCTGGGCGTCAGTGGCGCTGCTGAACCATTTGAAGCCGTTGATGGACCAGGATCCTAGCGGGCTGCCGTCGATGGACTTGGCGGAGATGGGAGACGCTGCGGGCGTGGCGAGCGTCTCGGTGAAAGAGACGTCAGAGCCACCAGGACGCTCGGTCATCCATTGCCCGGATGTCCAGGCTTTGGAGGGGGAGCGCGAAGTAAGGCGTGAGTAGGCGGATTGGAGGATGGGGCGGAGTTCAGGGGAGAGGGTTGGGGATTCCATTTGCCGCGATAGGAATCTTGCGGCGCCGTCGGTCATGGCCGACGGGCATGTTACGGAGGAATTGGAGGCGGTCCAAAGATGGTATCTGCTGAGCGTCAGTGCTGGGCCCTCAAGAGAGAAGAGAAGTTGTCTGTCACTTACTTGATAAATTGGTGCACTCGGCTGAATTCCTTGTGCTTGTTCTCGAAGGGGATAGCCACTATCCCCTCCTCAATGCCCAGGTCCTGAAGATTCCTCCATCCCTCACTTGTGATAAGCTCATCACGCCTCTTTCCAAACGTGTCCCATGTCTTCAGATATGGGAGGTTCTTCTCTGAATCCGCGACCCAATCGAGGACTTTCCTGGACAGAACCACATCCCCGAAGCGGTTAAGGTCGGGATATATTTCTTGCTGGACTTCGGATGGGAGATACACTGTAGATGTTATCATTAATTGCGTTATTCTAGTGCTGACAGGCAGTCTGTGTGAAACATACATGCTAGCACACGCTGCAGCGCCCGGTCATCCTGCAGTTGGTTTGGAACGATTGGACGTTCTTGGAAGAACCCTGCAGTGGAGCTGGAGGGCGTTGGTGCTGGCTTTCTGGACATTATAAGGATATTTTGATAACTTGATATATATATAACTGAT
This sequence comes from Pseudogymnoascus verrucosus, assembly GCF_001662655.1. NCBI lineage: Eukaryota > Fungi > Ascomycota > Leotiomycetes > Thelebolales > Thelebolaceae > Pseudogymnoascus > Pseudogymnoascus verrucosus. The sequence continues at coordinate 1,758,064 of NW_017263652.1, forward strand.
TTGATATAAGCAGGGCAAGTGTAAATGCTGGTATTATATGACCCAAGAAGCTGGATGGACCCTCGTGATAGTTTCCCCACGAAACTACCCCACATTTCTCCATGTGGCAACTGTGCCTCGGCCCACGGATATTCCCTAGTAGCCTCGCCTTACCAACGACGTCAGGCGGAAGAAACTCTCACAATAAGCCACAGGAATATCAGGAAGGAGAAAATAAATATGAAAGATCCGCATAATTGAATTAGAAATCGTAAATGTCATATCCTGTATGTAGTATAGATTTACAAGCCCCTACATCAAACTACTCCTTCCGCCAACCTCAGTCGGGCCCTGCCCATTAGGCATCTCCCCATTCCTCCCCACAACAAACTCCCTATAGATCTTCTCCAACCTCCCTCTCTCGTCCTTGCTGATACTCGCTCTCGTGCCCTCCAACGCCTTCACAATGTGCTTCCACCCGATCATCACCTCCTTATGCTCCTTCTCCTCTGGCTCGCCATCAGCCTTGTCCTTCCCGAAATCTCCTCGCTGCGCCAACTTCTGCTTCTTCTTGGCCAGTTTAAGCGCATCAAGTTTAGCAGTAATAGATGCTTGTTCCGCGAGCGCCTTGGAGCGGTTCGAGCCTGCAGTCGCACGAGCCTCGACCTCCGCCTCGTTCTCTGCTTCACCGTAGCGGAATTGGATAAAGGATTTCGCAGATGTGGGCGACACGCCCGTTTTCGCACCACGCTTATTGTTTGCTTTGCTTGGAGTGGTGTGATCTTGGTCACCTAGGACGTCGTGGATAGCCTCCAGTTGCGCGTTCGACACCAGGGCCTGTAGATCAGCGCCCGAGTAGCCTTCCGTCCGATGTGCGATCTCACGGAGTCCACCTTCAGGTCCGTCGATGACCTCGTTGGAGAGCTTCAATTTCTTTCCAAGGGCGCGGAGAATATCAATACGATCGTCGTATGTCGGCAAATCGCAAATCAGCGACTTGTCCAAACGACCTGGACGTAACAAGGCCGGATCAATCAGATCAGGCCTGGAAGTGGCCGCAAGAACGTACACCCCAGACAAGCCCTCTGCACCGTCCATCTGCGTTAACAGCTGATTGACCACGCGGTCCGTAACACCCGTGGAATCGTGGCCACGTTTTGGTGCAATGGAGTCAAACTCGTCGAAGAAAAGAACACAGGGTCTTGCTGCTTCGGCGCGATCAAACAGGTCGCGGACGGACTTTTCGGAAGCACCGATGTACTTGTTAAGAATCTCAGGGCCCTTGACACTGATGAAGTTGAGGCCGCATTCACCTGCCACTGCACTTGCGAGCATCGTCTTGCCACATCCAGGATATCCGTAAAGGAGAAGACCCGAACGGAGGCGAAGAGGGCACTGCGCAAAAATCGGGGCGTAAGTGGTCGGGTACTGCAGGGTTTCGAGTAAAACCTTGCGTGTCTCGTGGAGACCACCGATGGAGTCGAAGGTGGTTGTAGAGGTCTGGAGAGTCACGTTACGAAGGGAAGCCGGAGTAAATCCCTTCAGCGCGCTCTGGAAATCCACCTTGCCCAATTGAATCTTGGAGGACGTTTCCGAAACGGATCGGATAAGTGCATCGTTCCGTGCCCGCGATACCAGTAAGACAAGATCACCAGGCATGTATCCGTCTGTCTGGCCTGCAAGGTCTAAAAAGTCGACTTCGCGACCAAGGACAAACCCTTCAGTATCTTCAGAAGCCAACCCAGACTTTTTAGACGACGAGGCAACATTCATCCAACCGCCGGCATCTTCTTCGTCTGTCTCGCCATCAGCAGTAGGCGGCCGACTACCAGTGTTTTCATCGTCATCGCAGTCCTTTGTACTATCCACAATATTTTGGTTGACAACCATCTCCATCACTCTCCGCCTCCCTTCCTTGTCTGGTGCCTTCAAGCTAAGAATTTCTCTCACCACATGCCCGCCAACAATAACGTTATTGAGAGACTCCTTTGCTTGGGCAGTTGCTAGCAAAACAACTCCAGTGTTTTGGCCACAGTATTGCTTCACAATTGAGCAGATAATCTCGCTAATCTGTTTGCTGCGACCATTCTCGCTGCCAACTTCTAGCTCTGTTTCTGCAGGGCACAGTCTGTCCAAGTCATCCAGAATGACTAAAGACTGGCCTCCAAGGCGCGCACCCCAGCCCGCATCCATAAAGACACGGGTAAGGGTCTCCTTAATCGTAGCTACGCGGGTTTCATCCGTAACCAATTTCCGGCAGGGGAAATAAGTTGTATGGAACAAATTTTCGGCTTGTAGCTTGTGTGCCAGCAGCTGCGCAACAGAGCTTTTCCCAGCACCGAGGCCTCCGGTAAGGAGTACTCCCGATAAATGCGTGAGGTGAGATTGTAGTTGGGACTGTAGAGCATCGATACCGACCAACTGGGGAGCTTCCGCCGATAAAGGCTCTCCAATGGCATCGCTCCCAGAAAGAGATGCTGGTTGTGGTATCGGATTTTGGATGTCGATCGAAAACTTGCGCTCAGACCCGATAATCCACCCCCATGGCTGGGTTCCTGCCTCTCCCGGTTGTACCGATGGGTCAAAACGTATTAATCCGCCCTCCCACGAGGAGGACCTCGTAAGGTCCGTATGTGGGGGCAAGACTAACCCATCTGTGAGCGGCCCATCAAGCAGACCTCCCCCAGGAACCAGTCTGCCATAAGCGTTGAGGATGCGTTTTGCAGCCTCTTCTCGCTCAGCTTTAGACTCCCCTCCGAATCTGATACCGTCAGATCGTTTGGTGTTGGGTGAAATAAATGGGTAAATCATCAGCTTTTGGGTGGAGCTGTTTTGTTCGGACCCCGATTCTCTGCGGATATGCTGTGGAAGCGGCATCTGCTGGGGCGCTGGTTCAATCTTGACCAGACCTCCCACAAACCCAGCACAACCAAGTGATGCGCACAGTGTAGATGATAACGCAATATGGCGACTATCCGGAGGATCGTCCCATTCGGCTAGTTTAGCAACGACTTTATGTGTGGGTTTCCCTGCTTCACCAGCTGCCTCGGCATCTTGTTGCTGCTTCTGAGGATCTACTGGTGCGTCGAGACCAGCGGGTTTAATCACTGTAACGCAGACATAGGAGACCCCGCGCAAGTTCTTGCTTTGTATGACTTCTCTGTCCACCCAGACAGTCAAGCTCTGTGGGTTTTGCTTCTCGTTCTCCTGGAACCAATCATCGCATCGGCTTCTGTCGAGGCCACGGAATAGTATCGAAGGTCGCGCTTCCGCCTCCCTCTCGGCCTTTTGTCGAGCTGTGCTTGCACCACTCCTGCCGCCTGCGCTTCTTCTGGATGCCCCGGCACTACTGCGGTTCTCCCTGCTGGTCGCGCGAGTTGAAGTTCTGGCCTTAGGAGCCACGAAGACCTCGGCATCTGGCGCAATTTTCGCAAAGGGCGAAGTTGATGGTAGCGCAGGGGTGAGTCCTGTAACTATGATATTTGCGGTCGAAGTTGGAGAGAGATGTACCGTAAGAGCCTGTGGTTTAGTTGGCTGGCCATTGGCCGAGACATAGGTCGGATTGGGTAGTGCTCTTATTTGAGACAGAAAGTTTAGTTCGAGGAATGTAGCATGGAGTTCTATAATCTCCCAATCGGCTGAGGTGAGAGGCTCTATGTTTACCGTGTGGGAGAGCGGAGGGTCGAGATGAAGGCTTGCTGTGACTTTCTGCCCATCTGACAAGCCGAGAGTTTGGCCGAATGTTGCGTCTATCTCAACAAGTGGGATTTCTTGCTCCCGACCAGAGGCATTGCCTCGTGTCCCGCTTATGCCGTCTTTGCTGACTATTGGTGCAAGCTTCCGCCTGCTCGGCATACCTGTCCATCCAACATATATCGATTTCTGTGTCGGTTCCGCCTTGTCGCCGGTGGCGGATGGCGGGGGCATTTCCTTGTAGCTAAGTTCGACAATGACATTTTGCGCGACCTTGGCTGTTAGCATGGCGCATTGACAGAGGAGGGGAGTAATCTCACAGTATTGGTATTAACAAGTAGAGACTCTAAAGAGGACGGCAGATTGACCAAACAGTTCTTGAGGTGAACTAATGACAGCTCGGCAGGCACCGCCTGGCCACTGCCTCTTTTTGGCGCCATGGAAATAAATATATTACAAATGTGAAGCTGAAATCATATAGAGGCACGCAATGCGACCAAAGATCTGTCTTGCGCGAAACAAATATGTCCGTTTGTCAGAAGGAGGAGTCTGTCTTGTAAATCCCACGATGTCGCAGTTGGAGGACTCCAGCCCGTGCCGACAATCCATCTCGAACAACCGAGGCCGACCAATTTAGGCGCTAGCGTACCCCGAGATTGACCATTCTTCTTTGGGACGTCGCGTTAAGTAGTTTTCAACGACGCGACATGGGGGTTCACTTTACGCGTCGCGCTTGAAGATCAAAGCTTCGCCAAATCCAACCTCGACTCCTTGCGACCAGCCCCTCTAAATAACTTCGATTGTGCCAACTCAACACCTTCCACATAATTATACCATCACCAATACACTCCGCACCTACCTTCTGATTACATACTGCTCCGCAACACCATCATAGCCAAGCAGAGCGCCTACAGAGCAACTACGGAACAACACAGCTCTCAGCGCAATGGCGCTCCTAACCTACCGCAAGGATGTCGACTATACAAAGCAACAGAGTATGTCAACATGAGTTTGGATATGTGTCGTATACGCTAACAAAATATAAGGCGAGTTTGAAGGCTTTTTGGAGTCTTTCAAATCGGCAACACACGAACTCGAGAATGCCGCATTGAACATGCGCATCGACGACGGTGATACTAGTGACGAATACGACTTCGCTGATAGTGATGAGGAGGCAGCTGAGCGCCGGCATGCGAATAAACAGCAACCGCAGAAATTCGCAAACAAGTACATGGATTTGTTGCAGAAGGTTGCAAATAGGAAGGCGAATGAGATCACGATAGATCTCGACGACCTGGCGCAATACGAGAAGTCTTTAGAAGATGATGATATCTTCTCGGATCTAGTCAAAGCGATTGAAAGGAACACCCACCACTACATCGAGATCATGTCGAGGGCCGTCGATAAGGTGATGCCAGAGCCAACAGAGGAGATCAACTACAAAGACAACGTTCTCGACATTATCATGTCGCAGAGATCTCAAAGAAACGCGGAGAATCGATACAATGAGGAGAATATGGACGACCCATCCGTCCTGCCAGCGCCTTACCCCGCGGAGTTGACTCGAAGATACACCCTTAACTTCAAGCCAAGGACAGCCAATGAACTCACTCGCTCCAGAGCTCTCGCAGTCCGCGAAGTTAAAGGGGAGCATCTCGGCCACCTCATCACAGTTCGCGGCATCGCAACACGGGTGTCTGACGTCAAGCCTTCCATCCTAGTTAGCGCATATACCTGTGGTATTTGTGGCTGCGAAGTCTTCCAACCCGTTACCACGAAGTCTTACGGACCTTTGACCGAATGTCCGTCAGAGGACTGCAAAGTCAACAATGCCAAGGGGAACCTATTCTCTTCCATGCGGGCTTCCAAATTTGTCCCTTTCCAGGAAGTTAAAATTCAAGAAGTCCCAGATCAAGTTCCAGTTGGACATATCCCAAGACAACTGACCATTCTGTGCCATGGAGCACTTGTGCGCCAGATCAGCCCAGGAGACCTCATCGACTGCGGCGGAATTTTCCTGCCGACTCCATATACGGGCTTTAAAGCGATGAGAGCTGGTCTGCTAACAGACACATATCTGGAAGCTCAGCATGTTATTCAACACAAAAAGGCGTACGAGCACATGGAAAGTGACCCAAAAATCTTCAAGCGACTTGATGCATACGGTGCATCAGGGCAAATGTACGAGTACTTGGCCAAATCTATTGCGCCAGAAATTTTTGGCCATCTTGATGTCAAGAAGGCTTTGCTGCTGTTGCTGGTTGGGGGTGTGACGAAAGCGATGGGCGATGGAATGAGAATCCGTGGCGATATCAACATTTGCCTCATGGGCGATCCCGGTGTGGCTAAGTCTCAACTCCTCAAATATATCACCAAGGTTGCCCCTCGTGGAGTCTATACCACAGGTCGTGGTTCGAGTGGTGTTGGTCTCACTGCGGCTGTCATGAGAGACCCGGTCACCGATGAAATGGTTCTCGAAGGTGGCGCCCTTGTCCTAGCTGATAATGGCGTCTGCTGTATCGACGAGTTCGATAAGATGGACGACAGCGACCGTACTGCCATCCACGAAGTCATGGAGCAACAGACCATTTCCATCTCGAAGGCCGGCATCTCAACAACCCTCAACGCTCGCACATCTATCCTTGCCGCGGCCAATCCCCAATACGGCCGTTACAACCCTCGTATTAGCCCGGTTGAGAACATCAACCTGCCTGCTGCGCTACTGTCCCGTTTCGACGTACTTTTCCTGATTCTGGACAAGCCAACCCGGGAGACCGATGCTATGCTGGCTAAGCACGTCACGTATGTGCACATGCACAATAAGCACCCAGAAACAGATGGTATCGTCTTGTCGCAGGATGAAGTTCGCCAATACGTGGCGAAAGCACGCTCATTCCGCCCTGTCATTACCAACAAAGTTTCTGAGTACATGGTCCGCGCCTATGTTGATATGCGCGCACAGCAAGCTCGCGATGAGAAGACTGCAAAGCAGTTCACACACACCTCTGCCCGTACACTTCTAGGCGTCGTTCGTCTGTCGCAGGCTCTGGCACGATTGCGATTCGACAATGAAGTTATTCTGCCCGATGTTGATGAGGCCTTGAGGCTTATCGATGCGTCGAAGCAGAGTCTCTACGATGAGCAAACAAACCGCGGACGTGATGGCACACCGAGCAGTAAAATCTACAATCTCATTCTCGCCCTGGCCGAGGCAGGCACCTGTGATGTTGATGATGGATCGGATAGCGGCGAACTCAGCATTAGAAAGGTGCAGGAGAGAGTTATTGCCAAGGGATTCACAATCGATCAGTTCCAACAGGCGATTGATGAGTACACACAGCTTGATGTAAGCCCTTCTTCCCAACTGAGTTGCCCGTATAATACTAATGAATACTACAGATTTGGCAAACTTCCGGTAATGGTACTAGACTGGCGTTCCTTCAGAACGTGGACAAGGACGCAGATGTGGAGGACATGTTTTAATTTAAAAGGGGGGAAGTTCTTACATGTTCTATATGTAGACTTGTGCATTGGAGTGCTGGCGTTTCATAGGATGGTATACAGTGTGTTCACGCTAGGAGAGCACAGGGTAGATGTTTACGAATTCAAAGTTAAATTTCCTCAATGCTTTCCTACTATGGAGAGATAGCCGCCTTGTGATGATATTCTGGATTGGATGCGCCTAACAAGCCTGAATTTATCTGCGGCAAGTTGCTGCTAGATGCTTCACCAATAGTCGACCCCATTCACTTCAGATGCCTTGAGAAGTTATCAAAGTTACATGTTTTGTATTCGACGTTGGCCGTGTCCACTGCTAGCCATCAATCAAACTAAAGCCGAACCTTTTCTTCCCACCCAGCCAACGCCAACATTCCCAAACGCCTTACAATGCCCCAACAACTACTTTTCTGGCCCTTATTTCCCCCCAGCCTTTCTCCCCTTACGCTCATTCGCTCTCTGGAGACGCTCATTCCTCTTAACCTTCTCCTTACGATCTCTCCTTCCATCACCCTGCTGAGTCGTGCCCTCCTTCCTCTCACGCTCCTTCTTCATATCAACTTCCACGATCCAGTCGTTCTCGCCGGCCTTGTTGGCTCCCTTGTAACCCCACTTAGGCACCCACTCCCCAGTCGCCTCATCATACTGCATCTTCTGGCGCACATCGGCAGTCTTGGCCTTAATGCCCTTCTTGCGAGCGAAGCGCTCCCAGGTCGTCTCGGCCTTTGGCGGTGGAAGAGGCTTTGCAGAGAGTTAGCGGCATGTACTATGCGCGGCAGGGAATTGAAAGAGGCTTACCTTTTCACGCGGAAGGTGCGTACTCGGGGTAGGAAGGGTGAGGAGGACGCCAGCGGGCGCAGAAGTAATGGGACATGTGCCCAAGAGCTGGTTGATGAGTGCCTGCGCACCATCCCTCGCTGTGGCACTCAGATCATCCTCGATGTTCTCACTGTTCAGCTCCAGCGGGTTTGGGTCGTTTGCGAGGAGGTACCCGAGATCAAAAGTATACGGGGTAGGCTTATCAACGACGACCGGTAACCGTGTGCGTTCCTGAACTTCAGCCATTTCGAGGTATCGTTGTGGTTGAAAAAGAAATTCGTAAATGGGTGGGTGGTATCGTTATCGGCGGCGCAAAAAGTTCGAGCGAACAGAGAGTTTCCTTGTCGCGCGAGCAAGGATGCCGCAACTTTTTAGCGGCCGCATTTTAGCGCCCTTTTTCAAAAGTGTACTGCAGCAAGCACACCCGAATGCAACACCTCGAATACAATCCAACTTTCGCAAAAGCCCCCATCACAATCCCCCAGAGCTCGCCAATCCACAGCATTGGCGATGGCCTCGACGAATTGCTGGAAGTGCCTGATCAGGCCTTCCACCGCAGCATCTCCATATGCCCTCTCCAATGCCCAACGAGCAGCCGCCTTCTCGACCACGACAACCGTTGGCGCAGCGGCAAACGCAAAGCAGAAGCCGAAGGTGCCTAACATGAAGGCGAAGGGCGCTGCGCAGTCATTGAGGATTAGGAAGAAGGCCCCTGTGAAGACCGGACGCCCGCCAGCTCCGGGAGAGAGAAAGGCGATGCGGAAGCGAATCGTACTGAGCAACACCAATGCGCTGGAGGTTCAGGGACTCCAGGAGCTGAGCCCGGAGACAATGGTGGATGCCGCGATGGTGGGCAAGGTGGTGACAATCCCCGGACCAGTCATCGATCAATTGAGAGTCGTGGAGGCGTTCAAGAAGAACCAGTCCTGGGATCTCTTCCGAACACCCAGCATACTTGTCCGAGACGAGACCGTCACCCTCTCCAAGAAGCTCCTCGACGCAGCAGCAGCAAAGAAAACAGCCTCTATAATCCTCTCCGGCTCCCGCGCAACGGGAAAGAGCATGCTCCTCCTCCAAGCCATGGCAACCGCCTTCGCCAAAGGCTGGATCGTCATCAGCATCCCCGATGGTTCGTCCCCCCATCCCCCCCCCTTTTCCCACCAACCACCCCCCGCTAACCGCCCTCCCCCCGTCCAGCCAAAGAGGTCGCCACAGCCGTAACAGCCTACACCCCCCTCCCCGGCACCACCCCCCTCCAATTCTCCCAAAACGTCTACACCGCCACCCTCCTCTCCCAAATCGGCAAAGCGAACGACGCCATCCTCTCCGCCCACACCGTCAAGCAGACACACACCCTCCCCATCCCCATCCCGCCCAACACGACCCTCACGCGCCTCGCCGAGCTAGGCGCCCGCGACCCAGAGGCAGCATGGCCTATTTTCCAAGCTCTCTGGAAGGAGATCACGGCGGCCGGGTTCCCGCCTATCCTGCTCGCTACGGATGGACTGAACCACATGATGACTTTCTCGGCGTATCGCGCGCCGGATTTCAGCCAGGTGCATGCGCATGACCTGGTGCTGGTTAAGCATTTCGTGGACCACATTTCTGGTGCTAAGACCCTGCCTAACGGCGGTGCAGTGGTGGCTGCTACGACTTCGGGGAACATCCCCAAGACGGAGGCGATGAACTTGGCGTTCCAGCAGATCCAGGAGAAGGCTGCTGGGGAGCAAGTTACGCTTCCCTCGCCGTGGGTGGTGACGGATGCGCGGGTGATGGAGAGTTTGAAGAATGTGGATCTTATGTCGTTGAAGGGGCTGACGAAGGCGGAGGCGAGGGGATTGATGGAGTATTGGGCTGCGAGTGGGGTGTTGAGAGAGGCGGTTGATGAGAGGAGTGTTGCGGAGAAGTGGTCGGTGGCGGGTAATGGGGTGGTGGGGGAGATTGCGAGGGGGGCGCTGAAGATGCGTATTGTAGCATAGATTGGGGAGAGCATAGAAGAAGGGGGGGGGGAGGGGGGGGGAGATGAGGGGGGGGGGGGGGAGATGGAGGATGTATTTTGGTGTAAATTAGAACCTGTATTGTAAATGTTAAGACGCCGATTTTTCTACCCGGATATGTGTAGCTAGATAGATCACCATGTGACAAGTCTCATTGAAATTACATAGCCAGGCAGCCTGTTCAGGGGAGGACACCAGCACAGCATTCACCAAATCACCAGAATCCCGATAAAACCCACAAATCTCAAAATCTTAATCCTTCGTTACTTCATCGCTCGGCCGGCTCAGCCGCTCATATCACGCCAACCAACGCATCGTCATAAAAAAAGTCTCCTCCCCCGCCGCCCTGCTTCTGAGAA